>NC_050578.1:182726986-183055470 GCF_011100635.1 Trichosurus vulpecula | reverse complement strand
ACACACGAGTCAGCTGCTCTTTCCTCTGAAACATAAGACAAAGAAAGGATAAATGATGATGGAAATGAGATTTATTTTTATTAATTTTTTCAAGGAAAGAAAATCTGCCTTCTCTCCCTCCCATTTCTTCCACCCTTATTGGGAAAGCAAGAAAAACAAAATTCTTGTTACAAATATGTACAGTCAAACAAAATAAATTTTTTGAATTAACAATGTTCCAAAACAAATATTATACCAAAAAATCTCTACACCATCTTCTTTAGCTCTCTGTCAGGAAGTGCACAGCATGTTTCATCATGAGTTTTCTGGAATTGTGTTTGGTCATTGCATCGATCAAAGCTGTGTGCCTTTATAATATTGTTAGAAAGATTACTTTTCTGGTTCTGTTCACCTAATTCTTCATCAGTTCATACAAGTGTCCTCAGGTTTCTTCAAAATCATCCCCTTTATAATTTTTACAGCATAATAGTATTCTATCATATTTCTATATCGTAACTTGCTTAAACATTCCCCAGTAGATAGGCATCCTCTCAATTTCCAGTTCTTTGCTGTTGCAAAAAAGTTCTGCTATCAATATTTTTGTATGTGTGTCCATATGGGTACTTTTCCTCTTTCCTTATTCTTTTGGGGTAGAGACCTAATATTTGTATCACTGGGTCAAAGAGTTTGAATAGTTTAATAGCTTTGGGAGCATAGATCCAAATTGTTTTGTAGAATGACTGTACAACTTCAGAGCTCCATCAATAGGCTATTAAAAATCCCTGTTTACACTAGGTACACCAGCCCCTCCAGTATTTGGTTTTTTTTTCCTTTTTTGGGTCAACTTTGCAAAACTGATGGGTGTAAGGTAGAACCTAAGAGTTGTCTTGATTTGAATTTTTCTAATTATTTGAACTTTAAAGCTTTTTTTTTTTTCATGTTAGATTTCTTCCTCTAAAAAATGCCTGTTCATGTGATTTGACCATTTATTAATTGGGAAATGACTCCCATTCTTACAAATTTAAATCTGTTCCCAATGTATCTTAGAAATGAAAGTTTATCAGTAAAACTTGCTGCAAAGATTCCCCTCCCCACCCACCATTTGCATGCTTCTCTTCTAATTTTAGCTGCATTGGTTTTATTAGTGCAAATACTTTAATTTCAAGTCATTGAATTGCCCCTTTTACCTTCTGTGAATCTATCTATCTCATGTTTGGTTATGAACTCTTCCCCTATCAATAGCAATTGGTCCCCTATCAGTTGCTCCTCTAATTTGTTTATGATTCTATCCTTTCACATTTCTTAGAGTTTCTTTTTCTTAAAATTAATCCTTCTTTTAACCTACTCTTCCTCAATTCTCTCCCCCTTCTCTTTCCCATCTGTTTTCCCATTAAATGAAATGTATTTCTGTATGTGTGTGTGTACGTTGTTGCTTTCTTTGACCAGTTCAGAAGAGAATGAGGTTCAAGTGTCTCCCACTTCCCCCACCCCTTCCTCCTTTACCCCAAATTATGTGAAATGATTTCCCCTACACTTCCTTTATCTCCCCACCCCCACCCCACCCAGTGTATTCCTCTTCCTTTCCCTTTCTCTACTCTTTTCTCATGATAATTGGTCATGTTGTTCAGATAGTCCAGTGATTCTTAGATTATTTCTCCTCAATCTGTTTTCCAGGTCAGTTGTTTTGCAGTTATCTTCTATTTTTTTCAGGCTTTTGACTTTGCTTTAATATTTTATGTTGTTTCATGAAGTTATTGTCATCTGTTTGGTCCATTTGAATTTTTAGAGAGTTTGTTGCATATGTAAGATTTTGTAGCAAGCTGTTAATTCCTTTTCTATTTTCCTTCCATAGCTTTTGGTTTTTCTCTATGTATTTATTTTAACGTTCTCATCTCATTTGTAAAACATTTTAAAACTGAAAAAAAAACCTATTACTTCATCTCTAAACCTATTACTTCATCTCTAATTATAATTGAACTTGTATCCACACTGTCTTTTTCTTTGAGGCTTCGATTGTAGGTATTCTGGAGTCATTCTTTTTTGGGGGGATTGTGTCTTGAGCCTCCCCGTCACCACAGTAGCTTTTTATGATGGCATTCTTTTTTTGTTTGCTTATTCTTCTAGCCGACTTTCTGACTTTGGACTTGGTACTAGGGCCAGGCTCTTTAAACTTCTGAAAGGAATGTCTGGTATGCCCTTGCTGCTGTTTGCTTGGGGTATTGAGTGTCATGTTATTTCACGATCTCAGGGATAGCTCAGGTTGGGTCGTGCAAGCACTTTCAATGCTCCCAAAGTGGTCTGATCCAAGGTTGAGTCTAATTGCTTCTGTCCTGGTCTGAGCTCTGCAAGTTCATGACTTCAGTTTGAGACTGAACAACCCAACAAATGGGCTTGTCCCATTTGGAGTTCAAGTAGGATGCTCCTGGACTCAACTACTTTCTTTTTCTTTTTTAGAAATTAATCTATTTATTATTGATTTTCAACATTCAATTTTATAAGATTTTAAGTTCTAAATTTCACCCCCCTCTCCTCTCCCCAAGATGGCATGTAATCTGATATAGGCTATACATGTATGATCATATTAAGTATATTTCCACATTAATCATGTTGTGAAAGAAGAGTCAGAACAAAAGGGGAAAACCACGAGAAAGAAAAAACAAAAAACAACAACAAAAAAGAGAAAACAGTATGCTTCGATCTGCATTCAGACTCCATAGTTCTTTCTCTAGGTGTGGATAGCATTTTCCATCATGGGTCTTTTGGAATTGTCTTAGATCATTGCATTGCTCAGAAGAGCTAAATCTAACAAAGTCAGTCATCACAAAATGTTGCTATGAGTTTGTACAATATTCTCTTGGTTCTGCTCACTTCACTCAGCATCAGTTCTTTCCAGGTTTTTCTGAAATCTGCCTGCTCACCATTTCTTATGGAACAGTAACCTTCCTTTACATTCATATGCCACAACTTGTTCAGCCATTTCCCATTTGTTGGACATCCCTTCAATTTCCAACTCTTGGCCGTCACAAAAAGAGCTGCTATAAATATTTTTGTACACGTGAGTCATTTCACCTTTTTTATGATCTCTTTGGGAGACAGACCTAGTAGTGGTATTGCTGGATTAAATCATATGCACAGTCTTATAGCCCTTTGGGCATAGTTCCAAATTGTTCTCCAGAATGATTGAATCAGTTCACAAATCCACCAACAATGCGCTAGTGTTCCAATTTTCCACATCTTCTCCAACATTTATCATTTTCTTATTTTGTCATGTTAGCCAATCTGATAGGCGTGAAGTGGTATCTCAGAGCTGTTTTAATTTGTGTTTCTCTAATCAATAATGATTTAAAGCATTTTTTCATGTTCACTTTTTTTTCTATACGTTTACTTTCTTCATCCAAAAACTGCCTGTTCATATCCTTTGACCATTTATCATTTGGGGAATGACTTGTATTCTTATAGATTTGACTGAGTTCTCTATATATTTTAGAAATGAGGCCTTTATCAGAGACACTGGTTGTAAAAATTGTTTCCAAGCCTTCTGTTTCCCTCCTAATGTTGGTTGCATTGGCTTTGTTTGTGCAAAAACTTTTCAATTTAATGTAATCAAAATTATCCATTTTGCATTTCATAATGTTCTCTATTTCTTGTTTGGTTGTAAATTCTTCCATTCTCCATAGATCTGTCAGATAAACTATTCCTTGCTCTCCTAATTTGCTTATGGTATCAGCCTTTACGTCTAAATCATGTACCCATTTTGACCTTATCTTGGTATATGGTGTAAGACGTTGGTCTATGCCTTCAACTACTTTCAACTAGCTGGAAATCTCTGCTGGTTCAGAATGACAGAACTGCAGGCTTCCTTTTGGTCTGGAATTTCTGCCTTAGTCATTTCACTACAGGCTTCCAACTAGATTGGAGGCTGGAACTAAGACCTTGCTCTGCTCCAGGTGTCGGAGCCACACAGTAGATATTTGTTGCTAAACTTGCTCTTTGCTCAGAATGTAGCCTAGGGTCCATGATCAGTCCTTACTCTGAAATGCCACCCCAACATATAGATCCCTTCCTTAGAATTCCCTGGATGTGCGACCCAGAACCAAGTAATGAATGATGGAGCTGCCAGCTGGCACCTGTCCCCAAACCCTCACTCCTTTCTGTGCTCTATCTGGGACCTCTTCTCACCATGCTGCACAGCCATGTGCTAGAATGTTCCACCATGGCTATTCCTAGTTAGACCCTGTCCCTTGTGTCTGTTGACTTCTCTGCCTCCCTAACCAGACTTGGACTAGAAGAAGGATCCACTGTGATCTTCTTGGATGGGCCAATCAGAACTTGGTCTGGTATATCTTATAGAACTACTTGAAGGTGTTGTTGTGGGGGAGGGGAAGGAAGGTGGGGAGCTCAGCTGTACTTCTTCCTGTTATTTGACAGAGATGTTTAGAGGAGTAGAGAAGACAGATAAAGCTTCCAGTCTCCCCTGCCCCAGCCTTGAATTTGAAGAACAGTCTCCATAAGCCTGTCTTACCTTCCTCAGCTGTCCAGCTTTCAGTATAGAACTGTAGTTTCTACCCACTATTGCCCTAAAGGTTCTCCTTCCTTCCCCTGTCTTGGCAGTTACCATCAGTCAAGCTTACATCCTTTGGCACCAATTTACAGAGACAGAGAGTTTCTCAGAAGCTCTTTCCACAGCCTGTAAGCATCGATTCCACAAACCAAATCAGAGGTTTTGCTGGCCGTCTGTCTTGTCCAAACAATTAGAGCTATCCAGAGTGGAATGGGCTGCTTCTGGAGGTCATGTGTTCCCTGGGAGCCCTTTTGAGGAGGATGAGGTGGAGAAACAGAATGGAGTGGAAAATGCTCCCTTTCCAGACCTGCTCAGTTCAGTAATCCACCAAACATGTATGAAATACCTACTGTGTGTCAGTAGGTGCTATGTGCCGAAAGTCAAAAAGATAATAACATTATGTAGTGTTTACTACGTCGCAGGCCCTGTGCTAAGCCAAATGCTTTACGATTATTATCTCGTTTCATCTTCAAAACAATCGTGGGATGTAGGTGCTATTATTATCCCCATTTTACAGGTGAAGAAACTGAAGCAGAGGTTAGGCGACTTGCCCAGGGTCACATAGCTTGGAAATGTCTGAAGCTGGATTTGAAATCAGGTCTTCCTGGCCGCAGCCCTAACCCTCTATCCACTGTTTCAAATAAACAAACAAAAAAACAGTCTCTGTTCTCAAAGAGCCAGTCTTACTGGTTTGCTGATTGACCAAACATTTCTTGAACTCCTTTTGTGTGGGAAGTCACTTATCATATCAGGTTTGTCCTTACTTCCTAAGAGTTAGGACACCTGAGTTCTGCTCCCGTCCACTAACTGGCTCCAGGACCTTCGTCCCTATGCCTTTCTCTTCAAAAGCCTGACTCTGACTTTCCTCTCTCATTCCCAGTAAATGACTGAGCCTCCCACTTGACTAGGAAGCTAGAGACCATAAACATGAACACAGAATAACAAGACAGTAATTTAAATGATGCCACAAAGCAGTTCATGATAATTGCTAAAGAAATAGAAGCCAATGCATGCTTGAGTCAGTACGGGCAAAAAGGAGATATCACTGGGGACTGGAGAGGGTTGGGAAGGCTTCAGAGACACTTTTCATTCCGAGGAACTAGTAGCCACCCCCAGAGAAACTACATCTGTAGCCCTATCCTTCCCCCACCTCACCAGTCCTAAATTTACAAATGTCTGTCATGTACTGAGCCTTGGTCCCAACCTGGAGCCTCAGTTTCTGTCATATTACTGTTGGTGAGTTTATTACAAAACAAGAATTCAGAAGCTTAGACAAAAGGCTACACTTAGCTTGTGGCTAGTTCCCCAGAAACCCTCCCCCATCTCTCTTACACGTTGGAAGCCTTGGGCCTTTGTCCTCATTATTCCATATATGTGCAATGCCTTTCCTTCTCACCGCCTGCTGAATTTCTCTCCATCCTTAAAAGCCCAACTCAAATGCCACTTCCTCCAGAAAGTCTTCTAACCAATAATAAAAAAAATGCGGTTCAGAGTACTTCTAGGACAGGGGGTTCTTAACTCAAAATCTGTAACCTCGTGGGGTTTTTAAATATATAGTTTAATAACCGTCTCAATATAATTGGTTTCCTTTATAATGCTATACACTTTACTATATGCATTACTTATTACTTTACTATGCTGAGAAGAGGCCCATAGACTTTACCAGACTGTCAGAATGGGTCCATGCCACAGAAAAGGTTAAGAACCCCTTGTCTAGGATGACTGCCCTGGACTAAATTGGGGGTTGAATTAAGTTTCTCTTTGGAACTTCCCAGTTCCCCCTCCTGTACTTGCTTTCCTGCAGGCTCCACAGCATTATCCCTTTTCCAATACCTTCCTGTTGGGGAAATTGATCTGATAAATGCATCCGCTGACAATGAGGTGTCCATGACTTGATGTGTTAGCCCTCCCACAGATATATGCATATTAAAAGAAGTAGAGATGTTTAACCCAAAGGAATGAATCTGCAATGCTGTTCTGCTGCCAGAACAGGTATTGGATGAGGAGACCTCCTCCAGTCGCCTTCAAATCAAGTCCAGCCTTTTTTGTATTAAATTCCCTTGACTTGTAGTATTTCCATGGTCTAGCTATTAGTTCTGTTGAAATGGGATTGGAAAAATCCCAAGAGTTGACTGTTTCCTAGACGGTCCTTTGGCTAGCTCCTGGAAAGGGTTGTCCTCAGAAAATGTGAAGCAGTTAAAGTACATGTCTGACTACCTTTCCCCATTCTCTTTCCTTCTTATTCCCTCTCTAATCTCCTGCCCTTTCCCCTCATCTCCGCCTTCAGGCAACCATTCTCAGAGTATTCTCAAGCCTGCCCTCCCAGAAAAGTGTCCTATAGTTTAAGATTCTCATTTTCCTCTTTGTCTCATTTGTCGGGGGTGGGGGTAAAGCAACTATTATATTTATTCAAACCAAGGTATGAATAACTGCTATCTAGCTGAACAAATATTAACTTCTTCAGGTAGTATTTCCATTTGAAAAAATCATCTTATTAACTCAAAGACATTAATCTCTAATTTCAGAGGAAAAGAAACCCTGGGGCCCATAAATCATGCCATGCCATTATACCATCTGTTATATTGCAAATTCCTCTATTAGACTGTGATATTTCACTCACCTGTGAGTCTCTGCCAACACCTAATGTGGTACCCAGTGCACAATGGGTGCTCAATACATATTTATTTAATATATACTAATAATTACTCATGTTCTCATAAGGGATAAATATTGGATAGTCCTTGCTCTCCCAGTGAGGCCAGTCTTGTTCCTGGGCTGAAATTATCTAGAGAAGAGTCTTCCTCTGTGTGCACTAGGTCCTAGTTTAAGGGAACTTCATCACTGTTAATGAGAGCGATAATTAAGGGCATTCCAGAATGTTCCTGTGTTTGGTATCTGGGGTTTGAGAATGTTAGTTATTGGTAATAAGAATAACTTTATGTATCCTTTTATGGCTATACAAAGCACTTGTTATCCATTGTCTTATTTGTTCCTCACAAAAGCAGTATATCCAGGGTAGTATAGCTACTTCAGTATCCAAGCTGGGACCAGAACCCAGGTCTTCTCACTCCAGGTTCTGTGCTCTTTTCACGATTCTCCACTGTCTGCCTATTCTGTTTGGTTGTAACAACTTGTCAACAAGGAGGATGCAAGCCATTGTTCCATAGAAAAGTCCTGTGGGCAATTCTTTCCTGCACGTTTACCCGAAAACATGAGGCCTTGTGAGAAGCAAGTAGAGGGAACCCATTTCCCCATATCCAAGGAAAGAAAGGCTGAGGTGGACACAGGCAGCCTACCGCAGTATTTAAGTGATTCAGCTCCTTTCCCTTTCAGGAGGCTTTCCCTGACAACTTCAGGCCGCCTTAATTTCTCCCTTCTCTGAACTCTTAGGATACTTATAATTAATTCCATTTGTTACTGAGCTACAGTTTAGTATCCTACTATATGCTCTATGGATTGTTTTCTAGCTGTTATTTTAAAATGTTTTATTCATGCCTTTTGTTTTTATATCATCAGCATTTCTCGATATCAACCATCACTCCAGCCTCCAGAAATGAACCCTCTCCGTAATAAAGAGTTCAATAAAAACCACTGATAGAGTAAGTCTGATAGTATAGCATAGTCAGTGTTCTCTGTTGGTCATCCCCTGCTCCCCCATCAGAGAGGGGTTACATTTCATGTGTTCTCCAAGGCCATTACTGTTTTTTTCAGTCATTCAGAATTTCTTTTAGTGATCCTTTCTTTTACATTATTATAATCTTTATGTATAATTGAACTGTGGTTTTATTTATTTCAAGATGTATTGGCCCATACGAATCTTCCCACATCTCTTTGAATTCCATATTTGTCATTTCTTATTGCATGATAATATTGCATTATATTTGGTCAACTAGGTGGCACAGTGGATAGTGCATTGGACCTGGAGTCAGGAAGATCTGAATTCAAATGTAGCTGCAGACACTAGCTATGTGATGCTGGGCAAAGTCGTTTAACCCTGTTTGCCTCAGTTTCCTCATCTATAAAATGAGGTGGAGAAGGAAAAGACAAATCACTCCAGTGTCTTTGCCAAGAAAACCCCAAAGGGTGCCATGAAGAGTCAGACATGACTGAAATCACTGAACAGCAACAACGGATATTCATGTACCACAGTTTGTTCAGTTATTCCCCAACCTACGGGTGACCAATTTTTCCCCCAGCTCTTAGTTATCACCAAAAAAGCGTTGGTATGAATATTTGTATCTATTGGATTTTTCTTTCTGCCTTTGGACCCTTCCGCTAGATGTTTCACATGTGGATGTGGACATCAGCCTTGTCTTCCTAAGCTCCAGGAAGGGAGGAGCTGGGTCTTTTTTTCTTTTGTATCCACCCCCATAGCACATAACAGTGTTGGGCATAGAGCAAGTGCTTAGTAAATATTTGTCAAGTAAACAAAACTCTCCCTCAGTTTGAGTTAGACCAGAACCAACCTAACTATAGCTGAGATAAAGAAGACTCTCTCCCTTAAAAAGGCCTGGTTCTCAAACACCCCCAAAGAGATACCATCTTTGTCTTTCTTTCATTAAATACAACAGCATTTCTCAGGGCTTTACCTTCTTTCACTTCAAACTTTAGTGAAAACACTGTTTTTAACTAATGTCATTTAAACTCAAATCAATCTGTAAGTCACCAAACATTTATTGAATTGCCTAGTGTATGTTAGGCTCTGTACTGGGTACTGGAAAACAAGCTAAAAAAGGGGAATTCTCACAGCATGTGTTTGTACATGACTTAGGAACTCTTGTACCAGAGTGTTTGGGATATCCTCTTATATCTACACACCCCAGGCTATAAGTTCCTTCAGGGAAGGGATTCAGACCTAATTGATGGTGAAGAAGTAATTAATATGGAACACAAAAGTATAATCAGGTGAACACATACATATACGCACACAATACACATACACACAAATGTATATATAAATGTGTATATATGCATGTATACATTGGCATATACACACATATGGGCATATGTGTGTGGGTATATATATATATATATGCAAGTGTATATGTATGTGTGCATATGTGCATGCATATGTGTGTATATGTAACACATATATAAATAATTCTGTAGGCAGTCTAGTTTCATGATAGAGTGCTAGACTTGAAGTCAGGAAGACCAGGGTTCAAATTTTACTCCAGATATTTACTATCTGTGTGATCTGGGCAATTCATTTCACCTCTATTTATCTCAGTTCTCTTATCTGTAAAATGGGGATAATAATTGTGAGAATCAAATGAGATTATGTATGTAAAACATTTTGCATACCTTAAAGGGGATTGGGACTGGACCTGTGATATTATCGGTATAGAGAACTCTCAGGGGAAGAAATGCCCTCTATCAATGCAGGTTACCGCTTTCTCTGCCACTTACAGTGTTAGAGATTTGCCCAGTCTGAGATGTTAGGTGACTTGCCCAAAGTTCATACAACTTGTTATACGTCAGAGCTGGCTGTAACTTTTTGGCTTCAAGGCCAGCTGTCTAGCCACTGAGCTATTCTACCTCTCGATGTAAAACACAGCAGACTTTAAAGCACTATGTAAATGCAGGTATACAAGTCCTCCTTTGTTACAGTGGGAGGGAGAGTGTTCCTGGCCTTGATGATCTCTGAGGTCTCTGCCAGGTCTGAATCCTATAATTCTCATTAATAAGGAGATTCAGAGGAATCGAATAATTGGAACAAAACAGGGTTAACAGCAAAGGCTTCTAAAGTCTTGGAGGAGGCCATCTCCAGTACCTAAAGGAGAACTTGAAAAAGCTGTAAATCTCACTCCTGGGCTGCTGAGATCACCCCCTGGCAACCTCAAACAACCCTGGGGCCTTTGGGGGATGATCATGCACAGTCATTTCTGTCCATTGCGAGCTCCCACACCACATACCTCCAAACGGGGCTGTTCCTACAGAGCCCAGAGACTCAGGACCATGGTGAGGGAACAGGGGCCTGGGACCAACACTCACTTTGTGCTCCCCAGCAGAGTCTGGACAGAAATGGAGTTAATGTACTTTGCAGGAGCAAACCATAAATCAATACCTGCCTGCAAATAACTACAACATAAATTAGAATGTGACAAGGGTAAAGGAGAAGGCCAAGCAAAGTGCTATGAGAAATTAGAGAATGTAGAGAGAAAGAACTGGGAACCAAAACACACAGTTCTGTCATTAATTTACTGTGTGGCTGTGGACAAACCACTACACCCGACTGAGCTTTAATTTCATCTTTTAAAATGAGAAGACTTCATCTTTTTGCATGTGTGTCGTGGACCCCTTTGACAGTCTGGAGGCTCATTCTCAGAATAAGGTTTTAAAATGCATAAAATAAAATACATAATATTGCTATGGAAAGCAATTATAACAAAATACAGTTATCAACATATTTAAAAAAAACCAAACAAGTTCAGGAACATCAGATTGAGAAGCTGTGGGGATGATCCCTGAGGCTTCTTGCAAATCTAAATCTTTGAGATTCCTTCTGGGATCAGGACTGGTGTTCTATACTTCCAGCCCAGGTTGGTGGAGTAATGCGGTGTTGGAGGGGGAAGCAAAAAAGGCTTCATGGAGGAAGTGGCCCCTAAATTGGGCCTTGAAGAAGGAAATATTTCAATAGAGGAAGAGGGAGTGTAGTCCCTTCCACATTCTAGACGTTGAGGACAGAGACAGAAGAGGGCAGGATGAGAATAAGGAAAAGCGAGTGGTCTAATTTGGCTGGACTGTGGGGTGTATCGAGTGGAGTACTGTGAGATAGAAAGATGAAACCAAGGTTAAATGAATACTACGGGTGGCCTTGAAGGAGGACCGGAGGAGAATGAGCAGGCATGGGTGAGGGAAGGAGCACAGTTCTACCCTTTACCTTTGTGACTGACTCTACATACATAAGAGCTTCAGGTATTTTATCAAGATCTGGTCAGAGGATGTCTGTTTTCCCAATGGGCTCCCTCCTGGAATCACTGCCCTGATATGGAGGGAGGGGTGATCATTAGGTTGAGATCTGCAAAGCTCAAGACCATGCTGTTCCACGGTCTAGGACATCCTCTGTCTCCTGGTCCCACAGTGCCCAGTGCCATTCTGGCTCCTTTTCACAGAGAATGTGAGCATGACTTGAAGGGAAGGGTGCCAGCCTACAGGGATCTTCATTCCCTCGCTTTGCCACAGCCCCTGGGGGCCCAAATTATCAATGCTCTAGGTGGCTGGGGGCACTTATTCTCCTCCAAGTTACTCACCAAATCGCCTGGTGATAACTTATTCTGATAGCCCTCCTCCAGTTTTCCTCCCGTCCTACTCCTCTCTAGTCAGTGATCGATAATAGCCTGTTCCCTTTGATTATGAGATCCTTATTTGGAGCCCTCCTTCCCTTAATTGGAGCTGAAGTTACCTTCTGAAGGGTAACAGACTGAGCCTTTGTGGGCAGCCATTGATTTATGGTTTGTTCCTACGAAATGCATTAACTGCATTTCTACCCAGTCCCCTTTGGGTTTGGACTCAGAGCTTTTACATCCTTTTCGTCTGCCTCCCTGCTGCAGTATTTCCCCTGAGGCCCTCTCCTCCTTTCCCTATCTAGTGCCATGTTCTGACCTCATTACCCAACTGCTTTGGAGGAAGGCTTGGGGATTGCCGATAAATAGCCATCTTGAAGCTCATTTGACCTTCCTGGGCCTTGTGCTGAGACCAGGATTTTCAGGAAGGGGCAAAGGAAAGCTCCTTCACCTAAAAGCTAGGGTCTCACTCATCCACGTATCGCTCTATGCAATACCACAAGTTGGCTTGATATGAAGGATTTAGCCCAAAGCAGTCACTTTGAGGTCACTGAGTGCATTTACCACATCCCTAGGCTCTGGGAAAGCTTTGGAGAGCCCTAACACTCGCTTGGGTTTAGGTAGAACTTGGAATCCACCCAGACTCCCACAGATTCCTCAGGGCAGACATGTGGCCTGGTCCTCAAAGTCTGTGCTCTCCAAATGTGGGAAGAAACTTACTTTCAACAAATATTTATTAAGCAACAATTATGTACAGGGCACTGTGCTGAGGTCTCCCTTGGTTTTCCTTGTCATGTATATAATCTTATAGGGGATACGATCTGTACCCAAATATTTATAAAATGATATGTGAATACCTATACATGTATCTCTTGAGACTTCCCTTTTCTGGTTCCATGCTTTAACTGAAAAACCACTTCTGGTTTGAGAATTGGAAGCCCCAACTTCCTCTCTCTTGCAGTGATGCTGGTTACTATAGGGTAGGAGGTTTACCATGACTTCATTCAGGGAGGCTCACTGTTTAGCAGGAGACAAGGGAAGTAGAAAGAATCCCTATCTTTAGAGGGCCTCAAACTGAGAAACTTCAAGCCTAGATTGAATTTTCACTATATCTAGGCCAGCTCCTGCCATTCTTTATTTTTACACTTCTGCCGTTTTCAAGAGAGCTGCCATTCTGGATTCATAATCAAATTGATACTGCCATCATTATTGGAAATGATGTGCCAGTCTATGCCTCAGTGGCTCCAATTGTGTTACCTGAGACTATGCAAATGAAAATACACCTCCTTGGTCACTACTTCCCTATCTGTGTTTTCTTGTCCTATTAGAATATAAGTTCCTTGGGAGAGGGACCATCTTTACTTTTACGCTTGTATCCCTGAGTCTATCCCTAGCTAAACTTTGGGAAGAAACCTTGGAGACAGACAGGATATAAGTTGTGCCATTGCCAATAGATACTTCTAGGCAATAAAATGTGCCTCAATACTCTCCTGGAAAGGAACCCAACAGAGGTGGAGAAGCCTTAATCAGTGCTGTTCATCTGTCATTTGAACACTTTCCAATGAGGAAACAGGTCCCTTCCCCTTGAGCTAGTCATAAACCTCAGATGCCTCCAATTAGCAGTGAATAGTTTGGGCCAGAATTAAAGATCTGTGATCAGACCAGTTTGCATGTGATAAACAAAACCCCCTATCACTTAACTTCTCTCCCCTTGAATGGAGGGAGCAGAGGTATGGGGCAAAGAGGCATTAAGTAGGTTTATTATACCCTTAAATTTTATGGAGATGCTTATGGTTAACTCCTTGGCCCCTTCTCCACCCAGCCCCTGGGCTTGGGGAGACCTGGTCAACACTGATCTCCCTTGTCATTCTACCACACTCATAGGACACATTAGTTTGTGTATATGTGTGTATATCTACACATATGTGTATTTAAGACATTTAATTAACATATGGCATTTAATTGTATTCATTTCAGTCCTTTATTGCATAGTCAATTATTTATAGTTGCTTCACGCCATCAAAAACATAGAAAATTCTTGAATGCCAGTCTTTCACACTTTTGAGTAGCAACTTGGTTCAATGGCAGGAGGACTGGACTTGAACCCAGATGGCCTGGGTTCGTATTTTGGTTCTAGCACTTACTAGCCATGATAACTAGTCAATCACTTAAATTCCCTGAGCCAGAGTTTTCTCATCTGCGAAACAGCAACAACAATAAGTGTACTACTTCACTAGAGCATGTGTGAGGAAAGCACTTTGCTACCTTTAAACGGGTATCTCACTGCCCAAGATTTGTGGTGGTTTTTTATTCCTCGATGCCCAGACACTCCATAAATACTTGTTGAGTGGATTTGTTCCCAAAAGCCAGCTGGCCTTTCTCCTTGAGGACTTTTTCAACCTCGACTGATCAGGTGTATACACTGGCCCCTCAACGCCCCCATTTGCCGCCAGCCGGCCGGCTCTGCATTTCTCCTTAGACAGCTGGGTTATTTCCCTGGTGACTAAAAACATTCCCTTGGATGTTTTCTTCTTGCAGCTGTTGCACTCACTTGAGTGATCTGGCTAAAATCAGAGGCTGAGAAGGAAGGAACACAGAGAAGTCCTCAAGGGTCCACCTAGGTTGGTGCCATCTACGGAGGAAAGTCATTCTTCAATCTAAAACACCAATTAGTTTACTGCCCACCTGTCCTTGGGTCAGCCACTTTACCTCGGTGTATCACAATTTCTTCATCTATAGAACGAGAGAGCGGAACCAGATTGTCTCTGGGGTCCTTTTGAGTTCTTCATCTAGGCCTCTAGATCCTACTATGTGCCAGACACAGTTCTGGGGGGTACTGGGGACACAACAACAGCAACATTAATAGGAGCTAACATTTATTTAAGCACTTTAGGTATATTATCTCATTTGAGTCTTACTAATACCCCTAGGACAGGTAGGTGGCACAGTGGGATAGAAGCTGGGCCTGGAGGCAGGAAGACCTGAGTTCAAATCTGACCCTCAGACCCTTGCTAGCTGTGTGACCTTGGACAAGTCATTTAACTGTTTATCTCAGTTTCTTCATCTATAAAGTGAACTGGAGAAGGAAATGGCAAACCACTCCAATATTTTTGCCAAGAAAATCCCAAATCGGGTCACAGAGAGTCAGACACAACTGAACAACAGCAACATTACTTCTATTTTACAGATAGAAAAACAGGCCGAGTGATGTTAAGTGACTTGTCTAGGATCACACAGCAAGTAAGCCTCTGAGGCAGGATTCGATAACTCTGTCTGTTAAGCTACCTAGCTGCCCTGGACAAAAATGAAGATGGCCTCTGCCCTCAAGGAGCTTACTTTCTACTGGGAGGCTACAGGTACACAGATGAATGAGTAGCACACAGTACATGGAGGAGTAAATATAAAATAATAAATAAGAAAGTAATTTCAGAATAAGGGAGGGCAAACAAGTGAGAAAATTAGAAAATACTTCTTTAAGAAGGTAGTATTTGAGCTGGGCCTTGAGGAGAGCAGAGGTGAGAAGGGAAAGTATTGGGGGTGGGGACGGGGGGAGGGGGGAGCCCCCAGGTGGAAGGGGAAAATACCACATATAGGGAACAGTAAATAGGCCAGTTTGGCTGAAAGTAGAGAGTGCATTGGAGAGGAATGAGTAATCAGCCTGAAAAGATTGGGCCCAGAATGTGAAGGGCTTTAAATGTAAACGGAAAAGTTTGCATTTCATCCTAGAAGCAACAGGGATACAGTGATGTCTCTGATAGACCTGCAATCCCGAGAGGATGGTAGGAAGGGCTTGTTCAAGCTGGGGCTAGTCCTTTAGGATTGAGGGACCCAGAGTGAGAATACAGCCCTGACTCCCTGGACTCCAACAGTGTGGGGAGGTGGTTCCAGACTGTTTATCTACCACCATAGAATTTGACCGGTGAATTGCCCGTAGCCACTTGGCTTCTGGTAGAGCCAGACTTTGAACCCACATATTCTGACTCCAAGTTCAAGATTCTCTCCACTTTCCCATACACTGCTTCTCCAAAGTAGTGAGAGGGACAATTAATCACTAGCTGCTGAAAGATCGGTGTGGGGTATTTGGGATTCACACCTAACAAATGGGTTAAGAAGGAATCCTTCAAAGAGCTGTGAGATCCTCCACTGAAATCTCCCTTCTTTGGAAGTCTGAGGACTGGCCAGCTTTGGCTGTATCTGGGAAAGTGAAAGTCATTCCAAGGCTCCTGCCTGAAGTGGCCTGCTATAGGGCCGGCCTCTCTGGTGCCAAATCACCAGGGGGCTCTGGGAGGAGACATTGGGCCTCTGACAGAAACTATTAAATCTCCTGCTGGATCTATTACATTCTGAACTAGAGAAATAAAAGTTCCTTCAGGGCTGACTAGGCTCAGTGGGGCCTTTGGCAAAGATGGTTTCTGCTGAAGCTCCCCGTGGTGACTGCACGGTCTAAGGCCAGGTCAGGCTTCCCTAAATTCAGTACAAGCTGGGGAGATGAGATGGCCCAGCCCAAACACCCAGGTGATTGTGGGGGCCCTCTTCTGTTTAATGGGAATTTCTTCTCCTACCTTATCTATTCCTTGACCATTTACCATGAAAGCACTCAGATCAGCTCTTCTCTGGGTAAGAAACCTCTGAGAGAGGTCTTTTAGAAGTCAGGAGTGAGCATGAATGATGCATGAAGATGCTTGATCCAAAGCCTAATGGGGAAGCTGTCTGTGTCCCCAGGCCCCAGAAAAATCTAGGCTGCCACTAGCCCAGAGATCAAATTCCTTTCAGACTACTAGACTCTTTCCAGGAGAGGCAGAAGGCCATTAGCTAATTCTCCAATGAAGGGCTGTTGTGGTATTGTGGCTGTCTTTCACAGGACTTAGATATAGAATTCTTAGGCTGGAAGCAGGCTGGAGATCATCTAATCCAACTCTTATCTTTTTATAGACAAAGAAACTCAGAATTTGAGAGGCAAAGTGATTTCTCTGAAGTTAAACAATGAGTGGCACTAGGGGGCTTGAATCCAGGCCTAAGAGGCAAGGTGGCCTACTGGCAGAGTGAGAGACTTCCCTGAGCAAGCTATTCAATAGCTCTTAATGTCCTTATCTGTACTGTGGGGATAACAATGGCACAGGGCCACTAGATGCGTATATGTAGATGACTTTATGAACCTTAAAGCATTTCATAAAGGAGGGTGATTATTCCCAGGTAAGCATTCTTTCTATAATACCATGGTGCTTCCTTGCTGTACTCCTAAAAAATGAAGATTCTTGGCCTTGCCAGAGTAGATTTCAACTATGAGAGGCAACATGGTTTAGAAGAAACCATGCTAGACTTGGAGTCATGGGATTTGGGTTCGAATCCCAGGTATATTTCTTGATGTATATGTGACTTTGGGAAAGATCCTTCATTTCTCAAGGGCTCAGTCTCTATGAGTAAAGCGAAGGGAATGACCTCTAATTATACTAGTTAGTGTGTGAAAGCTTGTAAAAGTATGGCATTGGAATTCCCCCTCATCCTCTCACCCTCCCTCTAGAAATCATTTTCAGCCTAGAAAGCAGGATATCAAAGAAAATGAAGGAATGAAGTAGGAGGGCATGTCATGATAACCAGAAGAGGCAGCTGAGAGGGAGCCAGTAAAGTAAAACTCAGAATTTATTCTAGTTCATCAAGTTACCATAAGGAGCAAGGGTTGGCAGGATGATGAGGGGAAATCATGTCTGAGAAGTGGGAGGGACCTTGGAGACAGTGGTGAGCTGGCAAATGTTTAACAACTGGCTCCCTATTTTTAAAAAAGTTTGTAAGATCCACTTTTTAAGTTTAAACTGCATCATTGACATTCTTCAGCTCTTTCTTAAATCTAGACAATCAACAAAACCATTAATCAAGCCCCGATGTGTAGCATTTGCCAGTTTCTGGGGTGTAAACGCCTACAATAAAAACTAAACAATTGGCTTTTGAGAGACAGTTTGAATTGTATCCACACCTCTGCTTAGAGATCATCTGGTCCAGGGGCTCTAAACTGCTTTTTGTATTATGGACCCCTTTGGCAGTCTGGGGATATCTACAAATCCCTTCTCAGAAGAATATTTGTTGCTTATGTTTATAATTAAAGGAAATGTTAAATTTCAGATAAAGATTAGCAAAAAAAAAAAAATGGGCCCAGCCAAGTCCCTGGATCCTCTGAAATCTATCCAGGGACCCTGATTAAGAATCTTTGATTTAATCTGAGCTCTTCATTTTACAGAGCACAGGAAGCAACTGAAGCTCAGAGGGATGGAGTTACTTGTCCAATGTTTTACATCTAAGAAGTAGACGAGTGGGGAAGCAGTCAGAAGATGCAGGGGGTAGAGTGTGGGACTTAGAATCAGAAATATCTGCGTTTGAATTCTGCCTCAGATACTTACTAGCTGTGTGACCCTGGAAAAGTCACTTACCTCTTTCAGCCTCAGTTTCTTTATCTGTAAAAATGGGGATAATAGTGGTACCCACCTCCTGGGGCTGTTTTGAGACTAAAGTAAGATAATATACATAAAGTGTTTTGCAAACCTTAAGGTTCTCTCTCTGTGTCTGTGTCTCTCTGTCTCTGGCTCTCTTATTATTATCATTATTAGTTGGTATTTGAACCCAGGCCCTATGACTTCAAAACCACTGCTTTTTCCATTATACAATCTTTACTTACAAAAACCAGACAATTAGAAAAAAAGCCAGTGATGATTATTTATTTTGAAATATTTAATTATTTTCATTCTGAACTTAAACACCAAAAAAAGCGAGCATTTTGCGCATACACACAGCAGAACATAAAAGAAGATTCTATGGGAAAACCATAAATCTTCATTTCACACAGCTTGCTTTAAAAAAAAACTGATACATTCTATGTTACTTTCACAATTTTTGACTTGTTTGTGATTCCTTCTGAACTTCTGCTCTCTTCTGTGGATTGTTAAGTGTTACAATACTTTTTTGGGGGGGGGGGTAGGCATTACTCTTGCTAATCCTTCCCCTTACCTCTTGATTCTTCCTTCTCCCCATTAACAGACAGAAAGAAAGGGAAAAACCTAAACTTTGCAATAAGTAAGTGTAGTCTAGCAAAATTAATCCTCATGGTGTCCAGATAATGGTTATTTTTCAAGGAAGACTGGAAAAATATAAATTGAAAGATTTAAAAATGTGAGGAGAGAAAATAATGCAGCTATTCCACAGTGACCAAAAAAACCCCATTAAATAATATTCTTCAAATGGCTCTGGGGAGAGACTCTTTAAAAAGAGGCATGAGCTGAGAAAATAACAGGGAAATGTGCAGTGCAGGAAGACAGATAAATTAACTTCAGCTGGCTACTATTTGTCTTCTCTGGTGAGTCCAAGAAATAACTCTCTCTTAATGATGCCTATAACCAACCCCTTTTCTCCCATAGAGATGAAAGCTTCTTTTATCGACATTATCTCTTTGCCCCCTGCTTCTCTGGGAGGTGAAAAAAGCAGAATCATCTTGCTTCTAAAAAAAAATTTTTTTTAGAAAAAACCAAAAAACCAGAAACCTCAGACATTCATGAAGAAGTGCAGAAATGTAGGAAGTGCTTTCAAATCCCCCACACCAGGAGAGCCCAGAGGTAGTGGTAACATGTGGGCAGGAGTGGAGCTCTCAGAAGCAATGTCACTCTCAGGGAGAAAATCTTACACTCCTAGTTTAGCACAGGAAATGAGACCAGCAAAAGATTACAGCAAAAAGGATGAGGATTTCATCATTCATACTAGTGGGTGGGGGGGCAGGCAGGAGACAGAAGAGAGCAGAGACGTGGGTAATCCAAGATTGTGAATAATACACCCCCACCCCCTTTTTTGGTTGTGTAATGTGTTTCAAGTTGTGTGTACTGGGGCTTCTAGGAATTCACTTCAAACAAATGACTCTGGGAAAGCCTTTCTCAGGACAAGCTGCTAATCTGTATATATACTTTCCCTATTTTGGCCCCTGCTCACTTAGTCACTGCTGGGAATATGCAGACCACTTTCAGGTAAAGTTTGCCTTTGTGCATAAGATTTCCCTGAAGGTGGTAAGGTCTTTGGGTTTCCGGGAAAATCTTCCCAGTATGCACAATAAATAGTCGAGATGTGCACAAAACTGTAATTAAACAGATTTAGGTGAATTGTCAATAGTCAGAGTCTGAAATGTCAAGTAACAAATGTTTAATTAGAATAGATGTCAATTGCCAGTAAGCTTCAAGGCAGAGGCAGTCTGAGAGATGAGACTTGACTGTAGGTTTCTCTAACCTGTACTAGCAAGAGAGAGGCCTCACACCAACAGTGTGCTCTCTTGCCTAGAGCTGGAAGAGGCCTTCCATTTCATTTACTCCACTCCCTTTCATTTTGCTGGCAGGAAACCAAAGAGATGAAGAAACTTGCTAAGTTTTTGAGTGCCCACATCTGTAAATGTACTGTTACTATTTTCAGAAGAAAAGTTATTTGGAAATAAACTATAGTTGTGGCATTAAAAAGCTGGAAATCTGCAATAATTCTGATAGGAATTTTAGATACTTGAATATGAATTAATTTTGTGGATGCTTTTTTTTTTCAAAAAAGAATTGGTTTAAAAATGAGTATTCATTTGGAAGGAGATTTTAGGCTGAAGCTGAATGATGCCATCGAAATGCATCATTGTAATAAAGAGTCAGCTATTCTTGAGCACCAACTCCGGGCAGAGGGGAGAGCCCACAAAATCAAAGAAAACGCCATCCACAAACTCAAAGAGCTTTCGTTTTGATGGAGGTTGGGGGAATGCCAAACTTGTAACAAGAATATAATCAGATTATAAAAGATTACCTTACATCAGGATTCTTAACCTGGGGTCTGTGAACTTTAAAAAGTGTTTTTTGAAAACTGTATTTTACTAAAATCTATCTCCTTTGTAAATTCTATGTATTTTGTTTTACGCATTTAAAATCATTATTCTGGAAGAGGTCTATAGGCTTCATCAGACTGTCAAAAGGATTCAGGTCACAAAAAAGGTTGAAATCTCCTGGTTTAGGAGGATGGGGAAAAGATAACTTAGTAGAGTCTGATACAGCTCAATGAAAGCAACCTGGATATTTATTGTCAAACTCTGGTGTTATCAGATCATGATGGTAGATCATATTAGAAAAATGACAGAAACTTGACAGTGAATAAACCAGTGTCTAGAGAGTCCATCAGGGATCAAGTGCCTGCTGTGCACACTTGAGTGCAAACCAAAGTGACTTAGTTTCTCAGTATCTCAGGCCACTCTAAGACTATAAATTGCAGAGCAGCTGCTGATGCATATTGAGAGGTGAAGACTTCGTTGGGAATTCCCTACACAGATCTACATATAGGAATAACAGATCTATGCTCTCCTACCACCTCCCCCCCAAAATAACTAATTTTTCAGATAAAAAATTTAAATCGGCATGCCATATTTGCTTCTCTTAGTATAAAATAAGATCTGGTTATATGAGGGCTTTAAAATAACTTTATGCTTTTAGTTGTTATTTTCAGTCATGTATGACTCTTCGTGACCCCATTTGGGGTTTTCTTAGCAAAGATACTGGAGTGGTTTGCTATTTTCTTCTCCAATTCATTTTACAGATGAGGAAACTGAGGCAAATAAGATTAAGTGACTTGCCCAGGGTCACAGAGCCAGTAAGTATTTGTGGCCAGATTTGAACTAAGGAAGATGAATCTTCTTGACTGCGCCATCTAGCTGCCCAACCCTATGCACAATAAGAGAGTAAAATAAGTATGTTTCCCAGTACCGTTGGTGGGGAACAAACTGCCTCCCCCCATGTCAATCATATACTGAGGAAGTCCCCCTACCTTCAAAAAAAAAACAACAACAAAAAAAACCAACCTTCTATTCTATAAATGACTTCTTATAAACTTAGAGACAGGAGCTTCCAAAGCATTTTACTGATCTGTGTCTGGGACCTCTTGTTTATATTCATCTCCATTGTCAAATGGTTTTGAGTTGAACACCTTTGAATAATTCCAGGAGCTAAAAATTACATGATAGTCAATTTATCTTCTTTCACATACTTACACCATCACAGGGCAGTTCTTATTCCTCAGTCAGGCCTGATGATTATTTTGTGGGACCTACCAAAGCAGTTGTAAATCTGTAACCTGCTTTTTGTCATCTGCCTTACTCCTCTCTCCTGCCCTACTCTCACACCCCAGAGATACAGGGCTGAGCTAGAGCCAATTGCTAGAAAGAGCCAGTTGTTATATTCACTGTGAGCATTATTATAAAAATATTCAGCTAAATGGGACTTGCTGTCTCAAGCAAAGTGGCAGCTATACCAAAAATTCTCTTATGACAGCATTTATTCCTTGTTAAAATTTTTTTATTGATACTGTTCACTTTTACATCACCAATATTTCCCAATATATCCCTCCTCTCCTCCTCAGAGAGCCATTTTATAACAAAAAATAAAAAAACGGGGAAAATCACTTTAGGAAAACCACCCCACACATCAACTAAGTCTCATTCCATATTCAGTGTTCCACACGTATAGTTTCTTACCTCTACAAAGATGGGAAGAAGGTGCATTCTCAGATCTCTTCTTCCTGGGCAAGCATGATCATTATAATTTCACAGCATTCAGTTTCAATTGTTTATTTGGTGCTATTCTTTCCATCTATTATGCATAATGTTTCCCTAGTTCTCTTTACTTTGCTACGATTCATATGTCTTCCCATGCTTCTTTGTATTCATGATATTCATTACACAGTAACACTCATGTATGTTAATGTGTTAAGCAATTTCTAAATTTATGGGTGTCTACTTTTTTCCCCATTCTTTGCTACCACAAAAGTGTTTGTTATTAATATTTCTGTGTATATGTAGCTTTCCCTTTTGTTATTGACCTCCTTGGGGTATAAGCCCAGCAGTGGGATCTCTGGGTCAAAAGGTATCCACACTTTAGTCATTTTTTATATGGTTGTAAATTGTTTTCCAGAATATTTGGACCTATATAATAACCCTTCCTTCTACAACCTCTCCACATAGACCATTTCTAGCTTTTGTCATCTTTGCATATTTTCTAATTGTGAGATGAAACTTCAGAATTGTTTTGATTTGCATTTCTTTTATTAATAATTTGGAAGAATGTTTCATGTGGTTAATGCTTTGCAGTTCTGAGAACTGTTTGTTCATTTCCTTTGACCACAGATTTACAAAGGAATGGCTTTTTAGTGTTATATAATTGAGTTAGTTCCTGATACATCTTGAATATCAGACCTTTATCAGAGATATTTGATGCAAAGTTTTTTTCCCAATTTCCTAGGAAATTTCCTAATTTCCTAATTCCTTTCTTATTTTAGGTGTATTAATTGTGTTTATACTGAAGTTTTTCAGTTTTATGCAATTGAAATTACCTATTTTATCTCTGATCTTTGCCTCTATCCCTTGTTGGTTTTTAACTCTCTCCTTTACCATAGTTGGGTAAAGTACCTTACCAGGTCCTTTTCTAATTTTGTAGGGAAAGGGATATGACCTTTAGTATGCACACACACATGTATGTATATATGCATGTATGCATGTATGTACATGATCCTGGAGAACACTTCCATAGTGTTCTCAGCAGATTGTCATTAATCAATGCTGAAGCCACTGACTGTTTACCTCAGGTTGAAGTCAATCCCTCTTTAGGCAAATTTCCAGCCATTAGGATCCTCTCCTGTGGCAAAGCAACTGGTGCTGATGCTATCCAGCTGAGATTTACAAAGTAGTGGATCCATTGTTCATACAAAAGCTGCCTGAAATTTTTCCTGTTAGATGGCAAGAAGATGTTATCCTCCAGGAGTTCAAGCATGCCTCCATTCTCCATCTTTATAAAGGTAAAAAAATGTGACAATCATAGAGGGGTTTCTCTCTTAGTCATTGCTGACATGATTCTTGCCAGAGTCCTTCTTAATAGGCTGATCCTTCACCTGGAAGATGGTCATCCATCTGAAAGCCATTGTGGCTTCAGAAACAGCTCACAGTCGATATGGTGTTTGCTGCCTTATAGCTCCAAGAGAAATGTCAAGAGCAGAACAGAGGTTTATACACAATGTTTGTCAATCTGACCAAGGCCTTGATATATATATATATATGTGTGTGTGTGTGTGTGTATGTGTATATATATATGTGTATATATACACACATATATATGTATGTATGTATATGTGCATGTGTATATATATGTATACATATATAATATACACATATACACATGTGTGCACACACTTAATATGCATATATACATGTGTATGTACACACATATTGTTAACAATGATTTCAGTCAGGTATATTTGCATTTGGGTATTTTGACACTGTAAAAAAAACCCTCTGGTTTTTTGGGTGGGAGTTTTTTGAGGTACATAAAGTTCATGTACAATAAGCTACCTTTGCTCCTCCTGACTGGCATACCTCTCCCCAAACCCTCCCCATCAACCCCTCCCCCGACCTTGTCTTTTTTCTGGAATCTTCCATGTCAGAAATTTCTATCCCCTTGTTGGACTCAACCAGTCCCCTCTAGCCAATCTGTGGTACCTCATTTCCCATGATGTTAGGAAGTAGGAAATGAATAAGATGTGCCTGAACAAAACCTACCCCTTCCTTTAGAACCTCCAGCTCCCTGGTTCACCCAGCTACCTTGTTTCCTGAACAAATCCTTGAAAGACCCAGGGTGCCCATTCAAAGAACCAGAGGGAGTAAAGAGAACTTGCTGAAATGTGGATGTGCCAAGCCCAGAGAACTGTTATAGGACCTTACGGGACCATTGTTGACCCCTCATTCCATATCCTGAAGATTGTTATATCAAAATTCCTGAGATCTGGGTTGTAGCTTTAACTGATCATCCTTCTCCCAGAGACTCTTCCTCCCCCATCCCTCCTAGCATCCTTAACTACCCTGGCCCCTCACTTTACTTCCTTTACCCTTGATTGACCCTCCCTACCCTCTGGTGTCTCTGGTTAAGCCTGATGTGTTTCCTTTTGTGAGTTAAATGAGTCAGTAACAAAGACCTACAGGTTTGAGTATCTCTGGCCTGTCTGCCTTTTCTGTGCCTCTAAGTCCCAAAGCAGCTACAGGAGACCAGGGTAGATAACCTTCATCAAGCCAGCTGTTTTCTGCCATTTAAAAGTGGATTGCATTGTGGAAGATATCAAAACTGATCTACACCTTGCAAACTCCTTTGTAATACTCAGACCTCCTCACAAAAAAAATCCTTACAGTTAGCACCAGAGCTTAGAATAGTGATATTCAGCAACTTAGTTTTAATTAAATTTGGTAAATTAGAGGGGGGAGAGAATTTCGATTTTCACCACTGACTTTTCAAAGAGACCTCCAACTGTTCTTGGGAAGGATTACAATAAGATTATACTCTAGGAAACTCTAATAGTCATTAATGATCCTTTATTTAGCTATAACGAAGAACAAAGGACATAGTGTGTTTCTTTTGTAAATTCTGTTTATCCATACACAGAGAATTAACAAGTACACAAAACACATGTTAACAGTGTAGATACATAAAGTAGTTTCTGTCTTAGACTCTAATATGCTTGGAGACACTTTTGGTTATTCAATATATTTTGGACCCCCTTGTGTCATGGAGTTTTTTCAGGAAATATAGGAGGTCCCTATGATGGTAGAAAGGTAAAGGAAAGCAAAGGAACCTGTGAATCTCCTACTTCTCTAGGCAGGATATCACTGGGCCGCAGAGTAGCCTATGACACAAAAGTATTGTAAACTAATTATTTCAGCATATATAGTCCCTGCAACTTGTGGCATTTCACAGTCCCAGTATTATGATGACAAAGGATTTGATTCAAAACATTACTTCTCTCTCTCTCTCTCTCTTTCTCTCTCTCTCTCTCTCAATCTCTCTCTTTTTGGGTTTGTTATGGAATCCTGTTTCATAGGCAATGTTCCTTAGGCCTTCAAAATAGCACAGACACAGGACAGAAACCACACAAGACAGAAAGTGACCCAAAGAACTTCCTCTTTGAGCTCCCTGCAACGGTTATCAATACTGGTTCAAAATAAGCTGGGGGCAAGGAGGTATGGTATATAAATGACCTCAGTATGTATTTCCAGGGACTCTGTAACTTTACATTAGAAGACAGAGATAAAGCACAGGATACAAAGACAGGACACATTGCATGGAGACTTTGACATATAGAGAACTGTCCAAGGGATAAGCAGGTTCCACGTCTCCTTTCTATATTTGGACTTAGCAGCAGCAAACATGCCAACCATGTTCAAGTATGATTTCTCATCAATATGTTTTCTTCCTTTTTCATTGGTAGTTTTAATTGAAGCAATCCTCTGCCTTCAAATTGTCTTCAAAAGTGAGTAATATAGCAAACCAAGTGCTATTCCTTCTATGGATCCTTGATAAGATGAGCTGACTGCAAATACAATCCTCTCTCTTCTTCTTCCTCCTTTGGTGGCAACATGGGAGCAGATCATGTAGGAGGGACAGAGACGCTCATGTGGCTGTATGAATACCTGGTCAGAGACGCCCCGGTGGTTCTTCCATCTTCCTCTTCACCTACTTCTCCTCTCACTCCTGGAGGGTTTGGACGAGGGCAACAGGAGAAGGTAGACAGGAAGCCCAGGCGGAAGCGTTTGTTCATGAAGCAGTAGATGATGGGGTTCACACAGGCAGAGGTGTAGGAGAGCAAGAGGATGAAGGAGATGGGAGCCCCAGAGAGGAGCAGCTCAGCAGAGGCAGTGTCATAGGCCTTCCAGGCATTGGCGCTGTAGATGGGCATCCAGCAGAGGAAGAACAAGATCACGATAACAATTAGCATTCGGATCACTCGCTTCTTGGCCATCAGGTTGGCAGCTGAGCTGCTGCTCCGGGCTCGGTCAATCTTGACACTGCTGCTGCTGCTGGACAGCTGTTGTAGCTCCAGCTTCTTCCTCTTCTTGGATTTCTGCAGGTAGCAGCCATCGCCATCTTCGTATTTGCTGCTGCTGCCCGTGCTGGATTTCCTCTCTGGGTGTAGAAGCAAGTGCATGTGACTTTCAGGTCTAAACAAGCCATAGCTGAGAGAAAGCTTTGAAAGAGTCTCAGGCATAGCGTAAGTGGCAGAGGCCACATTTACACCAAAGGACTGGACATGGAGCTTTGGGCATGCATGTATATGAGTAAGCACGTATCCCTGTAAAGCCTTCAGATTTGAAGCTATGATTTAGATCTGAGTTATGATTGTAATGATATCTGATGTCAATATTTTTATATGTGCTATTTCATTTGATCGTCACAATACCCTGGATTAAATGGCTTGTCCAAAGTCCTACTGAATACCTTTGAAAACCTGTATGTATAGCATATAGAACATATTGTGTTTATTCAAATTTTCCCATTTCTGTTGATAGCATCACTATCCTTCCTGTCACCCAGATTTACTATCTTGAAATCAACGACAACTCTCCCTTTTTCCTCAATCCTCACATCAACTCACACCAACTCATATCAACAAAAAGTCTTGTCTCTCCTATCTCCACAGCATTGCTGTCATCTGTCCCTTTCTCCGAACTCACGTAGTGTCTACCCTGGTTCAGAATCTCCTCACTTCTTGCTTGAGCTATTGCAAAGGCTGACTGGTTCCCCTGCCTGTAGTCCCTCCCTCCAATCCATCCTTCACCCAGCTGCTGAACTGGCATTTCTGGATTATGAATCAAACCATGTTATCCCTGCACCAAAAATCTTCAATAGTTTTTTATTGCTTCTGGGATAAAATTCAAACTCTTCAGTGTAGCATTTAAAGCTCTTCCCAGTCTAGCTCCCACCCACCACTTGAGTCTTATTGAATATTTTTGTCCTATGTTCTATGTAAAATTGTAAAACATTCCAGTAAAATTGACCCACCGGGTGTCCCCATTTTATGACATTGTATCTACTGCCTCCATGACTTTGCACAAACAATATCTAGAATGCACCCTTTCCTCACCTCTGCCACATAGAATCCCTAGCTTTCTGTGATGTACACTTGAGGTACTACCTTCCACATAAGTCCTTTCTCAAGCCCCCATTCTTAATATTTTCTCTCTTGGAATTATTTCATATTTCTTTGTCTTTAATTGGTACATGTTGTTTCCTCCAATAGGATGTGAACTCTTTGAGGACAAGAACTATTTTCGGTTTGTCTTTGTGTCTTTGTCTTGCATGGTGCTTTGCACATAGCAAGTTCTTAATAAATATTTAGTAAATCGAATTGAATTTGTGGATTAGAATTCAATCCAACAAACAAAGCACCTCTCTATGCAAAAAAAAACAAAAACAAAAAGACAAAACATCAGGTTAAGGTGCTCTGGACTCATAGATGAGTAAGATACAGTTCCCAGTCTCAAGAAAGAGACATCAAAGGTAAAAATGCCCATAATGCTTATGAAAATGTGGTAAGTGCATAGAAGAGGTACAAAGTGAGAGATCAGCCTAGTGATTGACTGGGGGAGATTCGTAGAAGAAGTGTCACCAGAGCTAGGCTTGGGAGGACGGGCATGATGTCAATAGGTGGCCATACTGGGGGTGAGGGAGAAGGCAGAGTGTAGTCGTTTGCAGGGAAACGCATAAACTTAAAGGTGGGAAAAGGTGATCCAGGTTATAGGAAATAAGAGGTTAGCATGTATATGTGTCTGCTTAAGTTAGAGAAAATTCAGAGAATTTTTGTCATTTTTCAAAGTATTTGTATGATTAATACTTACCTCTAGAAGATTTCCTCTGGCTGGCATCAAACTTTATTCCTCGGTATAGTTCCAAAGAGATTAATCCATATGCTACCATCATCACAATACCAGGAATAAGAAAGAGGATGAGAAGCAGGAATGTGTGCCTGGTAAAGTCATAAAGAAGTTCATGAGGGAGAGAATAAAGCAAGGTAGTTACTATTTGATGTTCAGATTTAGCCTCAGATACTTGCTAGCTGTATGACCATGGACAAGTCACTTAACCTCTCTCTGTCTCAGTTTTCTCTTCTGTAAAATGAGGATCTACTTCCCAAGGGCAATGTACCTCCCAGGGCCATTGTGAGGATGAAATGAGATATTTGCAAAGTGCTTGGCCTAGTGCCTGGAACATGATAGGGGCTTAATAAATGCTTGTTAAAATTTTAAAAAAATGTAGGAGTCCAAACACATTTTGTTTCTCTACTATAAGTGGGGCCCTCCTAATATTACTTGCTGTACTTTATACCCATGGCTAATGCCTTGATTGACCAGCATGCTTGGAATGGGGTGTTTTATTTCATAGAACTTTTTTGGTTAATTAAAGGTTAAATAAAACCTTCTTCCCTCCTTTTTTTGACATATGGTACTACAATGTATGAATACAATTTCTTGCCTCAGGAAATACAGGATAATTGACATAAATGAGTCTCTTATTGATAACTAAGGACCTTTCAGGGTGTCAGGATTATCATTCTGAACACTAGTGTTCAGTTTACAAGATTGTTGATGTAGGTAAAGAAGATGTACGTATTAGGGATGAAGCTATACTGATCCCCTCTTTTTTGAAAAATAATCCTCGTATCTTCTTGTTTCTTTTTGTGCCTCTCTCTTAAAACTTAAGTGCCTACTACCTCCCCTTTCTAAACACCCCCGCAACACTCTTGTTCTGTTTAATTGAGTGCTTTGGTTGGTCATATTCTGGTTAATTGAGTTTGATTCTACTTAAGCATTATAACTTAAGCAGTGCAGCCGATGGTCATCATGGTATGTGTTCTGTGTCTTTATGAACCCAAGTGCCTGTTTAAGAATAGGAAAGAAATAAACACTGAGGAGTCTGACCAGGGCTGAATGGAATGGAAGTTATCTCTATTTCTGTAAGAACAAAGGAGCCTTGCCACTGCTGTACTTTGAAATTTATGTTTATAGAAATGTAAAATGTTTATGTATGTTTATGGAAATATGAAATGTTTACTTGAAAAAAGAATGGAACAGTTCAATCAACAGTTAACTTCAGGTTTCAGAACAGCCAGTATTGATTACAGCAATAGGGAAAAATGAACAGGAATATCTCTTGCTTTAATGATCCTGAAGGAATAAACACATCTCATTACTGACTCATAACATTTTTGTTAATTCCTTGTCCAGGAGACCGTACATGCATTTCTTCTCCAGATACAGTCTTTCAAAGAGCCTTCCCCTAGGACTCTCCGGTTGGGTTGAAATAGTTTTGTGGCTATAATATTATGCCCCAAATTTGTCTAATTACAATAGCAATGGTCATTTGTCCCAAACAAGGTGAGAAATCAAATGCCTCATTAGGGAAGTCAGAATGCCTCAGTAGCAATATAATAGTGAAGTTGACTACAAATTTAAACTGAGGGTTTTTAACATAGCTCTTACCTTTCCACAAATCACACACAGCCCCTTTGATCTCTGTTTTCTCATGCATAGGATGGCATACTTGTCAAAGTGATGCTGCCTGAACAAAGCTATGCATTCTCTAAACAAATTGGAATCCTGAAGAACAGCAGGCCTCTCCTTTACAAGTCTGGTCCTTTAAATAACTTGCCATTTGGTATGGTGAGTGAGAGATTGGGACATAAAATTGTCAAGGGCACACGATGGCTTAGCCCTCTCTCTTCAACTGGACAATCACATTTTGATAAGATTCTCCATCAAGCCTTGGAAGCATCCCTGATGTTTATAACATAATGAGTTTTTCCCCAGTGATGTTCAGTTGAGAAGACAGGAACTATGGAGGACTAGGGGTGAGGGAAGAGGAAGAGGATGAGCTTAACTAAGCTTTAAATGTTATCTGAATCTCTAGGGTCCTGATTCTAAAATGCTCTTTGGGAAAGATGCTATGGGGACTGGTCCCTGCTTGATTTTTTCCTTTGATTAGAGACTCTTAGGATCCTAGAGAAGTCATTCAATTCATCTTCCTGACTTTCAGCATAACCACATTTAAACCAGCCCAGAAAGAAACTTGTCTATCCCTTCTCAAAAAACAAAAACACATTTCAGAGGAAGGCAAGCACCCAAACTTGCTTTGGTTCTGCCCTCCCTCCAGTGTTTCCCAAGTACATGTTTTCAACAGTGCGATATGATATGACATCAAACTGTAAAACAACTTACCAGGACTGTTGCATAACATCGCTTGGCAACAGAAAGCGACACATATTAGCTGTCTGGTTGTTATATTTGGTAAAGGGAACCAAGTTGCTGTAAATCGGATATGGCGACATGATAGTAAAGGAGAGACACCAAGTAGCAGTAATAACCTTCAACGCGTGGGACTTCGTCTGCCAGACCCTTGACTGCAGGGGCTTGCAAATCGCACTGTATCTCTCTAGAGATATGGCAACGAGATTGAAAGTGGATACACTGACGGAGATGCCTAGGTGTGGAACAAAGAAGTAGGTTAACTTGCTCCTGAACTTTAGTATCCCCTATACGCTTACATAAAGAATCAAGGGATGGTGTCACAGAAAGCAAAGGAATTTACCTGCAAACACAGAGGACCAAGAGATCATATTTCAAATGTAAGGGACCCCTGCTCATTTTATAGGTGAGGAAACCGATGACTAGAGAGATTAAGTGACGTGTTCAGAATCACACACGGTAAATATCAAGCAAAGATTAAAATCTGGGGCCTCCAGCAGCTTTGAACTGCACTGCAGGGCTTTTTTATATCTCTTCTAAAAGGAAAAATGCCTGCTGAACATTTATCATTCTTTATTTAACTTAGCCTAACTTCCAGTGGGCATGAAGGTAGCCATTAATTAACTACTTAGGGGATGAAATACAGACCAGCAAAGTAAAAGTGGCTTTTGAGCAACAGGAGGAAAAGTTTGTGTGTTTGTTTACCTGGAGATTCTAAATAGATCAAATTTCAAATAATTCTTCTTTTAATTTTAACTATTGAATTTGTAATGGGTTATTAAAGCAAAAATATGTAGCGTGTCTATAGTACTTCGGAATTCTGGGTTCAATCTGTGGTTTGAGTTTGATGTGCTTAAAGGCTCTTAGGTAAGATTAGGTAATGATTTCAAAGTATTGAATGATTCTGCATTTTTTTTAAATGGTTGGGCATAATAAAAAAAAGCTTAAAGAGTTATGGTTTTACATGATTCAACTTTTACTTTAATTCGTTTTTTTCCTCCTGAAAAGCTCTTCGTAATTTAAAATTTGCTGATTTAAAAAAAATTAGCCTAAGGCAACGGAACTCCTTTAAGATATTTGTTTTTGGGAATTGAACTAATACTCACCTTATGAAACCCACTGTGCTCTTACAGGATCCTGTTTTAGAAAGGTGATACAGTTGAGGAAATGGGCTCTAGTCTACAATATAGTCGCATCTTTGTTTCCCTGGTATCTACTGTCCCTGGAGGGACAGCCCACAGGTATGAGCTTCATTTTAATCTTTTTTTTTTTGTGGGTTATACTTAGGTTTACTTGAGCAACGCTATAGTAATAACAATCCCTTATCTTAACACCACACTTTGGAAATATCCCTGATTTAATTACAATTGTTTTTTTCCTGGCTTGCAGGACAGTCATTTATCCTCATTTTGTCAGTGCAGACTTCAGCTCTGTTGATTAGGGCAGAATTAAGGCTTTTAAGATTCCTGTCGTCCCCAAACTCTCTTGGCATGATACAGCACAGCAAAGTTTACAGGTTTGAAGGTACAGTTCCTAGCTTTTTTAATTGAAGAGGCTAGTTGAGGGAGAGAGGGATTGGGAAGCGAATATTAAGCCAAGTCTCTTAAATGTGTTTATTCCAGTTTGAGATAATCCTAACAATAAGCAAAATCAAGGCTGGTTATTGGAACCTCTCAGAATCTCTCACATAATTCTTTTTTGATGGACATGGGCAGGCTCAGACAGCCCACCTTATGGGCAGTTTGGTGTCCTCACTACACTCAGAAGTATATATTTGGCTGTCCAACTAGGCTTGGACAGCTTCTCTTCTTTCTTGGAAAGGTCCCAGAGGATCCAGAAGAATCTGGAAAATGGATTCTGAGAAAGGAACCTGTAAATACACATGTACACATATAAAATGTTTTATACTAATCCCCTCTTCAAAAAAACCCAAACAGACCTATGATTTAAGTATTGAATAGATAGACATACAGTTAAAAAGACACTTCTCTTGAAAGATATGGAGCAACAAAGAGCTGTAGGGAGTCTTTGGGTGCTGTTATTGTTGTTTTGAGAAAATAGAAAGAAGAGTAAAATGAGTGTTTTCCACTTTCATTTGTTTAATTATTTCTATTTTCAGTGAATAGGATGGGCATACTGCAAGGTCTTAAAAGTCCTTCCTTCCTTCCCCTGTACTCATATATTCCCAGGCAGCTAGTATTCAAACAGCTGCCTAGATGACTCCTGTCCTCTTGAATCTTTTTTTTTTTCCCTTGGGCAACCAGCTTTTCTCTAAAACTGGCCAAGAGCAATGTGATAGTGTTTAGGGTGAACTAATGAAATGTTGATATAAAGCCACTTACCCATGAAATAAGAGGTGGTCTTGCAGACAGCACTCCCAAAAATAAAATCCTTGAGCAGGTGAGGAATGAGATTGAATGGCATACAGAAGAGACAAAGCATGAGATCGCTGACAGCCAGGGAGAGCAAAAATATGTTAGTGACTGTCCTCATCCTCTTGTTTCGGATCAGTACGGTGATCACCAGGGTGTTCCCCAGGATACTGAGCAGAAATATCAGGGAATATAAGAGAATCTGCACCGCTGGCTGCCAATTTACTGTATCACAATAGAGAAGCAAAGCCATCAAAGATTATAAGAACAGGAAGGACATCAAAACAGGACTTTGTACCCCAAGTGAGTCCAGACTTTCTATTTCCTGCTTGGTTTTTTTTTGGAGGGAGATTAATTCAGTAAATCACTGAACCAATGCATTTATCCTTATACTTCTAACACTTTTTTGAAAACTAACCAGAGAAAGCTCAGGGATGAGCTTGGATACAAAAGGTTCTTTTGGGAGAGTATCATTTTGGGAAGCACTTCTCAGGAATGAGCCATCTCAAATGAACAGTGCTGGCATTTTGTTTCCAGCTTCCTGAGCATTATTTACCATGCATCATTTCTTCATACCATGCTTAGGTAAAGAAAATCAGACTGCTAATGTGGAACAGAATAATTTCTTTAAGCTTGTAACTTTAAGCATTTACATATTCTCAGTCTTGCCAGTTTTTTATACTCCTTCTATAGCCCCCACCCAATTTTCTCTCCCTGAAATCATGGACATTAATCTACAACTCTTCCATCTAGAAAAGCAACAAATTATGGATATTTGGCTTGTCTGTTTCTCTTCCAACCTTCTAACAAAAAATTACAATTTGAAAAGACTTTACCTAGCCTAGTCTTAAAGTATCCTTATTATCCTTTTATTCCTGGGCCGATAATTTCCCCCTCCAAATTAATATTCCTGAAAACAGTTCTTTGGTACTTACCTTTGGAAGGACGAGGTGGATCCAAGCAGAAAAATGTCTCATTTTCAAGTCCAAGTTCACAGGGAGGAGTAATATTACTGCCATTCATAAATAGACTGTCAACTATATCCATTCTTTCCTCTCTCCAGCTTACCTGTCTTCTAAGAGGAATTAAGAATGGGTGCAGAATTACTCTCTATTCATTCCTATAATGATCAAAAATTCTTCCCAAATAAAATCTGCCTGGAAAAGGCAGAGATGAATTAATTTCCAGGTAAGCGCCTTCTCAGCCATTCCTAATGGTTATTCAGTTCAGGCTGAGAAACATTTGTACTAGTGTCAGAGGAGGCAGACATGTGAAAGCACAGCTTGCACGCTCTACCTTCTCGATACTCCTCCTCCCTATTCCAGGGGCTAGTCTTAGGGTTATAAGCACACTAGCTACTGATTGCAAAGTTAACCCTTTCTGGGGTGATGGTGATTGCTCATAAATATGCACCCATGCATGCACAAACACACTCATACACACACATCAATACAGTTAAGTACCTCTGTGTGTGTGCGAACCTGCTTTTGTCTCAGGCAATGAACAGAATCAACCCCAACTAGGATATTTCAGACAGGAACAATTAACAAGGTAATAGATACTATAATGCAGACCATCAGAAACAAAGGACATTGAGCAGCTACATGTCTAGCTCCTCATACAGAAGCAATTAGTGCCTTTTAGCTTTGGAATACTGCCCAGTTGTGTTCGGATATAACTGTATGGCTGGTTAAATTGCTGGAACCCACAGTGTTAGCCCTTGGGGACTACGCCCTTGTTAACCTGAAAGTTCTCTCTGGGAGACCAGAGTCTACATTTCTCTATGTACACAGGGTCTCTTGCTGCAACAGGCTGTCAGGTGTGAGAAAATTCCTACTTTGTAGTCTCTTTGTGAAAAATGCTTTTGTTTTAATATAGTACTACCCTGTGATATAAGGACAACCAGAAGTCATTTCCAGATGATTTCTTCAGCTTGGAAAAGCAAATCAATGCGACACAGGCTTTTGCAGTCTACAATTTGTTTGCCCAGAGCCCTCTTTGGTGACTTGACTAAACATAAAATCGTTTCGTTTCCTTTTTTGGCTCATTTTAGGTTAAACAAGTTGTTATTATATCTATGTTTTGACCATGTCATGCATACAAGAAGGAGCTGTTATTTAAAGGAATTCAGGGATTTAGTACCTAAGTCCTAGAGAATTGCTTGGGACACATGAAGGTTAAGTGACTTGTCTAGAGTTACACGGATAGGAAGAGTCCAAGGCAGGAAGCTGGCTCTGGTCTTCTTCACTTCAAATTCGTCACTATTTTCATTAAACCACACGATCTCCATCCATGTTCTTGAACTATTATGCTTTTTTTTTAAAAACCAGACCTGTGATTTCATTGAATTTTAGAAAAGGAAGCTCGTACCAGCACAGATCATCAGCTATTATACAATTGATTGTATTAGAGACTTGCCTAGAAGCACTGACAGTGTAGGGGAATTGTCCAGGGTCATATGCTAGCATATTTCAGAAGATGGCTCCAACCCGTAGGGCTGACTCTGTACCATACCACTTCATACATACTACTGAGTAAATCAGGGAGGTGCTTTGGGATCACCAATCCAGCTAGTACCTTTACTAGGAAGGCAAAAGAGGAAGAGGAAGATGAATATATCCTCATCTGACAAAGGGGAAAATGGAGTAGCTACTTTTTCTTTGAAACCACGGAAACTTCATGTTGGAATAGCTTAGTCTCTGTTTCTCCAGCACAGAGCCGTTCTTGTGTAGGTTATCCTGTTTAGGAATATGCTTGTTGTTGCTGTATCTTTTCCCTACTGCTGAAGTCATTGTCACCGCTGTATGTCACTGTTACAAGTCAACCACAATGTATACATCCATTGACTAGGGCATTCAAATTTAGATTTTAATTTATACTTTTGGGGTATCCACATTTGGATTTTGTTTTACTATTTGGGGGGCATGAAAGATGGGATTTTAATGTATATTCATCATTCAGTTTGACCCTCCTAGTGCTGTTGTGACCAGCAGATATAGCCAAAGGCAAGAACATATTCTTCACCCTGCTGCCTGAGCAGCTTGTGGATGCACGAGGAATTCATTGACCAACTTAGATTGTTTTCAGAACCGTGCACAGAAGATAGAAGCAAGGAAAGGTCACCGAGGATGAATAAAGAAGGGCAACATGGTCCTGTAATAAAAGCATCAGCAATACTAAAGCCCAAAACAAGCTAAGGCTTGTGTTGAATACTAAGGACAACAAAAAGAGATTTTTGAAAAAGTAGATTTTGTTTTTTACATTAGCTACATTCCCTGTATATTCCTCCTCTTCTCTCCCTTCCAGAGGCCCATCCCTTACAACTATAAATTTTTTGAAAGAGGAAAAAAAAACCCAATTTCATGAAACCAAGCAATTCATTGAAAACAAAATCTGATGTTATAGGCAATGTTTCACAACTTTGGGCTCCCCATTTCTGTAAATACAGATGCAGCATTCCTTAATTACCACTGATTTCTATGGCAATTATTGAAGGGAGCAGCAAACTGATCAAGGCATATAATACATGTCTTTTCTCCATTTTTAACCAGTTCACCATTTATGAACTGTGCTTCCAATAAATGTGGTATTTTCTATTTGTTGCAAATATGATAATGTTAAAAGATAATTCCATATTGCTTACTCAGTCGTAATGATCTTAGTAACTCCTTTAGAGCAGGGGAAGATGTCTTATATCTCTTTCTTGGGGCTGCCCTTGGTCTTTCTAACTTCTATAACATTTGATGTCAATTGTTTTGTGGTTGTAGTTCTTTCATTTTATATTATTTTAGTCAAAAACATTATTAGAGGCAAATTGGCAGCCCAATGGATACTGGGCCTAGACTCAGAAAGATCTTAGTTAAAATCTGCCCTCAGATACTTACTAACCATATTACCCTGGGCAAGTCACTTAACCACCTGTAAAATGAAGATAATAACAGCACCTACCTCACTCAGTTGTTGTAAGGATCTCATTGATTTCTGCCAGGGTTGGCCCTTAGGAAACTTATGACGAGGTAAAGCTTGTCTGTGGCACTTTCTTACGTCTCCCTTTATACCCTGGTATCCTTGTTTCTTCCTGGCAACAGGGCCTTGTTCTTAGTTAGGTTTCAAGTATTCCTTGATAAAATGAAGGTTGGCACCAGCCCTGAAATTATAACATGTAGGTAACCACTTAGTCTAATACTCTGTAAGGCCAATCCTGATCCCTGCTTTGGGAAGAGCTGGAATTCTGCAGGAAAAGAAGGTTTCTAGGGGACTAGATGAGGCTGGACTGGCAAACACCTCTAGGTCACTAAAAACATGAGGTGTAACTACATTATTGCTTTTGGAAATAAGGAAACTCATATCTTATCATGGCCCTTTTAGAAGTATGTGCCTGGCCAGCATCTGTGGACATCCCATGTTTCCATTTGCTATTTTGGGATTACAAGAACAACTTAATCCATTAAGCAGTCTAAAAGTGAAGGCAATTGGGAAATACAAGTGCCCTGAAATTTTTAAGCACCAGAATACTGATTTGGCCTAATTAATGAGAAGAGTGGGGCTAATACTTCACTCTTAATCTCAAGCTCTTCTGGCTCTCCCTATATCTCTATAAATTAAAGAGATAACATCAGATTAGATTTTGTTAATGTTTATGATTTCCACATCTGTCACTAATGAAAATTTAGGGCTTACAATCAGATGATCTTAATCAACCAATCAATGAACAGACATTTATTAAGCACCTGATTTGGACCAGAAACTGGTCTGTTCTGGGAATATAAAAACACAGGAGAAGGGTTTGTTCCTGCCCTGGAGGAGCTAACATGCTAAGTGAATGACTACATATGCACATTTAAAGCTATATGCAAAACAGATAGATGGTAACCTGATGGAGGGTGTGGGAGTTGGGGGAAGGGAGAGGCACTGGCAGGTGGGGGGAACAGGAAAGGGTCCATGCAGAATATGGCATTTGAGATTAATCTAGAAGAAAAACTAGGGATTCTAGGAAGCAGGATGAGGAGGGAGTATATTCTAGGCGTGAAGGATGATAGAGCTGTCATTTGTGACAAACGGCAAGAAGGTTGGTTTGACTGGCCCATAGAGTACATACAGGAGCATAATTAATCCATCAAAAAAAGCATTTATTAAGTGCTTGCTGTATGTGAGACTCTGTGCTAGGTGCTGGGTGTTGTACAACAAACCTTTCTAGATAGGATGAGACCAAGTTATGCAAATCTTTAAGTGCCATAAAAAGAAATTTTATTTGTGCCTAGAGGTAATAGGGAGCCATTGGAGTTTACTCAGTGTAAGAGTAACATGGCCGGACTTGCATTTTAAGAAAATCACTTTGGCAATTGTACAGAGGATGGATTGGAATTGGGAGACACTTGAGGAAAGGAGACCAATCAATTAATCAACCAGTTTAGAGAATATTGCAATAAATACAGGTGAGAGGTGTTGAAGACCTGAATGAGGGTGGTATCTATGTGAATGAAGAGGAGGCACATGTAGAAGCAGAAATGACAAGATTGGCAACTAGTGGAATATGTGGAATGAGTGAGAACTCAGAGTGAGGAACTGAAGACGATGCCAAAGTTGTAAAGCCTAGGTGACTGGAAGGATGGTGGTGCCCTCAACAGAAAAAGAGGAAGCTTGGGAGAAGAGTGTGCTTAGGTGGATGACAGTGTTTGAAACATCAAATAAGCAATGGAAGGTGCAGGACAAGAGTTAAGAGGGAGACTATAGGAAGGGAATGCGTTTTTTTATTGTAGGTGGAGTGGGATAGCTGGACACAGTTTAGATGATTCCAATTTTGTTGGCAATATCTAAAGCATCATAGTCTGAAGCAAGGCGAACATAGGCCTTCCTCTCTCTATCAGACCGGATCAGTGTGTTGACCTTGACCACGTCCATGGCATACAGCTTAATTACCGCCTGCTTGATCTGATGCTTGTTGGCCTTGACATCCACAATGAAGACTAGGGTGTTGTTGTCCTCAATCTTCTTCACAGCAGACTCAATGGTCAAGGGGAACTTAATGATGGCATAGTGATCAAGCTTGTTTCTCTGAGGGGCACTTTTCTGAGGGTATTTGGGCTGCCTTAGGAATCTTAGTGTCTTGGGTTGCCGAAAGGTGGGGGATGTTCAGATATTCTTCTTTTTGTGGCTATGGACACCTTTCAACACCACCTTCTTAGCCTTCAAGGCCTTGGACTTGGCTTCTGTCTTGGGTGGGGGGGGGGTGGACAACAGCTTCCTTCTTCACCTTCAGTGCCATCTTGGGAGAAAGGGAGGGAATGCATTTATGAAGTACCTATTGTGTGTCAAGTTCTGTGTTTGTGCTTTAAGATTGATATCACATTTGATCCTCACAACAACTCTGGGAAGCATATGCTAATATTGTCCTCATCATACAGATGAGGAAAGTGACACAGGCAGAAGTCAAATGACTTGGTCTGAGTCAGCCGGCTAGTAAGTGTCTGAAGCCAGATTTGAACTCAGATCTTCCAAACTCCAGGTCCAGGACCCTATAGAAAGAATTATTAAGCCCAATTTTGCTAATGAAGTCACCAAGTGAGAAAGAGAGAAAGGAGAAGAGAAGAGGGCCTGGGAGAGAACCTTGGGAGTTATATAAATGATGACCTGGTGAAGGAGTCTGAAAAGGAGTGGTTAGACAGGTAAAAGAAGAATGAATAGAAAGGTGACCACAGACAAAAGAGGATATACAGGAGGAGAGGATGGGCAACTTTATCAAGTACCCACCAAAAGATCAAGAATAACAATTGAGAAAAGGACATAAAATTGGCAATCGGTCATTGGTAACTTTGAAGAGAGTAGTTTCAGTTGAGTGATGAAATCAGAAGCCAGACTTCAACGGGTTGAATAGTGAGTGAAAGAAGAGACAGTGGAGGTGGTGAGTATAGACAGCTTTTTCAAAGAGTTGGACTGAAAAAGGGAAGACAGAGAGAGAAGATTTTAGCTTGAAGGGATGGTAGGATGTAAGTGAGGTTGCTTTTTTTAAGGATGTAGGAAAACTTTGTGTTGGTAGGTATCAGGAAAGGAACTAGGAGGGCAAAATTCAAGATGAGAGAGACAGACAGACAAACAGAGACACAAAAAGAGAGGCAGATGGAGGATGAACATGGGGATGATCTTTTGGATTGGGACAGGAAAGGATGGGACCAAAGGTGCATTTAGAGGGTAAGTCTTGGTGAGAAGGGCCACCTTTTCATCTGAGGTTAGAATACAGGGCAGATAAAGTAAAAGAGAATGTATCTTAGGAGATAACCAATAGTTACACATAGACTCATAAGATTTAGGCTTGGAAGGATGACTACATGTCACCAACCCCCTCAATAAAATGTAAGGTCATCTAGAACACAGACTCTTTTTCTTCATATTCTCTGTGCCTACCATAGTGCTTTACACATAGCACCCTTGATAAATGCTTGTTGAGTTGAATAGATTTGAATTTCACAGATGAGAAAAGTGAGACCTAGAGGCTATGTCTTGCCTTAAGTTACACAGTGAGTTAGTTTCAAGCTTGCACTAGAACCCAGGTCTATTGACTCAATTCACTTGTCATGACTGTCCAAGGATCCTTCCTGCCCAATGAAAGAATCCCTTTTGTGACATCTCTGCTAAAATCTTCAGTCTGCTTCTGCGTGTACACTTACAATGATGGGGAACTCATTACTTTATAAGGCAGTCCATTTCATTGTTGATAATCTCTGTTAATGTGCTTCTCCTCAAGCTGAGAAAAAAAAGTCTGTTTATAATTCACAACTACTCTTCTTAGTTCTGCCCTCTAGATCTAGATAAAACAAATCTATTTTCTGTCTTTTACAACATCACTCTTAGGAGAGGAAATTAAAAACATTTCTGATTTTAGTTTATTTTTTTTTAAATCAGTTCTAGTCAGTGTTTCAAAAACCAAATTGTTATTCCAGCAGGGAGATATTTCAATGGAAACGAAATCTGTTTTCATTACAATTTTTAAAAAGCAAATTTACAAAAATTTCTTAATAGAATCTCAACTTAGACCACTACAAGGCATCTTGTTTTCTTGCCTTTTCCCTGTAACATTACTAACAAAAAGTTTCTTAAACAAAACAAAACAAAAAAAGCTCCATTCAAGGATTACTGATAGAACTCAATAAGCTTCCTTTCCTTCCTTCCTTCCTTCCTTCCTTCCATATTCTCTCTCACAAATCCTACCTACCCCTTGTCACTCCAGTACAAATAGATGACTTTTACCCTTCTTTGATCATGTATCTTATTATCATGACAAGCTTCCCTCCTTCTATACTCTTCCTAATGCCTGTAAACTTCTTTACTTGAAGTTCAATTCATCAAGCATTTCTTAGGTTCCAACTATATTCAAAACACTGAGTAAACATGGGCAGAAATGAGCCCTAGCTTGGTATTGTGGACATGCATAAAATAAAACACATAGGATTATAAAGGTGGCCCCAGTTTCACTGATGGCAGTTTCATTGTTGAGAAGCATAAAAAGTCCCTCGTATATGAAGTCTGGGCCTCTCAGAGTTGATGGGTGCCTGAGGCCAAGGGAGATACATTATTGACCAGACACATCTCCAGATGGAGAGGTGGGCGGGTGGGGTGGGGGGAGCTAAGTGCTACTCTGTCCTCGTTGCACATTCTTGTTGTATTGGGGCAAAGCAAACGTCCTTTGTAAAATGTTCAGTGACTTACAAGTGCCTCATTTTGTACCAACATCAAACCTGAACTAGGGGGGTGCTGGTGTTAGAGTTATGCCTACAGTAAAATGAAACCAATCATATTGAAGTACAATCATCAAGATATGAAACAACAACAACACAAGTTCATAAACTCCAGGTTAATTGATCACTAGATAAATTCTAAGGTTCCTTTCAGCTCCAAATATATGATCCTATGAAATATTCCCTACCTGAAAAACATATGGTTTCTCTTACCACTGGGCTAGATAGATAGCCATTTTTCTAATGTGATTTCTTGGGCTTGGAAGAAGGCCCTTCTATACTCCAAAAAATTTTGTAATGGTCACATTCTGCTCTGTAGCACGTATTCAATTGGAAGCTCCTTGAGGGCAAGAACTTGGTCTTTTTCCATCACTATATCCCAAGCTCCTAGCATGGTACCTTAGACCTATGTCGTTGAACTGGATGATCTGTGGGTTCATTTAAGCATCTTTGTTGGTGTTTTCCTTCCCCAGTTCCTTAATCACTTTATCTTAGTTGCTTCATTAAAACTAATTTTATTCTCACTCTCTTCTACTCCTTGATGGCACTGTGATGACTAAAGATAACCAAATCTGAAGTGTCCTATAAATGTTAGTCATTAGCTATGATTAGCTATTATTCATCAAGGGGTTTGCATCACAATTATGCAGTGGGTGAAAGGCTTTGGCCTTGAAGTCAGGGCCAAATCTCTCCTCTGTGGTTATTATATGACCTTGGGCAATATATGACCTTGGGCAGTTCGTTGTGGCCAGGAAAGAAAGGGACTAGAAGATGTCTATTCCTCTGGTTTAAAAGGAAGAAGGGAACATATTAAGTACTATCTATGAACCAGGCATTGTGCTAAGCTCAGAGATGACAAATATAAGCCAAAAGACAGTTCCTGCCCTCAAGGTTTTGATTCAATCAATCAATCAACATTTGTTAAGTGCCTAGAGTGTACCAGGTACTTATTATTCAGTTGTATCTGACTCTTCATGACACTGTGGACCATAATGTCCATGGGGTTTTCTTGGCAAAGATACTGGAGTGGTTTGCCATTTCCTTCTTCAATGGATTAAGGCAAACAGAGGTTAAGTGACTTGCCCAAAGTCACACAGCTAATGTACATCTGAGGCTACATATTTGAGCTCAGGTCTTCCTGACTCCAGTCCTAGCACTATGTCCACTGAGCCTTCTAGCTGCCCCTACAAAAAGAGTCAAAAGACAGTCCCTGACCTCAAGGAGTTCAAAATTTCCTTAGGTCTCCTGGGGGAGCAGGAGAGGGAAAAGAAAGGTAATCAATGTATACTCTGGATGTGGAAAGGGGCTACTACTTATTTCCTTCACACAAAAGAAATGCTAAATACAAAAGGCTCTAAGTGCTTCCTTCAAGTAGCAACGACAGTTGAATAACTAACACTTTCTCTTGCTGAGGTTGAAACTAAAAGATTAAAACGTGAGGTGATTTGCAGGACTACTGTATAAGCATTTTACATTTCAACTGGGCTTGGCATGGTCCAAACAAGCCAGGCCAGGCACTGAGCTTTGCTGCTGTTGGTGGTCATCCTCTCCAAATCAGAAGCTCCTCCTTCCAAAAGTCAGCTCCAGATAAGGGAGCCCTGATCTCCAGCCCTCTCAGACTCAGAAGATTGCCTTCAAGACTGGTCTACCTCCGGAGCTCTATTCAATCACTTTTGCTTAAGGAAGGAAACACCAAGCATGAAAAGCAGTCTGGGCCCTGAGTCTCAGCTGCAACTAAACTAACACATGTGCTTTTTAGCTGCTAAAAAGGTCTTTATTCTTGTTGGATGGGAGAAAAAAATCAAATATCCTCTCACTCCTTCCTCCATCGTAGGAAGCCCAGGGAGAGAGAACTACTTGCCACATGTTCCGGAGACAGAAAGGAAAACAAACAAACAAACAAGCAGGAAACTGTCTTTTTAAACTGATTAAGCCCCTCCCCCACCACTCTATGGGTCTAAGGGACCAATAAAGGGATCACTTTATCATCCTAACGAAGCTGAGTTATTCAGGGCTGAGCCAGAACACTTGGCCATCCAGAAGCAAGGAGGGTGATTCTGCACGTGTTCCATGGGATGACCCCCTGTAGGCCCATTCTCCCCTATGCTCCATGTTCTACAGCCCCTGTCACAGAATTGTGCAGATAAAAAAAAAGAGCAAAACCTTTTGTAGTCATGGAATGCTGTATGAGAGACAATGTAGTGTACAGTCAAGAAGACCTAGGTTCACGTTCTACCTCTATACTAGCCATGGGCAAGCCACTTGAACTCTCGATGCCCCCCAGGAAACTCTCCAAAACTACCAGTTCCAATCAAGTTGCCAACATGCATTAATTGGTAGATGGAGTTTCCCAAATTAATAAAATCATGAAAAAGTGTTGTATAAATGTCAGCTGTCATGATGATGATGATATACATACATTAGTATCTTACTAGATTTACTTCTTCTTTGATGAATTTAAAAATAAAGGGAATAAATAAGAAGAGGCATTATTTTCTATCTAGTGAAATCTTGGAACAGTGCTGATCCAGATTTCGTGTTACTTTGGTGGTCCATGCTCTTCAGCTTCTAATGAAGTCCATGGTATAGTTTGACACAACATTGTGGATGGGAATGAACTGCAGAAAATACACTGCTGGTATATGCCCGTTGAAAGCTGTTCCTTCAGACAATCCCCGCCTGGCCAATGACTCTGCCCACTCTGTTCTTTCCCCTCTCCAGTCCTGTCCCTCGGTAGTGAGCTCGCTGCTGTTACTGGGCTACAGGGTTTTTCATTTCTGGGTCCAAATTGCCTATTAGTTTCACGTCTCTGAAGCTCTCTCATATTGCTGCTCGTTCTGGAGTTAACAGCTTTAATTAAATTGGATGTCTCTTTCTTTCCACAGCATAAGCCTAACTTCTACTTTCTCAAGTTAATGGAAAGCCATGAACACAAGAGTGTTTTGTGTGTGTGTGTGTGTGTGTGTGTGTGTGTGTGTGTGTAATGAACCATATGGAGTGCTCTATATAAAATTTTGTGGGGAAGAGCTCAGAATTTGCTCATATGGTAGTCATCTCTATGTTGAATGCAGCTACAGAGCTGAGAACAGAGGTCATAAGATTTAGAAAGAAGTCATCCAGTCTGATGCCCTCACTTGGCGGAGGTAGCACCAGGGCCCCCAGAAACATTTACTAAGTTCAAGGCACTTTAAGGGTCAATATCCACTCAAAATCGTAGCTCATGGAGACTAACCAGAGTGTTTACTTTCACAAGGCTAGAGGACACATTAGTTCTAAGCAAATAACATTAATCAAACAGCTTAGCAAATTAAGTGACAAGAAAACATCCTTTATACACACACAGGGTAGTGAGGGCACATAAGCATGACAAAGGGCACATGTGTAGAAAACATGTTTTTCCAGGGAACATGTATGAAGGGGTATATATGCCAGGAACCACACTCTGGGGCAAGCTGTAGAAAGGGCACCCTTAGTGGAGACCCCAGGACATCATCCCCAAAGCTGCTGTTGGAGAAATTGCTGTGAGTGTCTGGCCGGCATGATAGGGCAGGAGAGAAGCTCATCTCTGTCTGCCATCTCACAACTTCCGATTTTAACTAATTATTTCTAGTAAGGAGGTGCTAAACCCGGCTGTTTCCAAGTGGCCAAGGCCTTCTACCTTCTGGCACCCAGGGGCAAAGGTCTTGGGCAACCCACCCTGGTAATAGCTCAGGTAAAAAGCCTAGTGTCTAAAATTTGCAGGCTTTGAAATCCAAGAAGAGATCTGAAAGCCATTTCTTTTCAACGTGTGCATGAATAGCTAATTATCAGCAGCCTGATAGTGCCAGAGGAAATGAGTGACTTGAGACTTGATAATGAATGCTCTATTTTCTATGTACATTAAAATGACTCCCGAAGTTAAATATTGTGTTAGTTAGTAAGAGGAGATCCATCACCATGTTGGAGCTCTCTAGCTCTTTTCTGATTAGCACCATAGGCATGGCACAGTTTCTCTCTCAAATATTGACTGTCTTTTCTGTTTTGTTCACCTCCAGCTCAAGTCCTACAGGCAATTGCCCTTTCTTGGGGATTGCCTGTGAAAGCCACAATAAATCAGGTCTGAACGTTCCATTCTCCTGGTGGGATTTCAGGGCTTCAGTAAGAAAAAAAGACTATTTGTGTCTCTTACATTTTCCTACACTGGGTTCTAAGCCCTTAGATGTTTTTCTTCTTTGTTTAATTAAAGTAAGCACTATGTGTAGAGCCTGATGAACTGATTGTGTTTTTTAAAAAATTTATCTTAAGATATTGTATCTCCCATAGAAAGGAGATTAAGAAACGCTTATATCCTAACCTAAGCCATCCTACTTTCTCATTCTATCAAGGATCATTGTATCTCAGAGGGCTATGGAACAAAATGGAACATCTGGATCCTGTCCAGAATGGTCCTAGATCCCCTGACCTCTTTGAGGTTTAGGTTCTTCCTCACTTACAAGGGGAAAAGGCATATTCACCTCCCTAATCAAAGCTGTGAGGTTTAACTAATCATTATGTTTGTTGAGCACTTAAGTTAAATATTGTACAAATGTTTACTTTTAAAAAATCTGATCTGGATGCTTTTCTAAGATTCTGTTTCTCTCAGGCCAGTCAAAGAGCTTAGCATTAAGAGTTGGGTGTCTCCAATAGCAGGCTCTCTCCACAGGCCCTTGGCTGGAGCCAAAGAGAATAGCCCAATCTTTGCCTCCTCAAGAATAACGTAGAATAATCCAAACCCTTCAATCACGCTGAGGGGAAAATGGCAGATAATTTTTGTTCCAGATTCAGTTTGTTACTCTCTTTTACAGCTTATGATGTTTAAAAAGTTCAAGAAGCATAGTTTTTAGGTAATTTGTCATTTTATTAATAATGCTTACATTTTATTAATAAAAGAGGTCAGCGGCACTCTGGAATGCCAGTCTATATGCCCTTGGAAGAGTGGGCATTCCTGAGGGTGTCAATCAACTCTGATTGGTTAACAATGAGAAGAATGAATGTTACAATGAGATGTGGGTTCATTCTAATGAGGGTCTTGGCGGTACATGACTTGGATCACCCAAGACTTGGTCAAAGAGACTTATCAATTTCCATATCACCTGTCTGACCAAAAGGAGAGTTCATATTTTGCCAGACCTGTTTGGGTAAACACAATGAGCAGGAATCCACCCATCCACCTAAACTTAGAATTTCTTCTACTATCTTTGATTAGATCTTAGCCTGGGTAAGTCTTTGACCAAGATTTCCCACATTGATTGATTTCTGAATGAGATCCTTGGTCCTAATTCAATAATTAGTTATTAAATACAAGAGAGAAATAATTATTTCTCTCTGATGCTTCTTGCTGATGTTTTGGTGCTTAGCACGGTGCCTGGTGTGTAGTAGGCACTTAATGTTTGTCAATTGATTGATTGTTGTCTTCAAGTTCTGAATATCTTAGAGATCTTTATGCTAAAGCATATCCTGCCCCCATCCTTAGCACCAGGTCCACCCCATTTCTTTCCAGCCTTGCTCCCAAGTTGATTTGCATGGCAACCAGGGGTATTGTGTGGGTTGAAAAGAATCTCCTTTTGACACAGTTCTCCTTTAAAGTTTTGCTAAATCAAATATCTGGGGATGATTTGAAGGAGACCCAAGCTAGGGACCTGATACGATAGGAGTTAAAAGGGAACTTCACATTATAACTCAGGAAAGAGTTTAAGCTGAGATACCCTGACCAACAGCTCAAAAGACACACCTCAGAGCGCCTAAAGGCTTCTCTAGCTCACTGGCAGATTATACACTATGAAAAGATTATAATCTAAAAAACCGGGGTCTGCCCTAGAGAAGCGGCTCTAGCTCATATCACAGATGTGGATGACCAGCTGGTGGTAGCAGAGAGCAACAGCAACCGGTCACCAGGAATGATGCCCACCGAGACTGGAGAAACCCAGCAGAGGGCAGCATGGTGACATCCCCAGAGTACATCGATGTGTGATATCTGGAGTGAGAGAAATGAATTGCCTTACACTTACCTGCTCTCTGGCCAGGTATGTCTTCCATACAGTCATCTGGCCATTTATGTTCTCTGGACACATTTTGCCCTTCATATGTGTTCGCTGGTCACACATGGTCCCTGTGTATGTTTCTGGAGGTGTAGAAATCTCCCCCCACCCTTCTCCACCACAATGGCAGGAATTAAAAACCAACATTCAAAGTTTTTTGTTTCATTTTTCTTTTTTAAATATCCTGATGGCATTTCAGGGAATATCAACCCCTTTTGTCTTATATTTCAAGAGAGTAAGAGAGGGCGGGTTCTGCTTGTTATGTCTATTATGGTTTTCCTAAGTCATCCTCGGAATGGTTCTGCTAATTTGTTAGTATTCTTTGGTGGCAATGTCTTGGTTTACATTCATCCTGACATGCCCAAATGCTTTTTAGGTCTCCACTTAACACTGGCCAATGGAATATTTTATTACCCTTTTTTTCCTTATAAAGAATATGTTTTCTCAGAGGTAGTGAGGTAGACAGAGTGCTGGAGTAAGAGAAAAGAGTTCAGATTTGACTGTAGACACTTCTCAGTTATGTGTCCCTGAAGAGAATCACTTAACCTCCATCTGCCTCAGTTTACCTCCATTGTAAAATGATGATAATAACAGCGCCTACCTGTCAGGGTTGTTGGGAAGTTCAACGAAATAATATTTGTTTAAAAAAAAAAGAAGCTTAGCATACACAGTACCTGGCACATCTTCTTTCTTTCCCCATTTCCATTTCTTGTGTTTAGAGAACTTTAGTTTAGAAAAATGTCTGTGACTTGTTTTCCTCTTGTTTTTTTTTCACCTCCTGTAACCAGAATGGCCTTTGTTTTCTTTGAAGGACTCAGCTTACCTCATTGAGCCTCTGGACACTGTGGCTTGCTCTTCTGGGGCAGGAAGCCCAAAGAGCATTCCAGGAAGCAGACAACTTCCTGTGTGATGAGTCATGGGGCTGGCTGAGGGGAAGTGTTAGCTCCAGAACCTGGTCTACGCTAGGGGGAGGGGCCAAGTCAAGAACCAATCGGCCCTGGTCATTCAGGCGGTGCTTGATGATGTCAAAAACTCTATAAGAGGGGAGAGGACAGCTTGAAGAGCTCTTTCCTTTTCCGGTTGGTATGGGAGCAGCGGCAGGGAAGCGTGACTCTGGGCCAGCCCTTGCTCTTGGGCTGAGCCCAGATGTTGGTAACTATGAATTGTATTGGGTCTGTCTGTTATTTGTAATTTGTTTGTATTTTGGTTTTGAAGTACTGGTTTTTCCCCGAACTAAATGAATGTTTTGAACCTCAGGGTGCTGGTTTTTTCCCCTGAAGTAAGTCAGTGAATCTGTATTTGGTCTGTTGATGCTTGTCTGTATGCTCCCCTGAACTAACTGAATGCTAACTGAATGCTGGCGTTTTCCCCTGAACTAAATGAATGTTGTCTGTATGCTAAGTGAATGCTGGATTAAAGTAAGCTGGTCAACCCCTTCACCGTGCTTTCCTTGTTTAAGCAGATAAAAAGAACCTGTGCTTTCCCGGCAGCTTCCTGGGTCCCGGCAGCCTCCTGGGTCCCAGCAGCCCCCTGGTGCCGGCTGTGGGGGAGGGATCTTACTCCCCAAGAGAAGCTGCTAGCTGGGTTGTTAAAACACCTCCATTGGGACCTTCTTACCAGATCATAGGATTTAAAGTTGGAAAGAACTTTAGAGGTCATTGGTCCTTCCCCCTCATTTTATACATGACAGGGTTATATGTAATATACATCTTATATGTCCATGAACATGTCTATGATGGAACTGAATATGTGCTATGGCCACTTCTGGTGACACTTGGGACCTGTCCTCTTGCTTAAAGGTATGCAAGACTATAGGCTGTTGGTTTGGTCTCTATTAACGGGAGATTAAGCATACAGGTAGAGTCTCATGCAGCAGGGTCAGGATTTGAACATAGGCCCCCTGATGCTGAATCCAGTGCTCTTTCCACAGATTAATGGAATTCTAAAGTTTGGGGTATATTTTCCTGATTAACACTTCCTTTATAGTAGGCAGGAGTGGTATAGTGGAAAGTGAACTAAATTTTGGAATTGGTTGGATAACAAGCATGCAACATAGATGATTTTCCAGGCACTATGGTAAACGCTGAAAACAAGAAAGTAAAAAAAAAAACCAGATCAGTTGGCCAAGGAGCAAAGATAGAGAAGGGAGGGGTGCATAGCCAGTACAGGAGTCAGAAGACTGTCTCTGCCACTACCTGGGTAAATCTGGGCAGGCATTTTCACTTTCTGGGTCTCATATATAAGAAGAAGTTGGGCTAGATGAACTCGAAAATGTCTTCCGGCTCTAAGCTTATGACCTTGGACTCCTGGCCCACAGATTCTATTAAGGGCTAGGGAATCTGTGGAGTGTCTATTCTTACTCTATTACATAAAATCAGCTGTTGGACTTTCTTGTACATTTGTCACGAGTAACAATCAGACAAGGAGAGGAAAGGAATAAGACATTTTACCTAATTATCTGATGTAGAGAATTCTGTGTTCACAAGATACACAAAAGACTATTAGTTTGGGCCCTCAGCCAAGGATTAGAAATATTTTCATTATAGTGAATTTTTTATGATGCTCATTAAAATTAGACTTGACCCACATAAACCTTTCAGATAGAATATTTTACTTTTTGTTTGTCCTTCAGTATAACTTCAGCTTCACTAAAGTATCTCAGAAACTCTGCCCTGACTTTCCAGATTCCTTCTAAATCAAAACATGTTTTGCTTACTTTGGGACTTACACCAAGGCATCCCTGGTGAACAGTATTTAAAGCCCTCCTCATTAGGTTGTTGTTCAGTTGTCTTTCATTCATAGCTGACTCTTTGTGACCCTGCTTGAAGTTTTCTTGGCAAAGATACTGGAGTGGTTTGCTGTGTCCTTCTCCAGTTCATTTTACGGATGAGGAAACAGAGGCAAGCAGGGTTAAATGACTTGCCCAGGGTCACACAGCTAGCAAGTTCCTGAGGTCACATTTGAACTCAAGTCTTCCTGACTCCAGGCCCAGCACTCTAACCACTGTATCACCCAGCTGCACCCTCATTAGATTAGCCAAAGGACAATGCTTTTTCATTTGAGATCATAGGATCATAAATTTAGAACTGGAAGGTACCTCAGAAGTTATCTAATCTAATCTGCTTATTTTACAAATGGGAAAACTGAGGTGCAGGGCAGATTAAGCAACTTTGCCCAAAGTGGCACAGGTAACAAGTGTCAGAGTAAGGATTTTAACCCAGGGCTTCTGACAGCAGAGCTGGTATTCTTTCCATTGTACCTGATGATTCTACTTTTATCCCAAAACATATTTTCATTCTGGAAGATCATATCACTGTCAAGAAAACCACAATGCCATCTTCAGGGCTGCTTGTGAAGCAAGATATTTATGATAAACCAAAACTCTAATTTCACTTCTGTTTCGTCTGTTAAGAAAAATTACAATTGGATGGAAAGGGATGAATTTAAGTCACTGTGTTATGAAGAGCAACCTTCCTATTCTAGTCCAGGTTAGTATTTCAAGGAATAGAAGCAGATGCAGTTCTTGCCTCAGACAACTATAGGGTTTGTTGACAATATCCCCACAGTTGGAACAATTGCTCACTAAAAAGGATACAATGATACATGTGCCTCTATGTGACCACCATCCTTGAGTCTCAATCTTAGTCTGGTTCTGGAAACTGAAGATACATACATAAACTACAACCTGGGAAACCATCTTTATCCAGACCAGTGGATCTCATGTCATGGTTTATGAACCCAACAATGACCCAAAAGATTCACACTGGAAATTCCTTGATGGGACTTTAAGCAGTAAATAATGAACAAATTATAAATACATTTTCCTTCAGTGACAAGCAGGTGTTTGAAGCATCACAGGTTTATTTCTGAAGTGATTCAAAATCATCATGATCATATGTGCAATGATTTTGGTTTTCATGCAAGCAATTGCATCAAACTGAGCACTTCTGACTAAGCACAATATGTTCTTGAAGTTTCTCAACCTGTCATCAAATTGTTTCTAAACCACCACAAGGCATCGACTTTTGAGCACAAATGAGTCCCAATGCAGACTGCATTTGAATTCATTTGAATTCTGAACATTGCACCAGAGGAGCTCTCTCACTTATCTCTGTTACCATGTAATTATACCTTATCAACTGTGTAATCATGTGATCAAGAAATTATAAACATTAGTGTTCTTGCAGAGTAAACACCAGCCTGTTTGAAAATCATTACTGCTGTGTACGTGCATTATAAGCCACGATAGAATGAATTGGCTGACAACGCTGGTCAATTATTGAATAGCATTTCTGTGAGAGGATAGCTAGTGTGCCAGTAGAGGAGAAGAAAGTCATGTCTGATGAGATTTTTTCCTTACAAAGATTAATTTATATATAAACATTGTTAAAAAACAAAGCAATATATGCAATTAATCTTTATGTACATTTATCAACTAATGTAGCACTTGCCATTAGCCAGTAGAAAAGTAAATATTTACATGATAACTAGCTATTCATTTTCATGATTGTTTAGGAGACTAAAAATTTTTAAAAGGAATTTTCATCTCTTATCAAGAGAGCCTATAAAATCCTCCTATGATTTCCACTACATATTTGAGTGAACAAGCATTTTCAATTTATTTTTATTTTAAATCAAAATAAAGAAATAAACTTGAAGCAGGATCAGATTTAAGACAATGGTTATCTGGTATTGAACCAAACGTTGCTAACCATTTTTCAAATAAGAAGTTCAACATCAAAATTAACTTTAAATATTATTATTATATGTTGAACATCTTCCAAGTTGCAACTTATTTAATTAAAATATTATTTATATTCAACAAAATTTGTAAAATAAATAAATTTAATATGAAGCCTTATAGATAATTGTAATCACATGAGATCTTGTTGAGTTACTTCTTTTAATTCTTATAGAATCCCCCAAACAAAAAATTTGTAATCATTTTGTAATTAGAGTTTTGTAATTTTGAATTTAATTTTAATAATTACAAGTAGAATGAAATTTTGTACTTTATAATTATAAATATGTAATTTAAAATTTTAATTTGGAGTTTTCTTGGGCAAAAGTTATTGCAGTTGTAAACACTTGATAAATAAGTCTAAAAGAATATATAAAATAATGTTTATTTAATAATAATAAATTACCCTAGGGATTCACAACACATTGTTGTTATTGTTATAGCTGTTGTGGAAAGGGATTCATGGAAGAAAAAATGTTGGGAACCACTAATCCAGACTACAAAGTGATTCAAAGTGGCTTCTGGAAGTTAAGGGACATGTGGTATTGTACCTGAGTAGACAAAGTGGCTCACAGTCACAACTCTCCAATCTAAGGTATAGACTTGAATGAGTTTACTAATTACATTGAAGCCAGGAGAAAAGATACATTCATGTTGGTGTGAGTGTTTGGTGCTGAGTGGTTATCCCTACTTTGTGAACCCACCCGTCATAGTTTGCTGCCGTTACTGCCTCATCCCTCTCCCTCCTCACTCTGAGGAGTGGGAGAAGGACTGAATGTGATCAGCCAATGTGACCAGGATACTGAGAGAACTCGTCACTATAAATCCTGAGCCACTGTCCCTGATCCCTGTGTACAAAATGAAGATATATGGGCTAGAAAAGGATAGTTAGGTGGCTTTAGAACTGATATTACTAGACATCATTGAGATTGTCAGTGTTGGTTTGGAGGGAGATCCCCACTAGAGCGCTCCAGGCATCTGTCCTTGGCTATGTGCAATTTGACACTTTTATCATTGATTTAAATAAAGTAATAGATGACAAGCTTATCAAATCTGTAGATGACACAGAACTGAAAGGGAGAGATAACATGTTGAATGACAGAATCACAGTTATCTTTATCACATTTCATCCTATGAGTTTAGGCCTATTGTTTTAGCCTGTCAGATTCTTGGATCTAGAGTTGGAAGGAACTTCAGAGGTTATCCAGTGCTCCTTCTGTGTCTCTTTTGCTGATTGCTTCCAGCTGGAATGATCTCACCCTCCTCCAACTCTCCTGGAGCACTTTGACTAAGTAACCTTCGATATCCCTCCTAGCTCTAAATCAAGGATCCTATGACCTCATGGTCTCCTGTCTTTGTCCCTATCCTTCTCTACCTTATAGTATACTTTTGTATACATGTTTATGTATGGGCAATTCCTCTAGAGAGAGCAGAGATCCTGGTTTTCTGTCTTCCAGCTTCAAGAGAGAATGAGAGAGAGAGAAAATGAGAAAGAGAGAGAGAGAGAGAGAAAGAGAGAGAGAGAGAGAGAGACTGACTTTGAGTTAACTAAAAACCTTTAGGTCTTTTGCACACGAATTACTGAAATTTCTTGCCTTCTCCATCTTGTTCTTGTTCAATTGATATTTTAAAACTAAGTGAGAGTCACTATGGTATGATAGAAAGACCATTGGACTTGGACCCAGATGTTCCAGATTTGAACCCCAGCTTTGCTACTCCTTGCTGTGTGATCCCTGATTCAGCTCTCTGTGTCTCAGTTTCCTCATCTGTAAAATGAAGTGGTTGGATTGGATGACCTCCAAAGTCCATCCCTGTTTGATCTCACTTTCTGTATTTCCTTCCCTTTATACCACACTTCCTCATACAGGCTTCAGGTAAGCAAACCATTGACAGAGATGGGCAAATATATCACTGCCCATATTTCAGGAGGTAGAATGTTCCATTAATTGGAATTTAGTATTAGTACCTGTCAAGGCAAGAGAAGTTAGCTCTGAAAGTAAACCATAATAGTTGAAATGATTGTTTTGACTACAGGGCTCTGGGCTCCTCTCTGCCTCTCATCCCCACATGTAGGCCCCTTCTAAACTCTGTCCTAGATTCAGGGCATGTTGCGAATATGGATCAGCATCTACTCAAAACCATGGTTTGCAAGTTCCCATGTTTCTTTTACCAGCCAACCAAAAGACATATTAATTCAAAGCAAAAGACATTTAATTAACCTGCATAGCCAAAAAAAGTGACAAAAAGATTCCCTCACACATACAGGGTATACTCTCTTACAGGTTTACCACTCGTACAAGAAGAGATACATGCAGAGAATACATATGATAGGGAACATGTGGCCAAGGATGGTTCAAATTTATCAGTGACCTGAGCTGGGGGCCTCTGTTAACCTTGTTCTTTCTTCTACACTGCTCATTACTACATTCCTCCTCTGCAGGTGAGGCTCTCTGCCTTTCCTTGAATAAGTTGAAATATGTCAAAAGGCCCAGGGGCCGTATTTTCTTATTACGATTCAGGGCAGCTGTACTTCACTAATTGACTAGAGAAACTCCTAGGCATCTTTTTTTTTAACTGAGTATTCTCCTCTACTTTTGCACTCTCTGAGGCTAATTTTTTATTAGAATTGTAGCCAGAACATTCTTCTTAATTTCTATCATACACTTCATACTGAACAAACCATTCCCAGGGACTCCCTGTATCAAATCTTCAAAGGAGCTGGGTGAAGAAGTTCGTGAGGAGACTCCCCAAGCCCTGTCTCCCATTGGGTCCCTTGAGTTTCATGCAGATCCTGGGGACTGGACTGAGTGAAAAAGAAAAGGGGCTTCTGGCCTTTTTCTTCAACAGAAATCCAAATTGCTCTGTTCCCTACATGGCTGTCTAATCTTTCCTTTCAGAAAACTTTGTTGACCGATCTACAGTGTAATTTGCAACCCACAAATTCGAAATGTGGACTGTGTTATCCAAACTAATAAAATGAGATTTGATGGTTATCATAGATCACTGAATTTGAGTCCAATACAGGCAGAACTATTTTACTTCTCATAGATTGGCCTGAAAACAAGCTGTGCTCTACTTGGAATCAAGATTATTTGAATAGCTAAGAAAGGGCACTCTGGGTTTTCTTCTACTCTTATGAATCGTTCTTACATATTTTGAAAGCTTAATTATTTTTATTGCCCAAATTACTTTCTGTCTTTTAGAAGACTTTAAGTTAATCCATGTCTAGACTTATGAGATTCTTTTAATTAAAAAGCAAAATAAGTCGAATCACGATGCAAGTTTTTTTCAAGCTTCCCCAGCTCTGTTTACAAGGTTTATTGCTGAGTGTATTATTGCTAAAGTGGTGGCATGCCTGACACAGCTGAAAAGACTCCTCTTTATTTCTGTTCATTGTGGCTTCCAGAGATGTTTGGAATCACTGTAATTGCAAGCCAGGCTCTGACAACTACTTGTTACTGACAACATTAAATGCACCATTGTTTTCCAGTTTTCTATTTGATTTGAAATATGTTATTTTAGTGCTAATAAAATGAAACCCTAGGGAATAAGAGAAGAAGGGGAAGGTCAGGGCCTGTACTAAGGGATTCTGTGCTTCTGAAAATCCTTCTGAACTGGGAGACATCTCTCTTCCATCTCATTTTGTTGATGGTGAAAGGAGATGTTGACTTTTCCCTTGGGAAGGAGGCTTTGTGGTAGGGCAGGAGTCTGAAGTAAGATCAGGTTTAGAGTGGAGAGTCAGAGACATCTTGGTATGAAAGTTAAAGTTTGATCCCTGAGCACGGCACTCTGGAATGAGTACCCGTCAGAGGTCCAAGGTTCAAATCCCATCTCAGGCACTTACAACCAAGGTAACCCTGGTCAAGTCATTTAAGCTAGTCCTCACCTCAGTCTTCTTTTCTGTAAAATATGGGTTTGGGTCTAGTGAAGTCCAATCCAATTTGAAATCTACAGTTTTATGACTATAGAAGAGGGATATAGGGAGGACTGTATTGGGGTACTTCCCATGGAGCTGGTCCTCTGGTCCCTTTCTGTGGGAACATGTGCTCTGGCCTCTGGCAAAAGTACATGTATCACCCAGCACCTACTGGTCCCTGTGACTGAGATTATATTTAAATAATTTAAAAAGCTAGAAAAAAGCTCCATTTCCCCATTTTTTAGATGGCCTCCTTGAGACTCTGCTAACTCTCCTTTGAACTTCTAGCATGTGGAGGAGAAGAGGAGATTTTTCTTCTCTTCTCCCCAGAGGCAATGTTAGGCAGAGCATGGGTCTGCCCAGATGAGCCCGAGACTGGACCTTAACACCCCAGCTTATTCTTCTGCTTTGGGTGGCCACACAGCAACTCTCTCTCCTGAGAGATGGATGTTTCCAGTATTGGTGGTTGCTTTGTGAGTTTAAGAGTTCCTGGGCTCATGAATTGATTTCACCTGCCCAATGAGAAATATTTGCTGTGACTATACCAATTCTCAGTGAAGAAGACGAATCCAAAAGTCCTGAAGAACCATGGACTGGCTGCCAGGAGATCTGGACCTTGTGAGTTCTTCAAACAGGGTGGGTCAGAGATGAAAGGGGAATATCTGTTCTATAGTCCCATAAAGTTGTCTTTACCTCCTGGTAAAATGTAAATGATGGTGATGGGCAGCAGTGTAATGGTAATTTCCAAAGAAATATGTATACAAGACACACTTTTAAGTTTAAACTGCATTAGTAACATTTTCTCCACCACTTCTTTAAGTCTAGGTAACCAACAAAACAATAAATCAACACCTGATTTGTAGTGTTTGTTGATATCTGAGATATAAATACTGTCACTGAAAATTTAACAATGGCTCTTCAGCCATATGAGCTAGCTTCAGCTTGGGTCATTGTTTTATGCCTTATGTTTGCACTTATAAGTCTTTTGTGTTTTAAGCAACTCATTTAAGTGGAGGAAATAAATATCTGTCTTATATCTGATACCTTTTTTGTGCATTGTGTATCTTTTCAAGAAGGGACCCTGTTGAACTCTTTTGTAAAGACATTAGGCATAAGATGTACTTAAGCTTTGTTTTCAAGGTTTTCCAGAAAGTTCAGAGGAAAGAAGAGCATAACAACCCCCAAAGACAGGAAATCCTGACACCCCTCTTCAAAGTCCCTCAGAGCAAATCCAGGCTCTATGTGAGCCCAGGGCAGGATCATCTCTTTTGGGAAGGACACCCTGGGATTTTGGGTCTGTAAAAAATATGATATTGACTCTCTGGGAGTTTCCAGTCTAAGATAAAGCAAAAGATAGCTATCCAGGCACAAAAACGAGTGTCCATCTCCTCCTAACCTTAGACCTGCAAACCCCAACACTGGGGAAATATACAAATACCCTTTGGATTGCTTCAATGAAAAGCAAAGATCCATGTTATTTTTATAATTATAGACTCAGGGCTGCAAGGAACCTTTGAAGTGAGTTCAATACTATCATTTTATAGCTGAAGAAACTGAGGCCCAGAGAGGTTAAATTACTTGCCTAAGATCACATAGGTAAAAGATAAGAAACAAAGGAGTTGTTTTCATATCCTTTAATTCCAAATCCAGCACTTTTTATCCTATGCCACAGTAACCTATTCTGTTCCTATTGTGTGCCCCTTTTCTATTACTGTGTAAACAAGAAAATCCCATAATTCTTCATGTATTATTGGAGAAATGATCACAAGTATCTTCTAGGATCTGCTCAAAATGTGTGATTCCAGGGATGACAAACCATACCCTGAACCTCAAAATATTACACACGTACCATAACAACGATGTTACTAGCAGCCACTGTAGGGGTGTAAGACCAATGACACCAGCACACAGGAGGGCTGCTAGCACAGGTTCTTTGATCTGCTTTTCTAAAGGAAAGCAACTTTAAAGGGGTCAGCAATCTTACTTTAATCAAACATATATATATATATATATATATATATATATATATATACATATATACACACACACACACACACACACACACATATATATATATATATATATACACATATATATTATTCACTTAGCTCAGGGGAAAAGTCAGCAGCCTTACCTTCAGAGAAAATACAAACAGAAATTACAAGCAGAAATTATGTAAACAGAGCAAATACAAACAGCAAAGACCAACAGGGCTTCCAACTATCTGACCAAAAGTAATACGTACATAGTCACCAGAGAGAGAAGCACCAACATCTGGGTTTTTCAAAGCCAGGAGGCTCCTTAACAGCTACCCAGAGTCTCGTCTGTCTACATCACAGGAACACTCTTCCTATGAGTGAGCCCCAAAGCAAAATACTAACCTCAGAGTATATATATAATTCTTCAGGGTCAGAGGGCATCACAACCCAGGCTCATGTGACTCAAACTCATGTGACTTAGGCTTCCATGTGACTTAGGCTTCCATGTGACTTAATCAGGTCACTTGGGCCTATTAATAATTGGGAAAGATCTTCCCATTAAGCAAAAATACATTAACAGTATACACACACACATACACATGTACACATACATACAGGTACATGCACACACCATACTTGACATTCCATCATCAGTAGTTCATCCATTTGTTTCATTGTTGACTTTTCCACATCATCTTCTAAAAGGCAAATGTCCCAGGGGAGACCCTTTAGTTAAGGTACTTTCTAGTCCTTTAAGCTCTGCCCTTGTAAGGAAGCAAGCAGCAGAGAGTATATTTGGTATGTCAGGGATTTAAAATTTTCTCAGTGTGGGTGCTGTCTTTACTAATGCAGATCATAACTCCTCTACAATTTAACATATAAGAATTGCACTGGTCAAAATATTCATCACTTTGGTGATGAGCACAGATCTTAGCATTTAGGAACTAAATGGAAGCTTAGAGATCACCTTGTCTAAGATCCTCATTTTCCAGGTGAAGAAACTGAGGCTGAGCGTTAAGTGACTTTCCCAAAGTCACGGACTTTATGATGAGTAGAATCAGGACTAGAATCCAGGTGACCTCGGTCCCTATAACCTAATCTAAATCTTTGCTGTTACATTTAAGTATACTTCTGTAGTATCCTCGGTTTGGTAGGTACTACATTCCCCATTCATAGGCTTACTTGATGATTAGTATGACAGTAACATGTATATATCATTTTAAGGTTTGAAAAGTGCTTCTTATATATAATATCTCATTTGATCCTTATAGCCACCATATAAGGCAGGATCATGGAATAATAAATAATTAATATTATACATAAGCTATATATAATTAATTGTAAATAAAATAAATTTCAAGCTGGAAGGAACCTCAGAAATTATCTAGTTCAACATTCCCTTTTTTACAGATGAAGAGTCTGGGCCCAGAGAATTTAAGTGACTTGCTCACAGGTAGTAAGTACCAGATCCAGGATTTGAACTCAGGCATTCTAACTCCCAATCCAGTCTTTTTCCTACTGTACCACAGGACAGATATTATCATCTCCATTTTATAGGTGAGGAAACTTATTTCCTGGAAAGTGAAGTAACATTTACTGTCATTCAGCTAGATAGCTTCAAGGATAAGATTTTAATCCAGCCTTTTTCCTGAGTCTAACTCCAGGGTTCTTTCAATATACCACGTTGTTTCTCAGGGATGATATGTCATTCTGTCCCCCATCTTCTTTTCTTCTGGGTAAAGAACCCCCATTCTGCTAGCTTTTTTATATAAGATCAATTTCCCAAAACTTTTATAATTTCATATTGTTTTCCTTTGGTGTCACCTTCAAATCATGAAAAGCAGCATATTCTTCTCACTGAAACCCATCACTAGGTACTCTGTTCATTGCAGTAGGCCCTTGAAATCTCAGAATTTGGGGCATCCAGATCAAAGGAAATTTGAAACAAGTCATAGAGTCTGAACCAGGGCTAGTGCTTTGCAGTGAGGCCCTATCTCCCAAGAATGACATTGACTGCCTCCCTAGAATTGGCTGGTTTTCAGATACACAACTTGGGGGGTTGACAGCCTCTTTATCAGGTGACCGGAGAGTCAGGAAATAAGTGTTTGAGAGTCCAGCTTTTTAGACAGGAGGCTTAGAGTGGTAAGGCTGGGGGGCTGGACTGAAAATGGAAGTGCGAAAGACCAGAGAGGCACACCCATCATTTTCCTAGTCAAATGTCTCTATTCCAGCTACTCACGTAATTTAAGCCAGTTGTTTCTAATCAGGCTTCATGAGGCTAAGGGTGAGGCTTTAGTTTGGCTTACAAAAACAGCTCCCTGTGGAAGGTATATATTCCCACTAGCCCCACAAGGAGATGATTCAGGCTATCTCCTTGATGACAGTACCCTTGATGAAAGTACCCTTGTTCTGGCTAATTGTCAATCCAATCCAATCCAATACCTCATTTAGGATACTTTATTAACTCTCCAATTGGGAATGGAATACCTGGATTTGATCCTGCTTCATTGACTCCTGCCTCAGTTACTCGTTAGCAGCTATATGATCATGGTTAATTTCTCAGGGTCATGGGTTCCTCATCTGGAAAATGAGCAAGTTGAACACGACCTCGAAGGTCCTTTCCATCTGTAAATCTCTGATCCTAGAATCCGATGATTATCTCATGAATATTGTAGATCTGAGTTGTGCCTTTGGACTCATTTCTATGAAAGGGAGTGGGCAGATCTGGCAGAGAGACCAGCCTGGATCTTGTGGTACGGTGGGAAAAGCACTGGATTTGGAATCAGAGGACATGGATTAAAATTCTGATTCTGTTATATATACCCTTTGTGACCTTGGGCAAGTCACATCCTTTCTCTGGGCTTCAGCTTCTTCATTTATTAGATGAGAGTTGGACTAGGTGATGTTTGAGGCCCTTAAGAGCTCTAAGTCTATGATTCTATGATCAAGAAGTTGCTGAGGATGGACAGAGAAGCAAGAGTGGACCACCTACAAATTTAGGTCCCTGGAGAAAGGAAACATGCTTAGCCATACAGCCTTAGAGGATTTCAGCCATAGGGTAAGTGCTATAAGTTTGCAGGACTGGATAGGTTCCCAAGGGAAGCTGGGACTCATGGAGTAGAGAATAGTTGTCCTAACTACGTATAGGGTTCTGCAAGTCCTTGGTGTTTCCTTTCCTTTTCTTCTTTTTGCCTTCTTTCTGTGGGGTGAAATATGCAATTGCCCAGAAAAACGAGAAACTCTGTTCAGAAAACATTGAGAAGGAAACCGCACAGCAGGTTAGAGTTACCCTGCTGACTTGCTGCAGGTTTTGTGAATTCAGTGGATGTTCTAGTCAGTAGTTGAGTACAGTATAGCACTGTATCAGGACCACACATTCACAAACCCAGAGTGCATACACTAGACACAGTTCTTTGATTAATTCATTACAAATTATGATCAAAGCTGCCAATTTCCAACTGGATATCCTTCCTTCCTTTCTTCCCTCTTTCTTTCCTCTCTCCCTCCCTGCCTTCCTCCTTCCCCTCCTCCCTTCCCTCCCTCCCTCTCTTCCTTCCTTCCTTCTTCCCTTCCCTCCCTCCCTCTCTTCCTTCCTTCCTTTTCTTCCTCCCTTCCTCCCTCTCTCCCTTCCTTCCTTCCTCCCTCCCTCCCACCCTTTCTTTCTTCCTTCCTTCCTTCCTTTTCTTCCTCTCTTCCTACCTCTCTCCCTTCCTTCCTTCTTTCCTTCCTTCCCTCTCTTTCTTTCTTCCTTTCTTCTCTCTTTCCCTCCCCAGGGTGTTTTTTGCTCAGGAAAGTGCTTACAAGGAAGCCATAGATGGCTTTGGCAAGTTGACTATGTTTACAGAGGACTGTATTTTGAGTTAAATGGAAAAGAGTGGTTATATGGCTAGAAAGCTAAAAATTTAAGCAGCACATTTACCCTGGAGCTCTTAGTTTACCTACAAACTTATGCTCTACTTACCAAAGAACACTGGGAACTGAAGTGAATTAAAGAGGGGAAGCTACATTTTTGACCATTTTATCCAAGCTGTATTGTTACCTCCCATCTGGGGGCTCTCATTAAAACTGTTGCTATATTAGTGAGTAGAGAAGAAAATTAGTTTTCTGCTTCTGCTTTTAAATAGGCTTGGTGTTTTCATAATCCAAAAAAGAATCAAAGTTCCTGAGAAGGAAACCAAGGAAAAGAAGCCAGGACAAATCCCGAGAACTGGGATCCTGCTCTTGGCCCCCTACCATGCTCATCTCTTCTTGGCAATAGTTATAAGGTCGTAGACAGAGGGCTGCAAGAGAACTTTGAGGGTCATTGAGTCCAATCCCTTCATTTTAGAGCTAAGGAATCTGAAGCTTAAGTGACAAAGGACTCTCACTATCTGCTGGAGCTCTCTAAGGCCTGAAATCTAAACTGGTCTATTCTTGATGTGCCTCAATGAAAATGTCATTCTTCCAAATATAGCAGCAGTAATTAAAAGGAATTGCTGTTCTTGACCTCATTCTGACCAGTCAGAAGTAATTTTTTGCTGAAGGAAGAATGACTGGATCCTCGTGGGAAAGTGACCACACCATATTAGAGTTCCTTATAGATAAAGAAGAGAAATCAGATTCCCACCCTACATTTGAGGGAGCAGATGCCAAGGGGTTCAAGGAAAAATTAGTGAACGTTCCATGCCCTAGAGGGGAAGGTTGTATAATTCAGTGGAAAGAGAGCTGGCCTTAGAGTCAGGAGACCTGAATTCAAATCCTGAGACTGAAACTTATTTGTTCTGTACCATAGGCAAATTACTTAATCTCCTTGAGTCTCTGCTTTTCATTTGTAAAATGAGGCCCACAAAACTTGTAGTCCTTAATTCCAATGGTTCTTGTGAAGAATAAATGGGGTAATATGTGCAAAGCTCTTTTGTAAACCTTGAAGGGATCTATAAATGTCAGCTCTCTTTACAGGGGAAGATGGATAAAGAGGGATTGAGATTCTCTCAAGGATCAAATTCTGATGAAACAGGGAGAAAAGTCAGTCAACAAGCATTTAGTAAGTACTTAATATGAGCCTACCACTGAACTATGCCTGGGATGTACAAAGAAGGGCTTTCAAGGAGCTCACGTTGAAAATGAGGAGACAGCATGCAAGCACACAGGTACATACATGATGCAAATAGTATGAGAAGAAGGCCATCTCTGAGGTAATGTACTAGTAGTTCTGGGAACTGGAAAGTGCACTTTAAAAAGGTGGCATCTAAGCTATTCTTAAAGGAAGCCAGGGAAGCCAGAGGATGGAGTATGCCAAGCCTGGGGGAGAGCCCTGCAAAAGTACAGAGATGAAAGATGGCGTGCCATGTGCCAGAAACAGTAATGAGGTCAATGGTATTAAATTGTGGAGGACCTAGAGTAAAACATAAGGAGACTACAAAGAGACGAAAGAATTAGGTTGTGAAAAGATTTTAATGGCAGAGAATTTTATATTTAATTCTTGAAGTAACAGGGAGCCACTGAAGTTCTTTAAGGATGAAGTGTGACATAGTCAGACCTGTGCTTTAGGAAGATCCTTTTGGCAACTGAGTTGAGAATGGACTAGAGTAGGAAGAGGCAACCAGTTCTGGCATGAAATGATGAAGGCCTGCACCAGGATTGGGGCTCTGTGAGTGGTGAGAAGAAGACGTATTCAAGGTATAGTGTAAAAGTAAAAGCAAGACTTGGCAACATACATGTGGGGTCAATGAAGAGTCAGTGATGACACTGAAGTTGTAAGTCTGCTAATGAGCTCTGTTTAGGAGATGTTGAATTTGAGGTGTCTATGGAGCATCCAGTTCAAAGATGTCCAAAAGGCAGTTGATAATGTGAGAGTGTAAGTCAGAAAACTGTGGGGGTGCCCACCAACTGAGAAACGATTGAATAAATTATGGTGGATGAATGTAATACAATGTTATTGTGCCATGAAAAATAACAAAAGAGGCAGATTCAGAGAAACCTGGGAGGACTTGAACAAAGAGGTACGAAGAGAAGTGAACAGAACCAGGAGAATGTTTATAGAAAAACAACAAAATTGTAAAAACGAACACCAACCCCCCTACCCCTGCCCAACTATGAAAGGCTTAAGAACTCTGATCAGTGAAATTATTAAACACAATGCCAGAGGACCAAAGATAAAGCTTGCCACATACCTCCTGACAGAGGGCAACGGACTCAAGAAAGAAAATGAGGCAGAGATTTTTGGACATGGCCAATGTGCGAATTTGTTTTGTTTGACTATGTATTTTTGTTACAAGGGTTTTCTTTTCTTTTCTTGGAATGGGAGGAGATCACAGGTAAAGAAAATAAATGTTTGTTAATTGAAAAAATACAATTAAAAAAAGATTTCAGGAGAGTGATGAGGGCTAATTATATACATTTTGGAGTTATCTTCAGAGAAATGCTAATTAAAGTCATGGGATGTGATGGCACCAATAGGAGAATAAATGAATGAATGGATAAAGCATTTGTTAAGCACTCACTATGCAGGAATTCTTCCATCTTTGCATCTGTCCCCTGGAACCTACAGATTCTCACACATAGTAAGAAGTACTTAAGAAATGTTGGTCAAATTTAAATTAAGGAATTAATTTATACAATAATAACAGTATTGTAAAGATAAACAACTTTGAAAGACTCAAGAACTCTGATCAACACAATGACCAAGCATGATTCCAGAGGACAGATGGTGAAGTTTGTAATCTATCTCCTGTTAGAAAGCTGATAGTGTCAGGGTACAGAATGAAACATATTTTTTGAATGTAGACGATGTGGGAGTCTGTTTCATTTGACCATATATATTTGTTACAAAGGTTTTGTTTTTCTTTTTCTTTTTTTAAATGAAGTTAGAGGTACAAGAGAGGGGAAATAGATTTTTGTTAATTTTAAAAATTAAATTTAGAATTCTTAAAAAATTCAAATTGATGCATGAAAAGGAATTTATATGGTATATCGATAAAAATGAGGCACTTTTGTATTTTGCCACAAGCATGAGTATATGAAGATGTAAATCCTTGTTGATTGGTATAGAACTATCTATTTTTAAAAAAATTCAAATTGAATCTTATAATGTGTCAGTAGGAAGGACATTGAAAATTGCCACCCTCAGGGCAGCTAGGTGGAGCAGTGAATAGAGTGCTGGACCTGGAGTTGGGAGGACCTGATTTCAAATCTGGCCTCAGACACACTTACTAGCTGTGTGACCTTGGGCAAGTCACTTAACCCCAATTGCCCTGCTTTCCCCTCAAAAAAAGGAAAAGAAGAAAATTGCCACCCCCCAAAATCTCCTTATTCAAGGACAAAGTCAGCAATGTAGTGAGCTTTTCAGTGATCATAGGAACATAGCTTTAGGTCCAAAAGGGGTCTCAGAGGTCATCTAATCCAACCTCCTCAGTTCATATGCAGATAAAAAACCTGGGACCCAGTGAGGTTAAATGGTTTGCCCAAAGTCACACAGTTGAGTCAGAGGAGAAATTTGAACCCAAGTCTTCTGACTCAAAATAGTATCCTTTCTTTTAAAAAAAAGTTTAAACACTTTTATTTTCAGTTCCAAATTCTCCCCCCTCTTCTGTGTCCTCCTCCACCCATCATGAAGGCAAGAAATACCATACCTATTCACATATGAAGTCATGCAAACATATTTCCACATTAGCCATGGTGAAGGAAAAAAAAAAGCAAGATAAATAGATAAATAAATAAATGATGTGCTTTATTCTGCATTTCAATTCTATCAGTCCTCTCTCTTGAGCTTGATAGCATTTTTCATCATGAGTTCTTTGAAACTATCATGGATCATTGTATTGATCAGAATAGCTATTGTTGATTATTGTTACAGTATTGCCGTTACTGTGCACGATGTTCTCCTATTTCTGCTCACTTCAATTTGCATCAGTTTGTACAAATCTTCCCAGGTTTTTCTGGAGCCATCCTCTTCATCATTTCTCACAAAACAATGTCTTCCCAAGGTAACATTCTTTCAATCACACTAAAACTTGTGCATTTTGTATAATTACTGACAGGCAATGGTGGTGTAGTGGATCAAATCTTGGAATCACGAAGACCCAAGTTCAAGTCCTGCCTCTCACACATAGTATGTGCCCATGGGCAAGTCATTGAATCTCTAGTGCCTTAGACAACTTTCCAAGACTGTAAGTTACAAAGGAGTTGTATCTTGAACCTGTGGAGGGAATTTCTACACCAGAAATTCCCTATACCAATGAAATTATTGTCTGTCCTGTTATCTGGTATAATGGCAAGCAAAATGGCACTTTTTGTTGTCTTTTGTTTTGGAGTGCTTCTCAGCACTAAGGCAACCAAGTGCCCTTGATTGAGTCTTGCCTTTGTTTGTAGGAAGGCCCACACCCTTTTGCTAATTAGGTCATGAGAGGTGTGAACCCTCTGACCCTGAAGAAGTGTATATATACTCTGAGGTTAGCATTTTGTTCAGGGGCTCACTCATTGGAAGAGTGTTGGTGTGAAGACTCTGGGTAGCTATTAAGGAGCCCCACCCACTTTGAAAACCCAGATATTGGTGCTTCTCTCTCTGGTAACTATGTATGTATAGCTTTGGTCAGACAGCTAGAAACTTGTCTGTTGATTTGTGTTATTTGCTCTGTTTATATTTTCTCTGTTTGTAATTTCTGTTTGTATTTGCTCTCAAGTTCAGAGTGCTTTTTCCCCTGAACTAAGTGAATGATATATGTATGTTTAATTAAAGTAAGATTGTTAACCTCTTAAAGTTGCTTTCCTTAGAAAAGCAGATCAAAGAATTTGTGCTAGCAGCCCTCCTGTGTGCTGGTGTTATTGGTCTTATACAGCCACAGTAGTGGCAAGTAGCATTGTTGTTACATCTAGGGACCCCTTTCCCCCCAAAAAAACCAAAGCAATACATTTAGGCAGTAAGAAACACTGTTTATAATAGTTTTTTTCCTATTTAGGAACTGGGAAAAACAAATGAATGAACTGTTAAACATCTCACTCATCTATTCATGAGTACATTTCTCCTTGTTCTAATCTGTACAGTGGCAGCTGTTCTTAACAAAAATAGTGATGAATCAATAGACAGAGAAATTCTGAAGCTGAATCAGTTTCAAGAAAATAAAATTGGAACTAATTGGGTAAAGTGGAAAGAGGCAGGAAACCAAGGTTCTGCTCCTAACTCTGTCATTTGCTGTCCTTGTGACTTTGAATCAATCACTTAACCTCCCTGACCTTCAGGCTCCACTTCTGAGAAATTGAAATCATAATGCCTGTCTTATCTACCTCACAAAGTTAGTGATTAAATGAGATTACAAATGAGAAGCAACACTGAAGATTGTCAAATGCCACAAACTTAAGAGAATACTGTTCTTATCATTATTTTCAGGTTACTCAGCCTTCGTTTTCTAAATTCTTTTTCCATTAGTAGTGACATCCTTCCCGATAGCAGCAGCCTCATGTTCTCTTTCCTGTTCAACTTATCAAAATCTCCTCTCAGTAAAGGTCCTGATCAACTCATTCACAAAGAAGAAAAGAAAAGAAAAAAATAAACTACCTAAATCTTTGAAAGTATCGTACCATTGAGGAGACAAGGAGGTGCAAAGTACATCCTACAGTGTAGGGAAGTTGAATTGCCTTTTATTTCACAATTAACAAAGTGTAAAAAAGGAGGCTGTCCTCCTGAACAATTTGCTCAGTGACTCAAAATTTCTGACTAATCAAGTGTTGTAAGAGCTTAATTTTGAATGTGGAGTTTTATTCTCTTTTATGGCATTTAAGGATTCTGGGCCTATTTGTGAATAAATGTCTTTCTTCCTCTAACTTTTTTTAAAAGCCTTTATTCACATTACTACATAATGTGTAACCATCCCAAAAGGTTTGCGTTTTAACAGAAGACAATGTCTTAAAATAAAGGATTATTGTCTAAGGCAACTAGGTAGTAGAGTGGATAGAATGCTGGGTCTGGAGTCAGGAAGACCTGGATTCAAATTTGGCCTCAGACACTTGCTAGCTGTGTGATCCCCAGCAAGTCACTTAACCTCTATTTGCCTCAGTTTCTTTATCTGTAAAATGAGACTAATAATAAAACCTGCCTTCCAGGGTTGTTTTGAGATCAAATGAGATAATCATTATAAAGTGCCTAATAGCTGGTGCTATATAATGTCATTTTTTTAACTGGAATTTCAAGCACCAGTAATATTCCTTGTGAGGGAAAGGGTGGTGGTACTGGAATTGGGAAGAATGAGAAGGAAGGACAGTCTTTGTTATTATCTCTATTCTCTAATCTCTAGTTAGGGAGTAACTTAAGTGTCAGAAGGCTCTGATTTGAGCCACCGAGTAGGTTAAAGAACCCAGCCGGAACAGGAGCAAGAGCTGGAGAAGAAGAAACAGATAAGATGGCAGCAGGAAAGCTGCTGCTTGGCTTATTGGAAGCTAGTTGAATATAACCTATTGTCCATCCACACCATCTACAATTTGAGAAAAGGTGAAAACTCTTATAAGTGCCTAGTTGCTCTCTGTGGCCACCCTCTGGCATGAGAGGGAAAAGCAATGGGGAAAAATAGGATTTGCATGTGCATTGTTAAAAGATAAAGCTGAAGCAGGTTGGATAATGCAGCATCCTGTTGGCTGAGCTTGTTTTCAATGACTAGAGAACCAACATGAAGAGTTTTACTCTGAGCTAAGCTTTACTGTTAGGAAAAGCTACTTGAATGTGGACCTGGCAGGGCTCTGCATTACCCAGATAGCTAACCTGAAGAGGTTGGCAGTTCTCTGGCTTAAGGAAACTGGTTTTGCTTATGGTATTCCTCTGACCCTGCGATCCTTCTTTCCCATTGCTAATTCTTTCCAGAATCTCCATTTTGAAGAACTCAGATCAGCCAGGCTTCGTTTTGCTATCATACTTCAGTTGCCTTCTCCTGCCCTTTTAGTTCCCTTCTCCCACTGGCAGGTTCCTTCTAGAATGTCTATTTTGAAGAAAGTCCTAGACTAGCCATCCCTCCTTCTCTAAACTTTGCCACCCTGCCCCAACATGAGAATACCTTCCTCTCCCTCCTTGCTTTTCAGCTCTCTTTTGCGTATAATCTTCTCCCATTAGAATGAAGCTCCTTGAGTACAGGAGCCGTCTCTTTTTGCTTGTATTGGTATCCCTAGCACTTAGGACAGCGCCTGGCACATAGTAAACAATAAATGCTTGTTGACTTGTCAATAGTAACACTTTCTCAGTTTCCTTTTCAGCGTGATTCTGAGTTTAAAGAACTTGTCCCTGTTTCACCATTTCAAGAGTAGAAGAACAGATTTGCCCAGCAGAAGAGCAATGGGGACCAGAAGAGGAGCAATTAGCGGAGAAATGGCTTCTTGTGACGCAGGTAATTCTTGATGGAATCAAATAAATCAATGCCTGTATTCCAGAGTTGTGAGTTACCCTGAGAACATAGGTTGTCCTCACTCATGTTTCCCCCTGCTGGGTTTATGTAATTATGTATTCACTCTTTCCCACAGATAGTGTGATTTGGTGGGAGGTTATAATCTAAATTTATGGGTTAACTGTGATGTGTTACTTATTCCTCCACTGCCTAATATTGAGTAACCGTGGTATGTTACTTTTTTTAGTTGCAATCAATTTATTAAAAGAGATGATTGGTTAGGTATCTGCAATGGTGACTTCAACTTCTGCACCTGGTTCAATGCCGATAGAAGCTATCTGTTTAACAATTTCAGAAGGATTGTTCAAATTAATATGGCATTTGTAGATTCTCATCTGGAACTGATCCCAAGTCTTTGAACCTTCACTGGAGGAGTTTTTCTAGGTGTGATTGGAAGGGTCTTAGTGGGCATTTAAACAGGTCCCCTCACTCTCAAGTTCTTTTCTTTGGCTCCTCTAATTAGGACAGCACACACTGTCTCAAGTGATTTCAATTGCGGCTGGTGAGGGTGATCTGGTTGCAGTGAGTGGCCACTTCAGGCTCCACAAGTGTTTTGTGGGTGTCTTTGAATGCCATGGCAGTGGAGAAGCTTCCTGACTGATGTAATCCTCAGTGAAAGCTAACAGTGGTGAGTCAAGAGGTGGAGAGGCAGCCATGATACCTTCACCAAAGAGTGGTATGTTACTAATTAATGATTTACTGTATTAATAGGTAAATGTTTTATGTACAAGAGTTAATCGTATCATCATTAGGACTGATTTTGCTTTGGCAGGAAGAGTGCTGGTGGAGGTTTGTAGTTACCATGGTAAATATAGGGAATATATATCTCTCCTCTCCCTCTCCCTTAACTTACTTTTGGAAAGGCTCACCTCTGAGAACTTGAAAGAGTTGTACCAACGTGATGATGGGAACCCAGACTTCCATCATGAGGGCAGATCAGGTTAAGTGATCCAAGCCACAGAGGGAGTAAATGAACTTGGTCCACAAAGGGGACTATATTGTGGATTCATTGCTGGGAATGCCACACACCCTCTCCATTTCTGTCTTCTATACATTTATCTGTGAATGTATTTTGCTCTCTACTCCAGTCTGCATAATGGAAGTTCCTCAAGGGAAGGGATTGTTTCGCTTTATCTTCGTATCTCCAGTGTCTGGCACATTGCCTGGCACATAGTATACAATAAGTGCTTATTTAATGATTTCACGTATTTTTTCAACCAACAGACACTAATAGTTCAACTCTAATCATGCGGGGTTCTACAAAATATTTTGTTGTTGAAAAGAGGAACTTATAATTGAGAAGGCTAGGAAGGAGGTGTGATGAATCTCAGAGTGAGAAGACTTGTTTAGAGCACTAGATATGATCTCAGAAGACCTGGGTTTGAATCCCAGCTTTGCTACTTACTACCTGTGTGATCTTGGGCAAATCTCCTAACCTCTTAAAGCCTTTGTTTCCTAGTCTGTAAGATCTCCAAGGTACTAGAGAAGCTCTAAATTCTTTGATCCACTGTTTGAAATTTAGGATCTACCACTTAGGAGGGGTGGGGTGCAGCTAGGTGGAGCACTGGATAGGCCACTGCCTGGAGTCAGGAGGACCAATGCTCAAAGCCAGCTTCAAACACTTGACATCACTAGCTGTGTGACCAAGGACAAGTTACTTAACCTCAACGGCCTCTAAAAAACCCCAAACAAAAACCAAAGAGAGGGAACCTTCTCTGAGTCTTACTTTTCTCATTCTTAGTAGACCTCACAAGAGTATTAAGAAATTACTTTCAAAACAGTCATAGAACTATAGATTTCGAGCTAAAAATAATATATTTGTTCTATTATTGTTTGCAAAGTTTAATCTTTTCAATTCACTTCCATTTTGTTCTTTTTGGCCTTAGAAGAAAGGAACCCCCTAACTTGAGAGATTAAACCCCTGTGTCTTTATGACTGATTTGTTTACATGGGCTCTTCATGAGGTTTTTCCATCCTGTGTTTTAACTTCAAATACACATTTTTAAGGAGCAAGGTTAAGTTCAAGATTAAAGACTGAGGATCTCTAAAAGAATTAGACTATAAAAGCCAACCATCCTGGTTCCTAGTGTAGATAGTCTTTTGTTTTTAGAGGCAATAGGGTTAAGTGACTTGCCTAGGGTCACACAGCTAGTATCTGAAGCCAGATTTCAACTCAGATCCTCTTGACTCCAAGGCTCTAACCACTGAGCTACCTAGCTGCCCTTCCTTAATATTCTTTATAATATTCATTAATTCAACTATCATTTATTCTTACTAGGCACAACACATGAAGTAGAACAGTACAGTGGATAGAGAGGACAAGTCTTAGCATCAATCAATTCATCTGGAAGCATTTACTAAGTACCTACCATGTGCCAGGCATAGTGCTAGGAAATGGGGGTAAAAATAGAAAGAATGAAATAATTTTTACTCACAGGAAGTTGCATTCTGAGGAAGAAGATAACAATACATAAATAAATACATGCAGACTAAATATAAACATATATACAGAGTTGTTCAATATAAGGTAATTTGGGAGGAAATGCACTAGCAGTTGGATGGATGAGGAAAGGTATCATGTAGAACAGTGATGTCAAATACACATAGAAATAGGGCCACTGAACTACACAAAAGGATTCCTGCTGGCTTCAGATTAACCCAGAAAACAACATATTGACATTATATTGTTGGAGAAGGAAATGACAAACCACTCTTAATATCTGCCAAGAAAAGCCCATGGACATTATGCTCCATGGGGTCATGAGGTGTCAGACACAACTGAACAACAATATTTTGTTGTATTTTAATTTATTTCATTATATATTTCTAATTCTATTTTTAATCCGGTTGTACATGCAGTGGCCTGCAGGGCAGCATTTGACACCTCTGATGTAGAAAGTGATGCTTTAGTTGAATCTTAAGGAAGACAACCTGATTAGGAAGGAATAAAAGGACTGCCTTGTTGGATAACACGTATTTTTAATGTATCCAGTTAGCATGGTTGTGTGATTATAACTAGCCTGTTTATTAGTCCATGTGTGGTATTGGAGGAAGCCAAGACTGAGAGTCCCAAAGACCTGGATTCAACTCTGATTTTGATACATGATAGATGCATGTATATGTGCAAGTCTCAAGCCTTCAATTCCCCCAGGAAATAATCTAACATTTAAAGTTAAGGACAAACTACCGATCTGTGTTGGTGGATGGAATTTCCACATGGTGACTTCCACATTAATGAAATCATTGATCTTGACCTCTCTCTCTCCACCCCCCAAAATGTGTAAGACACTGTCCTGGACAAAGACAAAAACCAAACAATTTTTGCTCTCAAAGAACTTACATTCTATGGTGAAGTTGAGGGGATAAAATGTATACAAAATAAATACAAAGAAATTTCAGTAATGGAGTGGAGGAGAGCACCGACACCTGAAGAGGGTGAATCAGAAATATCCTTATGTGTGAAGAGGCATTTGAGCTGAGCCTCTAGGGCAGGTAGTGATAGGAACAGCTGGAAATAAAGGAGAACATTCCAGAGAGGTGGGAGACCAAAATAAAATGTATTATATGAGGAAAAGCAAAGAGGCCAGTCATCACAACTACTGATGATTTTTCAAATGTATGAACCGCTGTGAAAATTCAGAATTTAGGAATTAGAGATGTCTATGATAATGACACTAACATGACCAAATGATTTTGTTTTTTAAAAAAATCAGTGAGTTGCCCTAATGTTTTATCTTCATGGTGCCAGATGTGATGTTTAGAAACATCATATGATTGAATTTTTCACCTTCCCTGAAGTTTGCAATGATGTATAGGGAAATTCCAACTTAAAGCTTTGTTAAACAATTTGCTTCCATTAGAGTATACTTAGGATTTTTAACAAATTGTGATGACCACTAATTTAATGAATAAAAATAATTTAGCTGTGTGAGAAAGACAGGACAGTAAACACATGATCAAAAATTAGTCGGGGGAAAAGTATGACATTCAAGAGAGGGGACAGAAACACTTCAGCTGGAACTTTTCATCAAAATTCTGCATACTGATGAAATAATCAGTTTTATTTGGGAGGTAAGAGCTCATTTAAAATCATATTTAAGTTTCATAATGTGCCAGGCTGCACAGAATACTTCTGCCCTGGATATCATTGATTAGCAATAAGAACAGCACACACACACACATAGCTACTCTGGGAAATTTGACACTAATTTAGTCTCTGTTGCTTCCGCAGTTATGGTCCCAGGACTCAGAAAACAGGTAGAAAAAATTCTGAATCTGTATTTTTTTTCTATATATGAGAGGAGTCTATTTCCAACTAAAGAATTCAGTATTTATCTGGATTTCATATTATCTAATTGCAAATGGCCACTCTAACTTATATCCAACTTCTATAGCATGTTTTTTGTCCTGTTCTCCCAAACAATAACTACAATATCAGTGCATGTTGAATATTTAGAAGATAAGGACACTTTAGCATAAGTAATAATCCTGTGGTCTGTAAAAGTTTGTCCTTTTATTGGATTCTAGATTAATCCACAGCCTCCGACAAGTTGTTCTGGGGATACACAGGAAACTTTCCCATAATTCTTCGATCTGGCCTGGATCAAAGCCCTCCTTTGTACTGCTTATCAAAAAGAAACTAGAAGAATGTGATGGCTTGTTATGAAACTCATTTTTTCCCTTCTACTATCACAGCTGTTCCTCAGAATAGGAAATAGAGGTCATCCATGAAGTTGGCTAAATGTCAGAGACTCAATCCAGAATGTCTGAATTAGGAGGGATTGTAAAGGTTGTTGGGGATTGTTTGGTCCATTTACAGATGAGGAAATTGAGGCTCAGAAATGTGAATGAGTTGTTAAAAATATGCCATCAGTTAGTGGTAGGACTGTCTTTGTCCACAATATAACTTTCAGTCCCCCCATTCCTTGTCCATCACCTCTGCACTAGCTACACTCTCCTCTTTTCCCCTCCTTGACTTCTTGGTGAACCAGTTTAACTTTACCATGTCCTCTTTTCTTGAGTTCCTTGTCCCTTATCATATCACCAATCTTGCCCTGACAAGCCTCAGCCTTAAATTATCCTACCTTTAATCCTATGCATGTATTGTTGAACTAAAGTGGAGAAATGAATGAATTTGTGATGACTGGGTCCGGTACAAATTTGCGTTACATAACCTCAACTGCACCCTCATTGCTGCAAAGTGATACTTTTAGAACTCCCTAATCAACTCACTCTCCCATTCACCACAGCAGCAATCCCAAACCTTTTCATCCCTCCTCCCTTCCTCCCAAGCCCCTCAGTGAGAACTTTGCTTCATATTTTACTAAAAAAATTGAGACCCTTTTCTCAGAGTTCCATCCTTTCCTTTCCTCTTCTTCTCATATCACTCAGATATGTTCTTCCACTGCCTTCTCCTTCTCTCCTGTTTCACATGAATAGGTGGCCCTTCTCCTTTCCAAGGCAAACTCTGCTACCCCTTACACAAGTGATCGCATTCTTTCATTTCTTCTCCAGCAAATTGCCCCTCTTACCCTAACTCTCACTTATTTTCAATCTCCCTGCCTACTAGCTACTTCTCCACTGTATACAAATATGCCTATGTCTCCCCTATCCTCAAAAAACTCTCACTTAACCCGTACGTCTAATTATTCAGCTATTCAGCATACTCAATTATTCAGCATATACAATGCTAATTATTGTCTCACATCTAGCTTCCCTTTAGTAGCTAAAATCCTTGAGATGGATGTCTATAATTAATGCCTCACGTTCTCCTTAACTCCCTACAGTGTGGCTTCTGACATCATTCAGTTGAAGCTGTTCACTCTAAGGTTACAAATGATGAAATTTTTTTTCCCATTCAGTCATGTTGGTGATATTATCATGGAAATCTCCAATTCCTAAATGCTGGGTTTTTACAGTGTTTTGTATACTTGTAAAATCATCAGTAGTCATCATGATTGGCTTCTTTGCTCTACTCCGTATAAGACATTTCATTCTGGCCTCCTGCATCTTGAATGCTCTCCTATACTTCCAACTATTGGAATCTAACGGTCTTTTCCTCAATCCTCATCTTTTTTTTTTTTTTTACCATTCCACAGTTTTTGGCACTGTCAATCACCCTCTTTCTCCTTAATGATTTCTTTTTTTTCTAGATTTTCAGAACACCATTCTCTTCTGGTTCTCCTCCTACCTATTTGATAGCTCCTCAGTCTTTGTTGGATGTTCATCTAGGTCATGCCTGCTAACTGTGGTTGTCCCACATGGCTCTATCCTGGGCCCTCTTGCCCTCTCCCTCTATACTATTTCATTTGGTGATCTCATCAGCTCCCATGGGTTGAATGATCATTTCTATGCTGAAGATTATCAAATCCACTTATCCAGCTCTAACCTCTCTGCTGACCTCTAGTCTCATATTTCTAACTTCATAATGGCCATCTCAACATGGATGTCTTGTAAACATCTTAAAGTCAACATGTCCAATGCAGAACTCATTATCTTACCCAGTAATACCCCCTTCCCTCCAAATGTCCCTGTTATTGCAAGTACACCCCATCCTCCCAGTCCCCAGGCTTACAATCTAGGTATCATTCTTGAGTCCTCCTCAATCTCTTTGACACCTCATATCCAAAGCCTGTAGATTTCAGCTTCATGATATCTCCCACATGTACACCTTTCTATCCTTAGACACTGACTGCCCTCTACCGAATGTTCATTTTCTCTTAACACCTCACACCTGAATAATTGCAATACCCTCCTGGTTTATTGCCTCAAGTCTTTCCCTACTTAAATTCATCTTCCATTCAGCTGTCAAACTAGTACAGGTATGAACATGTCACCCCCCTCCCCCCACTCAACAGGGCTCCCTATCACCTGAGGATCAAATATAAAATTCTCTGTTATCCAAAGCCCTTCATAACCTCCACCACTGCCCCATGCCTTTCCATTCTTCTTGCATCTTACACCAACCACCCTCCTGCCATCAACACCACCACCCCCATTATGTACCTTGAGATCCAGTGACATTGACCTCCTGGCTGTTCCTCAAATGAGACACTCGATCTCCCAATTCTGGACATTTTCACTGGCTATCCCCCATACCTGAAACTCTCTCCTTCCTCATCTCTGTCTCCTAGCTTCCTTGGCTTCTTTCAAGTCCCAGCTAAAATCCCATGTTATAAGGAAGTCTTTCCTAATCTCTGTTAATTCTAGTGCCTTCCCTCTATCGATTTCCTATTTATCCCATATTTAGTGTGCTTGTACATAGTTGTTTACTGGTCTTCCCCATTAGACTGTGAGCAACTTGAGAGAACAGATTATCTTTTGCTTTCTATGCCCAGCACTTAGCACAGTACCGAGCAACTAGTAGGTACTTAATGAATGTTATTGCCTGACTTACTGGACATAAAACAAATCTGGACACAAGTTTTATCTAAACAAGTAAATAAAATACTTACTTTTGTCACTGAATGAAAGTATTAGTGTGCAAACTTAATCTCAGTAGGCTTATTGACTTTCCCAGACCTCCACCGCTGTGACTCTGTTGCCTTCCCACCCAGAACACACCTCTATCATGCCAGCCCCTTCTTCCAAGGGTGAGCTCCTTTCAAGTGGGCCTCCAGCTGGGCTTCTGACTATCTCAGATTACCTTTTTTTCTTCTATCTCCCTTTTATGTGTTGTCTTCCCCATTAGAATGTCAACTCCTTGAGGGCAGGAACTATTTCTTTTTGCTTATGTTTGTGTCCTCAGCATTTAGCACCATGCCTGGCACATTATAAGTGCTTAATAAATCCTTACTGCCTGTCTGTCTACCTAAATGAAAGCATCCTTGAATAACTGATGGCAGACAGAGCATCAGGGACTTTATGCACTTCATCCTATTCCTACAGCATTTTTTACTCCTGTACTAGGTCTCTGTATTTTAAAGCTTTTTTTTTGTCCATGTAGCTTAGAGATTATGAGAATTTACTATGGCAACATCTATCCAAAAAGTATTCTTAGGGTGTTATGGATCAATGTCTCATCTAAGTGGTTGTTGGTAAGAGTTTGGTGTCTAATAATGGTACATTTCAATAGTTAATTGTTTGCAAGTTCGTTAGGATATTTTGATGTCTAAAACAGTTTTTTTTTTCAGGATTCATTATCTGTAAATCCATGAAAAATAGTCACCTTCTGACATATAATTCTAGCCACCTCGCTACTCGACTTTGGGTAGGTACTTTTTATAAACCTTCAGTGCTACATAGTTTCTATAATTTCCTTTCATTAGTTACATTGATCACTAAGTCTGGTCTCCTTAAAGAAAACCCTTCTGTAATTTTTGGTGGCAATGACCTGAACCCTAGCCATTTTTTCAGTGCTTTTTTAAAAAAGTTAATTATTATTTAATCAATAAAAATCTGCCTTTTCTCCTTTCCAACTCTTCTGCCTTCACCATTGAGAAAGCAAGAAAAACAAACCCCTATTACAAACCTATTACAGATATGTGTAATCAAGCAAAAGATTCCCACATTGGCCACGGTGGGTGTGTGTGTGTGTGTGTGTGTGTGTGTGTGTGTGTGTGTGTGTGTGTATGTGTGTGTGTGTGTGTGTGTGTGTCTACACTGTGAGTAAATCATGTTTCTAATAACAGGTTAGGTAGCATGTTTCATCATGAGTTCTCTGGAATTGTTTTTGGTTCCTAAATCTTTCAGTTTTTTGTCTTTACAATTCAATGCTTCTTTGTTGAAATACTATTGCTTAAGTCCAATCAGCTGTCTTCCACTGAAGACATTTTGTTTCCATTTTTGGATCTCAGCTAATTCCCTATGAAGGTAAATCACCTTGATGTTTGAGAAATCCAATGGCATACCAACATATATATGTATATGTATGTATATACGTGTGTGAATATATGTAAACACACATATGTACATACTTGCATATTTCATTCTTTATTATTACTCAGTAAAGTCATGTCTGTTTCAAAAGTATTTCTTTATGTTTTTGACTGATTAATCACATGCTCTAAGAATATATATCAATCCTCTTCCTTTTTCCTTTTTATGAGAAAGCTTTCTTCATTCTATAGTTGCCCTAGTGTGATAGATCCTGTTTTTCATAAATATTATACAGGTTTTTGTTATGATATTTTACAGATATGTTATGGTCCATTATATGGTTCCAAAGATATACATCAAGACTAGTGTAGTATATGTGATAATTAAAAAAAGTATTCCTACTCAGCTTTCATTTCAGGATGCAAGGAAATGTCTTAACATATTCATCCATAGTCTTCTTTTTGCATTTTGCTTGGAAGAGACCAAGGTATTTGAAGATACTGCCTTCATCCATTGGTGTAATAGAATCTCCATATTCCATTTGTATTAATAATGTTATACTTATCAAGTCTAAAATTTTGGGAGGGTATGATTAGAGAAATATTATCTTGGATGAAAGAGCTATTGGATGGCTTGTTTCATAGAGCCATACAGATTGGTGTGCATCCATATACATCAGGAAATTAATAAGATATTAACCATATTGGACAAATATTAGCTTTTCAAATTTCTCTGTTTTGGTATATTTGGACTGATAGTTGGATTCATTCCAATAAACTCAAAAAGGTTTTTGGAAAATTTTAGCCAAGTGTACCCCATCTCCTTTACAAGGTCGTTTGAGATACCAGTGGTAATTTTATCATCATTTAAACAATGAAATCATTGTTAGATGTGCTAAAGCTTTTTGGAGCCAAAGTTGAGAGCTGGGTGAAGATGGGCACTGAAGCCACCTTCATGAGCAGCCCTGAAAATCTCCTGGCAAACCCTCAGACTAGAGGTGATAGTCTTCCCCAAACACCGCATACATCCTATCTTGTCAGACAGGCTAAAACAGGTTGAGGATAACAGATAGGCCTCAAACCTATAAGTTAGTTCAGGGGATGTCTATCCCAAGCATTAGAAGATTTCCCCAGCAGAAAAGGCAAATGTGAACAATTTGTTCCAATGGGACCATGAAGACAGTGGAAGCAGGTGCTATGGAGTGCTTAGAGCTTGGTCAGATATTGAAGACATGAAGGTCATCCACTGTATCTGGGAACATCACCAATCATCTTGACTTTTGTCTTGCTACTGCACAAATGAGGCTGATGACTTTGTGTAACTCTGCCTCACTTAAATCTAGCTCATGTACAAGTTAAAGCATTACCCATGCTGTCATTAGTCCCTTTCAAGTTAGTCCTTCAGATGAACAGCAGCAATAACAACACTGTTAGGTACACTTTTCAGAGTTTGCTTTAGTAAGGATTTTAAATGATTTTAAAGTCTTCAATTTTTCTCCTCTTCCCATTTTGATAGATCCTAGATTTCATCTGTCATTATTATTAATCCAAAATATGTCTCTTTAAGCCTGAAGACAGGCCTTATAATTCCTCTATCCTAGAGTATGGTAAAGAAGTTGATTTTTACCCTACCTGGCACTTTAAGTCAAATCCTGTCTCAATTTTCACCTTTTTAGACTGTAGAGTTCTAATTTTGGGGCAATCCTCTATTTCCTCAATTGGCTTTTGCCTTACTCAGGACCTTCTCAAGATTTCTTATATTATCTCTTTCATCACCACTATACTTTTATGACTTCTGATGTTCATTACCATCATTACTTTGACATTGGTAGTAGTGTGAAGGGTGGGAGACAGACAGAGAGAGAGAGAGAGAGAGAGAGGGAGAGAGAGAGAGAGATTGAATATCTAGATAAAAGATTTTGAAAGCACAGCAATGCAGCATATCATATGATTAGTATCCCTCTGATGATTATAAAGAACACAATGCAACTCTACAATTTTCTGCCTGATTTCCTCCTTTTTGGGTTCTTCAACAATGACTTTAGCATGGAAGTGGACTAAAAGAGAAACTCTCTTGTCCACCCTAGCAAAGCACTGGTGAGAGCAATAGAGGGTTCTCAGGAATTTTCCTTTCATTTGCTTTCAGTTTCCAATTTGGCCTTTTCTCTGCTAATACACTGGAGCCCGCTATGGAGTTGAATGCACAGAGAAAATTCCTTAATGCCTATACCCCCAATCTGAGGAACTAGTTGTAAAGCTAAAAAAAAAAAAGAACTTAAGTTTTTCAAAGTTTTTCTTTAATGTTTCACCTAAAAAAAAGTCTTAACCAGGTCCTTAATCCACCATGAAATGTAAATGAAATGTATTGCTGTGTACATGGTAAGTCAGAGCAGTAACTAGGGGTGGACCGACTGGCATTTTGTCTCAGAGTGCCAAAATTTAGAAGGAATTAACAGCACTTACATTCTTCAACAGCAATAGAAACAGTTGAGCTTATTACCTAGTTATCAAGAACAAAAAATTAAAATAGGAAGATATCAAATGACCACTACTGACTGCACTCCAGGGGAGCTACTCTCTAGCCTCACCTTGCTTCCCACTCCATCCCTGTCTAGTGTTATCTTGACATCTCCTCACCAACTGAATTTGTCTTAAATTTTATGCTGCTTGCTCCATGTTTTAAATTTTCTGGCTTTTAATATTTTCCATGGGATGAATGGAGATTCATTCCATAATTTTAACTAGTTTCCTATCCTATGAGGACCATTACGGTTTCAATTGTAATCTTCTCCCTTACCTGAGCCACACCTCATTTTGGATCTTCCCCAGGTTTGGACTGCAATTACACTGACTCTTGGGGTAGGGAATCAGTAATTGTCTCCTAAGTATCTTTAGGGATATTTGCCTCTGCTTAAAATGCAGAACTGTTTATATATATATATATGTGTGTGTGTGTGTGTGTGTGTGTGTGTGTGTGTGTGTGTGTTTGTGTGTGTGTGTGTATCTGGAGGGCAGTATAATTATAAACAAAGTTAATTTACTTTAGGATCTGTTGTAGTTCAGAACATCTTCTAAGTAGTTTGGCCCTAGTCTTTCTCCATCAAATAGACTGGTACTGCCCCATCCATATAGCTCCTCCTGCTTGGTACCCCTTTTCTCCTGCTCTATTTCTGGATCCCCTCCCCAATGTCTTAGTAAGTATCTGAGACAGCTATGTGGCCCAGAGGATAGAGTATTCAAATCATACCTCAAACACATATTTAGTTGTGAGACTCTGGACAAGTCATTTAACCTTCCTTCGTCTTAGTTTCCTCATCTGTAAAATTGAGATAATGAAATTTACCTCACAGGGTTGTTGTGAAGATCAAATGAGATACACATATGTAAAGTGCTTTGCCAAGCTTGAAGCACTACATAAATGCTAATTGTTGTTATTATTATTATCACTATTATATCTATAATCTTCTAAGCCCAGAACTTTCTAGGCTAGAAAATTTCACATTAGAAGATCTAGCCTCCGATATTGACAGGCTAGTCTGATTCTTCCATGAACTCCTTTGAAGTCACAGCAGCGCAAGCCAGTAGGATCCTTACAATCTTGCCTCATTACACACAATGTCTAGATTCACTCTGACTGTGTCACTTAATTGTTGAAAGAAAAAAATGAAACAAATCATATCTCGAAGCATCAGCTAAACCCCATGAGCCTTTGCTGTACTGGAAATAAGTGAATCTACTTAAAGCCTAAGACTCCTAGGAGAAATAGCTGCTCTCCAATAAGAAATTATATCTATTCCAAATTCCCTGAGCTTGATTATTAGCTTTGAAGAGTGATAGCAAAAATCTGACCTTTAGGTTCAGCCATTTATTAGATTAAAAAAATATTGCTTTTCAGAAAGAATGGTCTGAAACAACGCTATTCAGAACTGCTTTTCACTTAATAACCATGATTCTTAAATTTTCAAGATTGCATCTGTAGGATTGAATAGAATTATATCACTCTCCTAATACCTCAGATTAACAATGTAGAAGATATTAATAGCTGTCAAGACATAGAAGACATAGTTGTATAATTTAAAAATTTACTCCAATGCATAGAAAGAAAAACTCTTGTGTTTCTAGCCAGTAGCCAATATGACAGTTCCTTCTAACATTTGCTTTTATGTCGACTTTAAATAGCACCTTTCCAACTTTTCTTTATTTATAACCCCCTATATGGTCTTTACTTTTAACAACACTCCTTTTCCCTTGCCAAGCATACTTATTGGCATTTATTTAAATGTTTAGAATATTAGAATCATAGAACTCTAGAATGAGAAGGGAACTTAAAAGTCATCTGATCCTACCTTCTCTCCCATTGCTCACCCCTATTTTAAAGATGAGAAAAGTGAAGGTGAGAACAGTTTGATGATTTCTTCTAGATTACAACTACTTAATTCCAGAGCTTGTCTCTTGCCTTTATCTAGTGTTCATTCCACTATAGGAACTGCTTTTGAATTAAAATGATTTTCTGTGGGAGTGGGTGGGGGTGAAATTTGTGTTGAGAATTTTAGAACAGCTCTTTCATGATTCAGTGGGAAGAGTCCTGGGTACAGAGTACTCCCTTTGTGTCTTTTGGCGAGTTACTTTGTTTTTCTGGGGTGTAGTTTCTTCATCTATAAAATGAGAACATTCAACTAGAATTCTTGCTTTTCTTTTTCTATTTTTCTTCTATTTTGTTGCTATGAACTTGACAAATATAAAAAATAACCATTTCTATGTACGAAGAATAGAAAAGTAGTTGGGTTTTTAAAATATGTATGAAATTTAGCACGGTAGTTCTAGTACTGCCTTGTTGGTCTGTATTCTCTTCTAAACTTTCTTCTACTCTTTTGGGTATCTCTTAAAATAGATTTTTATTAAGATCATTTCTTTTATTTTATTTTTGCATTAATATATTTCTGTTTCATTAAATATTTCTTAATTACATATAATTTTTTTAACATTCTTTTTTTTAAAAATTTTGAGTTCTGAATTTTCTCCTTTCCTCCCACTCCTCTCCCACCCCTTGAGAAGGAAAGTAATACAATATTGATTATACATGTGAACTCATGCAAAACATATTTCCATATTATCCATGTTGCAAAAGAAAATATGCACACGATGACAAGAAAAATAAAGAAAGTAAAAAATATATGCTTCAATCTACACTCAGTTCATCAGTCCTCTCTCTGGAGGTAGATAGCATTTGTCATCATGGGTCCTTCGTAATTGTCTTGGATTATTGCTTGATCAGAGTAGCTAAGCTTTTGACAGTTGGTCATCCTTATAGTATTGATGTTACTGTGTACAGCTTGTTCTCCTGGTTCTGCTCACTTTAATTGTATCAGTTCATATAAATCTTCCCAGGTTTCTCTGAAACCATCCTTCTAATCATTTGTTATGGCACAACAGCGTTCCACCAGAATCACCTATCACAACCTGGTTAGCCATTCTCCAATTGATGGGCATCCCCCTCAATTTCCAATTTCTTTCCATAACAAAAAAAGCTGCTATAAAGATTTTTGTACAAATTAGTTTATTCCCGCCTTTCTCTGATCTCTTTGAAATGCAGAACAAGTAGTGGTTTTGCTGGGTCAAAGGGTTTGCACAGTTTTATAGTCCTTTGGGCACAGTTCCAAGTTGTTTTCCAGAATGGTTTGACTAGTTCACAACTCCACCAACAGTACATTAGTGTCCCAATTTTTTCATACCTCCTCTGGCATTTGTCATTTTCTTATTCTGTCATGATTAGCCAATGTGATAGGTATGAGGTGGTATCTCAGGTGTTTTAATTTGCATTTCTCTAATCAATAATGGTCTAGAGTATTTTTATGTGAGTATTGGTAGCTTTGAGTCTTCTTCTGAAAACTGTTCACATTATTTGACAATTTATCATTAAGGGAATGTGTCATATTTTTATAAATTTGGCTCACTTCCCTATATATTTGAGAAATGAGGCCTTTTTCTGAGAAACTTGTTGTAAATTCCCCCCCTCCAGTTTTCCTTCTAATTTTAGCTGCTTTAGTTTTGCTTGTGCAAAACCTTTTTAATTTCATGTAATCAAAATTATCCATTTTATTTCCCATAAGATTCTCTACCTCTGGTTTGGTCATAGATTCTTCCCTTATGCATAGATCTGAGGTACATTTTTCCTGCTCCCCTAATTTACTTAGCTATCACCCTTTATGTCTAAATCATTTATCCATTTTGACCTTATCTTGGTATACAGTGGGAGATGTTGGTCTATGAGTAGTCTCTTTCAAACTGCCTTCCCATTTCCCCAGCAATTTTTGTCAAACGGTACATTTTTAACCTAAAAGCTTGGATCTTTGGGTTTGTTAAATACTAGATTACTATGCCCATTTACTTCTGCTCATTATGTATCTAATCTATTCCGCTGATCCATCACTCTATTTCTTAGCCAGTACCAGATTGTTTTCATGATTAGCGCTTTGTCATATAGTTTAAATCTGGTACTGCTAGGCTACTTCTCTTCACATTTTATTTTCATTGATTCCCTTGATATCTTGACCTTTTTTTCTTCCAGATAAATTTTGTTATTATTTTTTCTAGCTCTACAAAATAATTCTTTGGCAGTTTGATCAGTATGGCACTGAATAGGTAAATTAATTTGGGTAGAATTATCCTTTTTATTATATTAGCACTGACTCCCCATGAGCAATTAACACTTTCCAATTGTTTAGACTTGACTTTATTTCTGTGAAGAATGCTTTATAATTGTATTCGTATAGTCCCTGGGTTTTGTCTGGACTCCTAGATTCTTAAGCATCTTATATTGTCTGCAGTTATTTCAGATACAATATCACTCTCTCTTCCTGCTGGGTTTTGTTGGTAGTATATACAAATTCTGATGATTTGTGTGGGTTTATTTTGTATCCTGCAACTTTGTTAAAGTTGTTAATTGTTTCAACTAGTTTTTTAGTTGATTCTCTGGAGTTCTTTAAATATACCATCATATCTGCGAAGAGTCATAGTATTGTTTCTTCATTGTTTATTTTTATTTCTCTAAGTTGTTTTTCCTCTCATATTGCTACAGATAGCATTTCTAATACAATATTGAATTATAGTGGTGATAATGGATAGCTTCTCTGATCATATCAGGAAGGTTTCAAGTTTATCCTTATTTATCCTTATCTTTTGTTTTCAAATTCCTGGATTCCTCCTTGTATCTTTCTGTCTATCTACTTCCCAAAGAGTCATTCCTTTTAACAAAGACTTTTTTTTTTAAAAAGGAAGAAGGAAAAAAAATTGGCTATACTTATTTAATATTTTGAAAAATGCTGACATATGTTTAAGAGTGAGCGTTGATTGAGTCAATAATCAATTCTCTCACCCCACATAAAATTGGTTGGTTGGTTGTTGTCCTTCATTCTCAAGGAGGACCAAAATGATATCACCATGTTGGAATCAAGGCACAGCATATCTGACTGTGGATGATCAAATCAACACCAGCTTGGAAGACTCTACCATAGGTTGGGCACAAATAGTCCACATGAACATTTGGAGTGGAAATGTCTTTAAATTTGTTCATCTCACGTTTCTTTTGAGCTACTGAAATTCTGCTTCACTTATAGAGCACAGTGCCTTCTTTGATTCAGGCATGCCATGCAAGGTGGTCCCTTGCCAGTGTCTCCCATTTCACACAATCGATTCCAAAGTTCTTCAGCGAGACCTTGAGAGTGTCCTTGTATTCCTTCTTCTCCCCTCCATGTGAGCACTTGCCTTGTGTGAGTTCTCTGTAAAATAATCTTTTAAGCAAATGTATATTGGGCATTTGAACAACGTGGCCAGTCCATCAGAGTTACCCTCTTTGCAGTAAAGTTTGAATGCTTGGCATTTTAGCTCAAGAAAAACCTCAATGTCTAATACTTCTTCATCTCATCAGGTGATCTTCAGAATCTTCCTAAATAAATCCAAATGGAAGTGATTCAGTTTTCTGGCATGGTGCTGTTTTATTGTCCAGGTTTCACAGGCATACAGTAATGAGGTCAGCACAGTGGCTCTGTAGACTTTCAGTTTGGTATGCAGCTTGATAACTCTTTTCTCCCATACTTTTCTTTGGAGCCTCCCAAACACCAAGTTAGCTCTGTAAATGTGGGTATCAACCTCATCCTCTATGTGGACATCCCTGGAAAGTATACTGCCAAGGTAAGTGAGCTTGTCCACAGTATTCAAAATTTCTCCATTTACTGTAACTGATGGTTCCACATATGGATGGTATGGTGCTGCCTGGTGGAGGACCTGTGTTTTCTTGGTGCTAATTATTAGGTCAAAATTAGCATAAACAGCAGAGAATTGATCCATACTTTGTTGCATCTCAACCTGGAAGAAGCTCGTGTTTGAGGATAAAGATTATGTAATGAGATTTAGGATACAAATCACAACCCATCTTTCATTCCTACTCATCCTGACTAACTCATTCTGTTCCACCCAAAATGGAATGAGTTCAGGTACTACACAGGAATAAAAAGCACAACCCCTATAGTAGCCACAGGATGATCCAGGAGAGAGGGTGTGGGTATATGTTAGGAGTGGCCAGGATAGGTCCCCTGGTCTTAGGTCCCAACTGTCTTGAATGTCTGATGCATGAAGCAGAAAGGAAAAAGGTGGAATTTTGCATTGGCAGCCATGGCAGGGGACAGAATCTAGGAATGTTGGATGATAATGGATGAAGGGGTGGCAGGTTGTATGGCTGACTAGCCCAAAGATTAGCAGATATGGGGAAAGTAATTATGTTCCATCTTTCTACCCTCAGTTTAACTTTTGGGTTAATGCCATAATCCCATTGGAATCATGCCACAACCCACTGCAGGGAGGAGGAAAGAGTGGAACCACTGCCTAAAGAATCAAATATCCCTCCAGGAACTATGGGAGACAACCCAAACTGTATTCCTAGTCTTATGGCTCTCTCCTGAATTGTTCCCAAATCCACTCTTAGCACCTGAGTGAGTAACATCTGGAAGAGGTTGTCTTCATGTTTTCCCTTTCTGCTTCTAGCCCATTGCAATCTATCTTCCATACTTATCACTGGACTAGAATAGTTCTCTTCAAGGTCACCAATGATCTCTTTCCTGCCAAATCCTATGACCTTTTCTCAATCATCATGAGTTATTTCTGCAGCATTTGATGTTGCTGACCACTGCCTCCTTCTTGATACTCTATCCTGCCTGAGTTTTCATGACATTGCTCTCTCCTGGTTCTTTTTCTACCTGACTGACTGCTCCTTCTCAGTGCCTTTCATCATCAATTTCCTGACTGAATGAATGAGGCCTGCTTTTCTTTTGTCTTTGTAATTCTATCCTGGTGATCTCGTCTGCTCCTATGGGTTCAAATGTCATCTCTATAGAGATGACCCCCAAGTAGACATATCCAGCCTTTATGTCTCTCCTGAGCTCCAATCTTAAATCTCTAATAGCCTGTCAGACATTTCCATTTGGACATCCCACAGGCATCTCAAACTTAACATGTTCAAAATAGAACTCAGAAACTGATCTACCTTCTCTATTTTTGTTCAAGGCACTGCCATTTTTCCAGTCACCTAGATTTGCAAACTCAGAGTCAGTTAAATGCCTGTTTATGGCATTCTTTCCTTCTCTTAGCCTTTGCACATACAATTTCTTTTGCTGGGAATGCTCTCCATCCTCACCTCCACCTTTTGGAATCAGTAGCTCCTGTCAAGGCTCAACTCAAGTGCTTCTTTCTTCAGGACTCTCTGATGACCTCTGTTCTTAGTGCCTTATAGTTGAGATTATGTTGTACTTGTATTGGTGATTAGAGTGGGACTTTTTTATTCTTTTGGAGCATTGTTGTAATCAAGTGCCTTTGATGAGTCTGGCCTTTGCTTCTTTGATTAAATTGGGAGCCTTTGATGACCTGCTTATGTCAAGGGAAAGCCTAGTTCACATAGGTTTGAGTAGCACGGTTGTGACACCTGAAGAAGCATCATATGGTTTTGAGTCACATAGTTGTGATGCCTTTTGACCCTGAACAGGGTACATAAACTCAGAGGTTAGCGTTTTGTTTGGGGCTCTCACTCACTGGAAGAGTGTTATGTGATTTGACCAGATGAGACTCTGATAGCCATTGTTAAGGAGCCCCACTCCAGCTTGAAAACTCGGATGTTGGTGCTTCCCTGGTAACTGTGTACTGAGATGTTGGACAGAAAGCTAGAAGCCTGTCTACTAGTTTGTGTTAATAGATATGTTGATCAGTTTGTAATTTCTGTTTGTATTTGGTCTGAAGTTCAGGGTGCTGGCTTTTCCCCCTGAATTAAGTGAATTATATATGTATGTTTGATTAAAGTGAGATTGTTAACAACTTAGTTGCTTTCCTTAGAAAAGCAGATCAAAGAACCTATGCTAGTAGCCCTTTTGTGTAGTGGTGTTATTGGTCTTAAGCCTCCACAGCAGCTACTAGCAACATTGTTGTTAGCGTACTGTATGTACTTTGTGTTTTCTTATCTGTAAATACATTTTATCCCTGGAAGAGAATACAAGCTCCTTGTGTTCAGGGGCCATTTATACTTGTATCTCCAGTACCTAGCACAATGTCAGAATATATTAATAATTAATCCTTGTGGTTTGGTTGATTATTGGAAGAGGGTCATCCTAGAGTAAATATGCTGGTGAAGAGGGAGTAGCTGTGCTTCTCCAGGTTGTAGGATCAGAGTTTCTCATAGCTGCCAATTCCTGACATCTACTTAAGTAATTTAGGGGATGACAGTTTGATACTGGTATTAGCAGCAAGCAAGGGAAACTAACTATAGATGTAGTAAAGGAAAGAATAGCTTCCTGTGTATATTGATGAATTTTTATTTCTTTTGGAAGTGGGTTGGTGGGCTTCTGTGAAAATTGCTGAATTTTTCTGTGGGAAGAAAAGGGGTTGGTGGAAGTGCCACCTGGGTTTTCTGGTGTACGCAGGTGTGGTGTAACTCAGAAAGAAAGTGGATCCTTCTTTCCTTCTTTCTTTCCTTCCTTCCCTCCCTCTTTCTTCTTTCTCTCTCTATTCTCTTTCTTTTTCTTTCTTTCCTCCTTCCTCTCTTCCTTCCTCCTTTCTTTCTCTTCTTTCCTTTCTCCCTCTCTCTCCTTCCTTCTCTTCTCTCTCTCTCTCTCTCTCTCTCTCTCTCTCTCTCTCTCTCTCTCTCTCTCTCTTTCTCTTTCTCCTTCTTCTTTTAAATCCTCTGCTTCGAGCTAACAAGAAGGTTCTTCACAGACTGCGGAATCTTTGTGTTCCGGACCTCCGGAGCTGTGGGGAACACTAAAAGGGATGGACCGGCCGCCCATGTAGTTGCCTGGTAACGCCCGCAGAGTCCCGGTGTAGAGTCCACCAGGGCTGGCGTCCCCGCCAGTACCTCGGACCAGGGGTCCCGTTTCCCCGCTGCGGCGGCTCGGCCTCGCCTCGACCTGCAGACTGGCCGGCAGCGCGGGGAACATGCTGCAGGAGGAGGAGGATCTGTCCCTGACCATCGCCCATATCGTCCAGAAGCTCAAAGGCTCCCGGCTCTATTCGCAGCTGGAGCGCCAGGCCTGGGTGAGTGACAGCCCGGCTCGGCTCGGCCCTGCCCAGCGATTTCCTGGCGTCGTCTGCCCTTCTCCATTGCAGTGTCCATCTCTGGGTTTCCGAATCCAGAGGCCGCGCCTTTGTCCCCTTCTGCCTCCTAGGTGGCAGCGTGGGTGGGCCCTGGAAGCGGAGTCTGCTGCCCTGGAGCCTGGGAACCTCTTTGTTTATTAATTTGGGGAAGGAGGGGGAGGGAAGTACTTTCATTTAATTGCATTCTCCACACTGCTTTGGGGATGGATGAATAGAGGGGAAGGAGGGCAGGCGGTTGCCTCCAGGCTCCTATTTCCTTTGCTCGTAGGTCCACTCCCAGCTCAACCTTTCAGCACCATCCCCTTTTCCTTTTACCCCACTCACGGACTAGATTTTGCATCTTATTAAGAACACATGTAATTCTTTAATTTTTAAAAAAGAAAAGATGGATATGTACGTTTGAATCTGTACTTTGAGATTGTAAGCAATGAGATTTGTGAATAGATTACCTTGAAGACGGCAAGGTCATTCAGTTTTTGCTCAACATTTTCTAATTTTAAAGAAAAATCTGTCTATCTTTCGAATATTTGCAGTTCTGTCCCTCCTTTGAACCTTCAACAAATCCCCAATTTTGCTTTTGAATTATAGAGCACAAAATTTCCTTCAGCTCTTTTAAAAGTACTTGAATTTGCCGGAAGGGAAGATCACTTTTGTATCATTCATTTGTGTCAGTCAGTAAACATTTGTTAAGTAGCTTAAAAATATTAAGCATTGGCCTACTGTGTGCCGGGCACTGTGCTAAGCCCTGGGGATACAAAGAAAGGCAAAAGACTGTCCCTCTGCTCTCAAGGATGTAAAGGGGAAAACGATGTGCAAACAACTATGCACCAACGGGCTATGCACAGAATAAGTTTGGGAAAGGCTTCCTGTAGCAGATAGGGTTTTAGCTGGGACTTGAAAGAAGCCAGGAGACAGAAATGAGAAGTGAGAAAATCCCTGGTGTTATGTGTGTTTTAAAAACTTTTGTTTTTATTAAATTTTTTTAAATTTACTTTTAAAAAGAAAGATATGGGATGTCACTAGTTAATAGCAGCGCCTCGACTTTTAAAAATTAAACGAAAACAACCGAGAACTGCAGGAAAAAAAAAAAAAAGAAAATCACATGAAAATTAGGTAGAGACACTTTTTCAGGGGAGGACATGGGAAACCCTTTATTTGGTATTTAATGAAAGAGGTAAATACAAGGTATCCCAAAAGTCATAGGACTGTTTTAAGCTTTATTGTAGCTTAAGCTTAAAGTTTTACTTTTTACTAGCCTAAAACTGCCCTATGACTTTTGGGACATCCATCATCCAAATGTGTATTGTACTTCCAATTTCACTGTTTTGGGAAGTGGGCACCAGGTCTCTGACCTGGTAAATAAATGCCGTTCTAGAGAGGCATTAGTGGAGTGCAGATTTAACTTTTAAAATTTATTTCCGTTTTAATGGCTGCTTAATCTAAGAGTTGCTGTTTTTCTGTTGCTCCACATTTCTGGGAAGAACTCTCGGACTGCAAGACAATTGCAAGGCAAAATGGGCACACTCTTTAGTCTGGACTGTATGAAGTGTGGAAAGCGCCATGTTTCTGGCCTTACCGGCCTAGGTTCCTTTCCTCTCGCGGAACCTTTATGATGAAAAACTCTGGTCTTACAGCGGGACTCAGAAAAGGGAGCACATGCCGCGTCTGCAGTTGCCTGGTAACGCGGAAGCGTCCCTTTGTTAAAAGGGTCCTGGAGAAGTTTCTGTCGAGTTGAAGTCAACGTTCCTTCTCCCGGACCCAGCGGCCCCCTCCTCCCACACCTGCTGCCATCCCCCAGCACCAAGGGAACATGCTTCAGGAAGAGACGGATCTGTCTCTTATTATTGCCCACATTGTCCAGAAGCTCAGAGGCTCCAGGTTGAGCACTCGGCTGGGATTTCAGGCTTCAGTAAGTGCGGGAGGAAGGCTAAAAATTGTTGGGACTTTTGGGAGCCCCAGACGTGTAATATTAAATCTGACGCTAGTTCTTTTTTTTTCCTTTTTATCCCAGGTGCAGGATAAAACATCAGTACCACTTGCATATTATTGCTAGTCCATCTCAAGTCTTGGGCTTTAGGTCTATTTGGAAGTGAGGTTCATTTCATGATTTGAAATTCAATACAAGACTTACTACTGTTCCCTGTAGCATCATTTCAGTTTTTAGTACTAGGGTAGAAAGATAGGAGAATTTAAGCATCTGTCATTTAAAGTTTTAAAAATGCTATGAAGTTGTTTAATAAGTTCTTCAGTGAAACATTTTTAGGACTACCTCTATGTAGTATCATGTATATTATTTATGTATTCATGTATATCCTTGCTTCTTCACACTTAAACCTTTCTCTGTTTAAAAAAAATCTTTTTTTCAGTTTTTCCAAAGCTAGGGTTCCATCAATTATTAGCTGTTCACCAGGTTTCGAGAGCTTAGTTTTTCTTAAATTGTTTTGAAAAAATGTGGCAATGAGAATGAAGATACAATATTTTCTTTCCTTCATTTTAGCATTACCTTCATACTTATGGTAATTTCATTAAAATTATTTGAAAGTATATTTGATTGTAACAAGTTAAGTGGAGTGAAAATGTCACCAAGGAAAAACCCTAAATGTGCATACTTTGAAATATGAAATAGATTTAAAAATAACACGACCATGGGTTTGGAAAATATAACTTTAGTTCACTTACACAAGCAGCAATATTGTAAATAAATCAGATATACCTGCATGGCCAAATCTGTATTTTTTTAAAGATAATTTGTCTTTATTAATCAATCACCAATCATTTATTAAGCACCTACCATATGACAGGGCGTGTGTGTGTGTGTGTGTGTGTGTGTGTGTGTGTGTGTGTGACTGAGTATACAGTGGAGACAAAAGTGAAACAGCCTCTGACTTCAAGGAACTTACCTTCTTTCAGGGAGACAACGTACTTATTTACAAAATAGACATAACATAGATACAAGTTAACTTTGGGGCAGTAGGCACTGATAGCAGGTGAAAGGCTTCATGTAGAAGGTGGCATTGGAACCGAGTCTTGGAGTGGATCAAAAATTTTAAGATGTAAAAGAGGTGAGGAGAGACCCTATTCTAGGTCTGGAAGCAGGAACAGGAGCACCACATGGGAGGAACCCACAGTGAGAAGGCTGGTTTGGCTGGAAATTTTCGGGAAAGAGAATCAAATGTAATAAGACTGGGAAAATAGACTGAATTGGTGAAGACTATGGACACCTTCTCAGAATCATGTTTTAAGGAACAAAATACATAGGATTGGAAAGAAACCAATTATAATGAAATAAGGCAATTTCTTTTTTCATCCAAGTTGACTGACCCACTGAAATCCACTGACAGACCCCAGGCTAAGAACCCATGACTTAAAAGGTGAGCAAACAGTCCTCTGAGGTCCATTTCTCAACTTCTATGACCCTATGACTCCATGATGCCTTAAAAAAAAAAGAAAGCAAATAGACTGAACCCAAATTGTAAAAAGCTTTAAATACTAAACAGAGAAAACTTGTATTTGATCCTAGACCTAGTGGCAATAAGGAGCCACTTGCAGTATGACTAATAGAGTGACTTAGCTAAATTTTGCTGAAACATTTCATATATGCTTTTTATGTATCTATCATGCTTGTTTCTTTACACCTAAGGAGTCCTCCCTGTGTGGAGGGTCTATTGTCAGAGGGAGAGATAATACCGGGAACGCAGCTAGTACGCTATTGTTATAGGTCAAGTGAGAGGTAATAAACTATGTGGCTATGAGAGTTGTAGAAATAACAAGATTTTGCTACTGATTGGTTATGTGGGATGAATGAAATCAAGGAGGTGAGGATGACACCAAGAGTTTGAACCTGAATCTTTGTAAGAATGGTGGTGCCTTTGTTAGGTGTAGGGAAGTTTGGAAGAGTTGTATGTGGGAGAAAGACAGTGATTTCTGTTGAGTTTGAGACATGGAAGAGGTGCCCAGTTTTTAACTGAGAGAGACCCTAGGGCTCTCTGTTATATAGATCTATTAGCATAGAGTTAGTTAACCATGTAAGCTGATGAGAGAGAAAAATAGATACAGAGAAAAATAAAGACGCAGACATATAGACAGGCATAGATATAGATAAAAAATACCCAGAACAGAGCTGTGGGCTGCATCCACAGTTATGTGATATGGATGATAATTCAGTAGAGGAGATTGAGGAGAAGTCAAGCAGGTAGAAGGAGAACTAAGGGAAAGCAGTGACACAGAACTAGAGAGGGGAGGGAAGAGAGAGTGGTCAGCAGTAATGAAATGTGTTTGCAGGAACAAACACTGAGGGGTTGAGAAGGAGTGAACTGAGAATAAAGCCATCAGATTTAGTCTTTAAGAGATCTTTGGGTGCTTTTAGAGAGAGCATTTTCATTTGATTCATGAGATCAGAAGCCAGATTGCAAAAGGGTTGAGAAGAGAATGAGAATAGAAGTGGAAGCAAGAGGAGTAGAAAACTTTTTCTAGAAGGTTGACTGAAAAAGCCATTTAACCTGTCTAGATCTCTATTTCTTTAAATTGAGGAAGCTACGTTAGATGGTCTCTAGGGTACTTCTTAGCTATGTCTTTGATCTGTGATCCACATTCATATCCTTAGGGTTGTCTTACTCTCCTCCTTCCTCATTTCTCAGATTCAGTCAGTTACCAAATCTTCTATTGATTCCATTTATGCAACATCTTTTGTATCTGTTTCTTCTTCTGTTTTCCAAGTACCAACAGTGTTATAATCCCCTCATAACTATTTGCCTTCTAACAGATCTTTCTGCTGTTTTTCTCTTCCTTCTATTCTGTAATCGATCTTTCATTTTTTTCTTTTTAGATAGGGCCTATGACTTAGTGGAGGGAACTTTCTCTAGCAATGTAGATTTGTACTTACCTTCTCTGCAATTTGTAATCTCAGAGAGTTGTCTGGGGCAATGAGAGATTAAGTGACTTTCTCAGGATCACCCAGCCAGTTTGTGTCAGAGGTGGGACTTGAATCCAGGTCTTTGTGTTTTCTAAGCTTCTCTCTATCCATTATTCCTCTATTACTATAAAATATTGTATATTATAATTATCTGCATTCTTGCTTCTCCTATCTTTTATTACACTACTAGGATAATCTTAGAAAGGGCTTGGAGCACTTAGAGGTTACACGATTTTTCAAGAGTCACAATATTTGTTTCCAAGGCCCCTTCTCTGTCTATTAAACCTTGTAGGCTAGGTGTCTTTCTCCACACATACTGGAGGAAAGTATTTAATATGATATTATCCCCCTATTTTTAATGTAGCATATGTTCTGGAGTTATTCTCTTGACCTTCCCCAGCACTGGAAGGTTAGGTCTTCAAAGAGCAGCTGCTATGTATACCTTAAGAATTCCAGCATAGCATTGATGGGTTGGAGGATGTTTTTCTAATGCTGTAGCTCATAAGGCCTCACTTGTGTATTTCTTTCCCTCCCCCATGATTATCAGTTGATATCAATTAGCTTTTAAAAACTTAATTAACTTTTAAAAAACTTTTTGAAACTTAGCTTTTAGAACGGAATATTGACTAAGGTAGTTTAGGAAGAATACTTAGTTCTACACACACGTGCACACACATGTTTTTACATATTTGTGTGTATATATAATATATATATATGCATATATATTATATATACACACACATTTGCAGATAGACTTTTATCTATTTATGTGTATATATATATATATATATGCACATACATGCACACATACATACATATACACACTGATCACACTAAAGTCTATGATACTTTCTCCAAAGTACATCCAGGGTTCAAGGGGAAGTGGGCTCAGGTTTAGAATGCCCATATGGCAAAAGGGTGGTACACAGCTCCTACTTGCTGGCCCTTTTCTCCCTGTCATGGGCTGTGCATGAAGTCCCTCTCATGCTATAGCTTTCTGCCAGACTCTTTGTAGAGTCCTGGTGCTTCTTCTTGGGAGAGTGTCTAGTTTGTCCTTGGCTCCTGATGAAAAAACTACTACCCATCACCGACTCAGGAACTCACCCTCAAGTGAGTTAACCCCCATATATAGTTGTTGCCTAAGTCTTGACACTTCTAATTACGTGATATTCTTTGCATCCCTCCACTTCTTTTCACTAATATCTCTTTTCACTACCCTCATCTCTCATCTAGAGAATTACAAGTACTGTCTGATTGGTTTACCTATCTCTAACTTTTTCTCTTCCAAATACATTATTTTCTACCATCTGTCAACATAATCTTTCTAAAGCACAGGTCTGCCCATGTTACTTTGTTGCTCAAGATGCTTCTGTGTCTTCCTATGACCTCTAGGATAAAATTCACACTTTTTTGATTGGATAAAGATTGTAAAAAGCCTTGGATGTCAATCTTTCCAGGCTTGTTTCGCATTACTCTTGTCTCATGAACTCTGCTATCCATTCACAAAGGCCTGTTTGTAGTTCTTGTCCAGGATATTCTGCTTCTGTGCTTTTCTCTCATGCTGTCTCTTGGAACTCCTGACTGCTTTCAGGGCTCAGCTCAGGGCCTATCCCTACACTGGGCCTTTCCTGATTTCACTTGTTACTGCTTCCTCCTCCTCCCTCCTCAGTGTCTTTGTATTTAATTTGTAAATACTTTGTGTTTACTTCTCTGTGTGACATTGTATCCCACCTCAATAAAATGTGAATTTGTTCTAGACAGACTGTTTCTTTTTTATATCGGGACTCTTGAAGTCCATCAGTAGGTGCTAAATAATTTTAGTCGCTTAACATTCTTGTTGTCAATGATAATTTAGGGATGCTAGACAACCTCATGTAAAGGCATAGAGTTAGGGGGTAGGGAACCTGGTGGAATGTTATGGAGAAGAAACACAAACTGACTAGAAAGTAGTGTTTAACTAGAAAGAAGAAATGTATATGTAATTAGCCTTGTTTAGGATTTTAAATGCCAAACTTAGGAGTTTGTATTTTAATATAAAAACAATGGGAAGCCAGTGAGACTTCTTGAAAGGAGAGTGAAGTTCTCAGACCTGAATTTAGGAATATTAATATGGAGGACTGATAGGAGAGGGAAGAAAGCTTTGATTCAGGGACAGAAGCCTTTAGTGCTTTTCATTGACCATCTTAAACTTCTTAAAATATATCATGAACTTAAAACCCATCATCAAAGACAACTAAATAAATGTACAAAATAAAGTATAAACCTTAGCATTTAAGTGTAGAATCAAACAAATTGAAAGAGAATCTAGAAAATTTGTATTCCCTTCCAAGTCCATGAGAAAGATTTGCTACTGATGGGGTGCTAATGATGAACCTCTAAGAGGTCCTGAACTTTCCCACAAATTTCAGCAACCAAGTCTCTGGCATTTCGATGAGGCATCCTGCCTGTCCCAGTATAATCCTTTTAACTGCCCTTTCATTGTGGCCCTCATTGTCTGCACCTGGCCCACCCACGCTACTTTTTACTCCTTAATCCTATCCATATCATCCCACGATCTTTCTGTATAAAATTTTTACTTCCATTAAATTGCACAGATTCTTAGAATCTGGCCCACCCAACCAGTGTCCTAATAAACTTGCTACTTGGACTGAAAAGAAGGCTTGAGTGGTCAGATTCTTTCCAGGCAGACCCACCTTGTACCCCTTGCATTTCAAGGTTCCTAGCACCCCTAGACTACATTGCTACTTTTTGCTTGTTTTTTTTTGTTTGTTTGTTTTTGGTCTTTTTAAAAAACATGGAGTTGTAGTTAATGTGTATGCCATTCTGGTTCTGTTAATTTCACTTTGAACCTCTTCATATCGGTCTTTTCATGTCTTTATATTCATGTTTCTTATTTTAGGTATCATTACTCTGCTACATTAATATGCCCTAATTTATTTAGCCATTCTCCAGTTGTTGGACACGTATTTTGTTATTATAGGTATATCTGGCAGGTAAAGTTTTTGCACAATTATGTGTATTTCTGTATTTTAGGTTCTTTTTTTTCCTTTGTAGAAGACATTTTAAGGAAAACATTTCCTACATAGCATATCACAGTGGATAAAGTTAGCAAATTATGTGGTCTCTTTCTCTGAATTCTTATTATGATTCTGCCTCTGAAACTTAATAGCTATGTGACCATAGCCAAGTCATTTAACTTCTCCCAGCTTCAGGGACTTCTCTAAGACTTATTAAGTTAGAAATTAATTCCTTGACACAGATTCCTGTTTAAAAGGTTTTATGATTCACATTGTATATTATCAAGTTCTTTGAAACATTTGTACCAATCTATAACACTTTTAACAATGTATCAGAGAGCCCATTTCTTGATAGCCTTAACAATGCTTACTTTCCTATTTTTTGGCTTTTGATAAATTTATGCTTTTAAAAGACTTGCACAGAAGATGGATGCAACTGACTCTAACTTATCTTTCTAGACAGTTCTCACATCCTTCCCCTTTATGTACTTTACATATTAGCCAAGCTATACCACTTGATGTTTCTCAGAAAATTAATGCAAAAACATAGCACAAGTCCTGTAAGAATAGCATTAAGGGCTCTCAGTAAAGTTCAAAATGAGCTGAGGGTGACTAGGAAAGCCAAGGACATAAAAAAAAGTGCTTTCGTTTGCTTGTATTTTAGCAATTTTAGGGAAGAGAGGAGGATTAAAAAAAGAGCTATTATTACAGCCCAAGGTAGATGGGACTTTGATTACAACTGTTGGAGAGAGGACCAAGCAACTCATTGAACTATTATTTTGCTGATTTTGTTTTCCTCTGACTGGGAGAATGATCTTTGCCTTTGAAAGGACAGAACAAAAGTGGCCAATAGGAAGTTTGAACCAAAGATAAAGAGATAAGTGAGCACAGGGTTTCCCTTGATGAACTTATCACCAGGCCTAGATGAACCATATCCTAGGATACTGACAGAACTGGCAGGTGATATTACTGAGCCATGGTCAGTGATCTTTGAAAGATTGTGGAGAACTGGAGAGGTGACATAGATCTGGGGGAGAGCAAGTATTGCCCTGATTTAAAAAAAGGAGAGTAGAGTATGGAGCTTATACACCAGTGAATTTGATTTTGATTCCCAGCAAACATCTAGTTTGCTTTATTAAAGAGATAGTGAATGTCTAGAAAAGGAAGTAGTGATCAGTGAGCCAGAATGGGTCATACAAAACTAATTTCATTTCCTCTTTTAGTAAGTGTTAGATCCTCTTTCAGACTGGTAAATCAACATAGAATGCTTAGATATAGTTTGCTGGATTTTAGCAAAGAACTTGACATCACCTCCCTTGCTAATATTGCAAACAAGAGAGATGGAATAATCAGATTGAAGAGTGCCTGGACAATTTGTGTACAACTCTATTATTCTATTTAATATTAGCATTAGTGACTTTAATAGAGGCAAAGATGGCATGTTTATCCTATTTGTAGATTGACAGAATCAGGGTCCAAAAAGATCTTGATGGATTGAAATGTCATCTTCTTTGGTGCAGGGAATTCCTTTTGTTGCCAGTTGCTCCTCACTGATGAATCTAGGAGTTCCTGACATCTGAACCACTAGGCAGTCACTAAGACTAGGAATGTCCACCTCAGGATTTCCCACCTCTGCTCAGGGAAAGACACAAAGCACATTTATTTTAAAAGCCAGACTCCTCTAGGCCAGTATATATGTTCTCTCTACTATGCATAAGCAGGAGCCATTTGTGCTGGATTGGTAGAGAGCATCTGAACTGGAAATTTGAGAGAGTTACAGCCCACAACATGGGAGGGAGAGAGGAACTTTTAAAATTGATGTACTGCTCCTGTCTATCCTCAGCAAATGAACTGGGTGCAGTTGGCACATTTGTCCATATCCCCAGTTCCAGGAGTCTCTCTGGGCTTCTAGGCAGAATTAATTATTGTTCTCTCTCAGTGGTTTGCAGGAAAGAATCAGAATCACAACAATGTCCATGTAGCATAAATTTCAGTTAGCTTCTCAGATACAAAGTTAGAAGAAGAAAAAAAATAACAACGTTCAGTCACTTCCTTAAGTACAGTTATTAGATGATCTTAACGTTCTAGAGATCTACCTTGGTTTGAAATCTCTCACTTTTGGAGACACTTTTGGAGACTTTTATGACATTCTTTAACTTACTGGCTATGTCCATAAACAGTTATACATAACTGAGAACTGCTTGTTCAACTACATGATCATATCCAAAAAGCCATTCAAAACCAAATAGTTATTTCACCATTTATTCCCAAATATGACTTCCTTAAACCCTAAAGGGATTTTCTTTCTGTAGGCCTTCCCTTAGGTCCTGAGTGGGGAACCTTTGGCCTCATGTGGCCTTCTAGGTCCTTGGGAGAGGCCTTTTGAGTCCAAGTTTTCTGAACAAATCCTTTTATTAAGGGGATTTGGTCTGTAAACTTTGGATTCAGGCAAAGGGCACACTTGAGGACCTAGAGGGTCACATACTGAGGCCACCAGTTCCCCACCCCTGCCCCTAGGCATTAGCAATGCTGAACATTAGCTATATAGTCCTTCAAAAGCAGAGCAAATCTCCTTAATGCTATTTGTTCTTTTCTAGTGTAGGAAAGTCACTTTCAGTTCTCCAAAATTCAATCTCTCCTGACTGTTTTGAAGGAAGTATTCTAGTAGAATTTGGAAGAGGCTTAAATTACCCATTCTAGATGGCCACAAGCAAATTTATTCTCTAATTTTGCAGAGTTGAGGGGAACCTTTTGGTAAGCAATACTATTTATGGAGGCATCAACAGAAGCACTTCTAGAAACATGGAGGCCAGGGTGGGCTAACCTTCCTCTGCACTGCCTACTTCCACAAGATCATTCTGTTCCAGTTCTGTACAACTACACCAATTGTCCTGTGTTGGGCCTGCTTCAGGACAGACCCCTCATAGTTTGTGTTCAATATTGGAATGAAATGAGACACTTGTAGATTTAGCAACTAACAAAAGGAGATTTATTTAGCCATAGCCAGGAGGATATTCAGCAAGTATATGCTCAGAGGATGTCTTGAGCTGATTCAGCTAAGCAAAGCTCCCTTATCTGAGTTATCCATAATGGTCTGTCAGCTAAACATCAGAGAAATCTTAGAGCTTTTCATGGCTGTTTTGTACTGAGGCAACCAGAAAGTGATGTTAATAGCTTGAGCCTTTAGTCCCCTGAGCCAATCAAGTCTCAAGAATAGTTTCAGTACCTTTTAAGAACAAAAAAAAAAAACCTAACTTCCATAGGGGCAAGGGTTAGGTTACTGTTTACCTCACAAAATCATTGGTGACTTTGGAGAGAACAATTTATTTTTTTAAAAATAAATTTTAATTTATATATTTTGATTTTATATAACTTGTGTATTCTATTGCATTTCTTCTCCCACCCCTCTCAGAGAACAATTCCTTATAATGAGGAATTTTTAAAAAAGAAGAAGAAAGGTAGTAAAACAGACCAATATAATGAGTGTCCTTTGTCTCTAGGACCTCTGATTCTCTTTGTCTTGAGGAAGAAAATCCCTAAAAATCATATCTGTCATAAGGTCTCTATCTCTCTTTATAGCATATATCTCTTCTCCCATATTAGCATCCATCACTGCTATCCTATTTCACTTCTCAAACAAGAACTATCTTTTTCTTTCCCCTGCTTTAATCCCTCCCTTTGCTTCCTCTCTCATTCTCCCCTCCATTGCTTCTTAAACTATGGGTTGAAACCAAGGTTTCTGAACTGGCAATGACCAAAAATTAATTAAAAATCAAACACATAATGAATCTGAGGGGTTTCTGGCAGCGCTTGCCCACGTTGCATCTTGCAACTTCTTTGTAGCCTTGGCTCTGAACACACAGCATGCTCACTTTGCACTGGGCATGCCTTCAGGCCACACAACATCAAAAAGATGCCCTGCTCTAGGCTGTCTTCTTCATGAAAGACTGCAAGTTATTTTACCTTTATCATTAGCCTTTGACTTGTTTAGGGTACATCACATGTTCTCTTTCTTCTTCTTTTCCTACCCTCTTTTGTGTGTGCTCCCATTTTGTAATTTGGTCCCACCGAAAACCTTGATTCACCTTTAGATGGAGTGTTTGGTGAGGTTCATGCTGTTTCAGGTATGTTTCTCCAAGAATATTTCTATTCTTCTTTTTGAGTTGTTTTCACTCATGTCTTTTCCTGTACATTTAGAAATGTTTTGTTACTTTATTTTTCTTGTTCTTGGTTGATATATTTGTTTTCTCTTCTTATATTTATTTTCTGGGGTGTTTAAGAAGCAAATAATTTCTTTAGGTCAGGCTTTCTTTCTAGGAATATTTTGGATATCTATCTTTTTTCATTTACAATTAGACTTGGATTTGCAGATTAAGTCACCTTGGGCTGCATCCTGAGCTCCTTTGCTCTTTGGAACATTATTCCATTCCCTCTTGGCATACAGAGTAGTCTTGTGTTTTTCAAATTTGCTTTCCTTTTCATATGAAGGGCTTTCTCCTGGCCACGTGTAAATTTTTTGTTTTGTCAGTGGAATTGTTAGATTTAATAACTAGTACATGTGTCTTAGACTTTGAAGAATGGGTTTTTGTTTATATTTTTAGATGATCTATGGATTCTTTCCACTGGTACTTTGTTTTTTGTGTTCAGATGTTTTGGTCAGTGTTTTTGTATTACTTCTTGCATTATGGTGTTCAGGTTTTTTCACTTGTCATGTTCTTCTGGGAGCCCTATAATCCTTAAGTTGTCTTTGTATATCCTGTCTTCAGGATCAGTTCATATGCTTTGCTTTTATGGAGGTCATGCACGCTTTCATTGTTATTGGTTTAAGGTTCTCCAAGAGTGTTCTTCACTTCCACGTATTTATGTTACCAATTAGTTATGATTTTCTTGTTTCTTTGGTGAGATTTGCTAGAGTAGATTCAAATTTTTCTATGTGGCTAATTATTTTTGCTGTGCAGGGCATAAAGTCTTCCTTCACATTTTTTATTTAATTTTTAAACCACCTGGGAACATTCTGCTGTGGTTCCATGCTCTCATGGGAATCCACAATGCTCCTCTGCCTCTTTTGGTATTGATTACTTTCCTTTGTCTTCCACTATTTTTTCACAAACTCTTTTACCTGATTTGGAGGTCATTTTTCCTCCTAACTTTAATGTCTTCCCTTTTGCCTTATCTGTTTGTGTTCAAGGTCTTTACTTGAGTTTTCTACCTCCTGAGGTATTTGGTAATTTCAATTTTTTCCCTTACTTTCTCCTATTGCTCTCTTTTTTTACTCTCTTTTGATAGCAGTTTCCCTGAAGGCTGCATCTTAGAGCTGTCTTAGCTCTATTCCATACTGAGCAATTCACAGTCCACCAGCTTTAGTCTCTGCTCCAAGTCACTTCTGAAGGGGAACAGAACTAACCCAGATGGATGTTGGTCTCTTCTCCTTAGGCTTAGTGAGTGCCATACAGTGTCACACAGGGGCCTGTCTTTTTTCTCTCTGTTTTTCTGTTCTCTGCCTTAGCTCTGTTGGAACATAGAGTGCTACCATGCTGCTGTTGCAGCCTGAGCAAATTTCTTCTATTTGAAGATCTACACACTGGAGGAGGGAGGTGATTGAGTTCTTTTGTAAGTCTGTGGGTTGGCTTTTGTAGTCCTGTTTCTGGGAACATGGTAGGCAGTGGTGGAGGAGTTACTGGGTATTCAAATGTATTAGGGCTTAGGGATTTTGCTCTGTTATTAGGTCATCATGTTTTTACCTTATTTGGTTTCTTAATGGAACCATGGAAACAATTGAAATTGCTTTATCTCTTGAACTTAATTCCTATTTTGAAGAAGTTTGAGAGGTCATGAAGCTTGAAGGAAATGTCTAATCCTCCATCTTGTTGGTCACGTAGCAATGCTCGCTTAATGAATGAATCTGATGGCCTTTTCCAATCTTTTTCCTTTTTGGCCTTTGCAATATTTGATACTATTGACCACACTCTCCTCCTGAACACTCTCTTTTCTGGATTTTAATTACCCTATACTCTTTTGGCTCCTCTTCTACCTGTGTGACTGCTTCTTTGCCAGTTCATCTTCCATATCCATCTAACTATGGGTGTTCTTTTTCAAAGCTCTGTACTAGACACTCTTCTCTTTTGATTCTACACTCTCCCTTGCTGGATTTAATGATCATCTCTATGCAGATGACTCATAAATCTACATATCCAGTCCTACTTTCTTTCCTTAGCTTTAGTACCTTACATCCAATCACCCATTGGATATTTCAAACTGAATATCCTGTAGATATCTCAAACTCAGTGTGTCCAAAATGGAATTAATTTTTCTTCCCCTCCTTCCACCATCTCAATCCACTCCTTTTTGAAACATCTTTGTTTATGTTGGGAGCATCACCATTCTTCCAGCCACCCAGGCTCATAGCCCATTATTAATTTTGATTCCTCATTATCTTATCCTACATGACCAGTCAGTTGCAGGTCTTGTTAGTGTTTTTTTTTTAACTCTTCCCTTCTTCTCCCCACCCCACAACATTTCTTGCATCTGTTTCCATTTCTCTGTTCTCAGAGCAATTTCCTTTATGTAATCCCTTATTACCTTTCACCTAGACTATTTCAGTAGTTTCCTAATTGGTCTTCTTTCCTCAAGTCTTCCCTTCTCCAGTCAAAGCACCATACAGCTATAAGAATGATTTTGCTGAAGGGTGGGTCTAATCATGTCACTCCCCTACTCATTAAACTCTGATTTTTTTCCCTATTACCTTTAGGGCCAAATATGCACCTTTACAACCTGACCTCAATCTATCCTTTCAACTTCATTATACCTAATTCCCTTTCTTACACTCTGTGATTCAGCCAAATTGGCCTTTTTGCTGATCCTCACAAATGATTTCTCCCATTTCTATGCCTTTTTACTGGTCTCCCCTCTCCTCCTGCTCCTTTTCCTGGAATGCATCTCCTCCTTATCTCTCCCTTTTGTAGAGTCTCTAGTCTCCTTGAGTAATCATCTCAAGGACCATTTTCTACAGGAAGTTTTTTCTGATACATCTCAGTTACTAATTTACCTTGTTTCTGTATATAGTATGTTTATACTTATTTATGTATATATTGTCTCCCATGATAGAATATAAGATTCTTGAGGGCAGGGACTATTTTCATTTTTTTCTTTATATCCCCACCACCTAACACAGTATCTGGCATTTATTCAGCATGTAGCGTAATAAAATCATACAGGTAGAATGGGGTGGAGATAGGATTCGAGCCCAGCTTATCTGACTCTGAATCTAAAACTTGTTTTCTATATAATACTGTCTTCTGTTTTGGGAGAAAATTAGAACAAAAAGGTAGAATTTGAGTGGAAAGCATGATGAAGACAAAGGAGATAATCTCTACTAGAAACAAGTAAACCCATGTCTATTTGGTGTAAATTTAGGGAAAGTTAAGAAAATACATAAAAAATGTCTTAGTACTCTTATAAAAATTTCTCCAGAGGGTTAGCCACTGAACAAAAGTATGTCTAAGTACATCATAGAGATGTATGGAAGAATTCAAAATGGGGATGACAGATCCCTTTGAGTTTGATGTGTTCAATAAATTTATGGACACAAGAAAGGGGAAATTATATTAAGATCTCTTGCTTTCCTGTTGGGGTATGTAAAAAAGGTAAATATAAATAAATTATAAGTCTTTGTATTTTGAGTGGATTACAAACTATTGTCCATGATCCTATTATTTTCGGAAGAAGTGAAGAAGTCCTTTGTTAGGCTTTCCAGAAGTTAGATGTGTGTGGTGCTATGACAGGGAAATAGTATTTCTTTGCAGAGTGTATACATTTACTATATCTGCTTTGGTTTGAACAGTGGTCAATACCAACCAAAAGGCTTAATTTTAACAAGTTTATTTTTTTTAAACGTAACAGGTTAGTCTTCAGAAACCTGAGATTAAACTTGAATCACTCAAAGAAGATATTAAGGAGTTCTTTAAAATAACAGGTTTGTAAAATTTATTTTTTCGTCATACTAAAATACTTCACACACCACCCCCACCCCCACCCCCACCCATCCAATTACTTCTGCTACAGTCTTTTTGTGGAAAAGAATGAGTAGTAAACCCAAAAGTGAATGAGTTTCTAATTGTAGAGAGAGAGGGAGTTTCTGAAGGCTCAGTAAGTGCTGAGTAAATGACTAATTACATTAATGAATACTAGATGCCTAGCCTAGATGAAAAATATGTTAAGCGTAATGAGTTATCTAATAAGTTTAACAGACATGATTGATTTTTCTCCTTTGTATTCACTCTTTCTTCATACTCCTTATCTGATTTCCCCAACTGAAAAAGGGAAGGAAATAAAATTGCAAATTAAAATGGGGGGGTGGGGTATAGGGAAGGACTTTAAAAACTCACTTTGTCCAAACTAATTTTATATCTGAGGCCCAGAAAGCTTGTGACTTGCCCAAGTATTAGATCCCTTTATTGCTAGTCCAATTTTTTTTTTACCACTTTACAAAGCAATCAGAGATATTGTGTATCCTGACAAAAGGAAAAGAGGGATTTCTAGCCCAAGAAAATGGAGCATAATGCTATTTTATCGAGGAGAATTGACTCAGTGATAGCCCTGGCACCCAACGTTAGCCATCGGGGCCTGGTGGATGTGTAGGAGAATTTTAGGGAATGAAAACCAATATAACATAGTTTTGCATTGTGTAATTAATAGTGATATATAATTTTTTATTGAAACCTATATATTGAAAACATTTTATTTTTACAGGTTGGGAGAAGAAACTTCACAATGCTGTTTATAGTGAACTGACTGTGTGAGTTTTTCCACCTATTTTTAGATTTCTCTGTCATGCTGCATGCATTCTCATTTCCTGTCCTTAACTACCACATAAGGATGTTGTGAAGATGAGTGAAATAATCTATGTGAAAACACTTGGAGGGCTTAGAAGAGGTGCTGTGTATATCTTCTTGGTACAATTAATTAATATTTTATTTAATATGTTAGTGTTGACATATTATTACCCCAGACCTTACTGTGGAAATTCACTAATGAACTTGATATCAGTATTTTTGATTTTTATTGTTATAGACTAAGGATTTATATTTACATATCATTTATCCTATACAGTGGAAGAATAAGATTACTCACAAAAGTGAACTTTACAGATAACTTATGCAGGAAAACTTTTTAAAAATTAAACATTTTGAATGAAAATTTCCTGTATTTACTCATAGCTAATTATCAGTATAATGTTGATTACATCCCCTTAACTCCTACTCTAATGCTTTTACCACTATACCAAGTATATCTTTTGTGGGATGGGAGATAGCCAGGCCTGTTAAAATTGTTTATAAAGAATAAGCAGACTCTTAAGTGATAGTGTGAGAACATATCCTGCATATGCATATTTTGGTGAGTTATCTTCGACTCATCTGTTTTGGCTGCTTTTAGGCTTTTTTTTTTTCTTTCTTACTCTCTGGTTCTTAGCTTTGTTTTGTATAGTTGAGGTTGCCTTTTGGTAGTTCCTCTATAGACTTCTAGGGGACAGTGAGATCAAGAATTTCACAGGATGAGAAGGCATGGATGAGTTGAGTGCTTCACTTTTTGTGAGTGTACCCCTATCAGTAAGATCGAAGATCTATTGAGATATTGAAGTAAGCAAAGGGTAAGACTCAAAAAGATTTGATTCTATCATCAACAAAATCCTTTCTCTCATGCACTTAATAATTTATAATGCATATTTCTTACTATAACATAAAATGTTTGTAACCATTATGGCCTTTCTTATCTACTAATACCAGCATTCTAATGATATTTTGTAGGATAAGCCCAGGTCCTGGAGTCAGGAAGACCTGGGTTCAAATTAGGCCTCACACACTTACTATGTGACTCTGGGCAAGTCATTTAACCTCTATTTGCCTTAATCCACTGGAGAAGGAAATGGTAAACTACTCCAGTATCTTTGCCAAGAAAACCCCATAGACAGTATGTTCCACAGGGTCATGAAGAGTCGTACACGACTGAACAGCACCAACAACAGCAGCAAACATCATGACTAGGGCGGCTAGATATTCTCTTCTTTACTGTGGCATGCTGTTCAAGGAAAGCTAGAAATTTAAAACTTAGGGGGAAAGGTAGAAATATAGTATTAAAACATTCAAAATGTAATCAGATCTCCTACTTGAACAAAACTGTCATTATTCGTTCATATCTCTTGCTTTTGAAGAGCATATTTGACATTGAGTTCCAGATAGCCTTGTAAATACTTTGTGGCTTCCTTCCATATTTTCTCAGGTTCAAATATCAACCTTAGGCTTTTCCCATTGCTATAAAACAAGAGTCCTCATAGCCTCTGACCTTATTCAATTTAAATCCTATCTTAATTTTCAGTAAACTATAAGATATACCTTCTTCTACATCTGCATTTTGGATAAAGTTTTCTGATAATTACATTATTACTTAAGATACTAGTAAATGTTCACAAGATTTTGACTCTGAAAAGAGGTGATTTAATTTTAAAACAGTTAAAGTAAATGATTTTCACTGTGCTTTTACTTCAAATTATTTGGCTTTATAAATTATACATATCATACAAAACAAACTGCTTTTAGAATGTCTTTTGCGGATAGGATGTTGCCTAAAACACCCATATGACTGTATAGATTCCCTCCTCTGGCCAATTGGTTTGTTAGGTTTTTGAATTGAAACATTTTAGAGGTGAAAAAATGTTATAGTTTTTTTTTAAATTTGTTTTACTTAAGCAAATGAAGTAGTTTAGATAGAACATTCTAAAAGATGGCATTCGTTCTAGGTTTAAGATACCAAATATTTTCTGTTTCATGGGACAGCCTAATACCTTGACTTCCCTTTTGAAATACCCTTACATTGACCTGTGATCATATTACCCCAACTCTTAAAGGCAAAGTAGGAGGCTTCAGGGAGTCGCTTCACTTGACATGCTTTTAAACTTCGTCACAGAATGGAGGACCTCCCTTGTTTCTTCTGAAATTAATCTCATGGAACACCATAGTTCCTCTATTAGGTTACTAATTGGATCTACTTGACTGTAGGTATATGTAATTGAAGATAATTTCAACACGAATTATGTATGACTATGAAAGAAAGTAGAATCCTAAAAGTAAAAAATGTTATAGATTTGCTTATCTGATATGTATATATATATATATATATATATATATATATATATACACACATACACACATACATATCTAAATTATATATGTATATAAAGCATTTGAGATTTACTTCAGAGCGTGTTATGTTCCTTGGAAAAACAAGAAAAATTGATGTAGTGCATTGAGAAAAGGTTAACATAGAGCTTTTTAAATATTTGAAATATAGCCAGTAAATCAGTAATATCAAGTTAGAGAAGCAGTGTAGTATACCCTGTAGTATACACAGTACTGGACTTGAAGTAAGGAAAACCTGAGATCAAATCCCTCTAACACTTATTGCCTAGGTAACTATGGATAAGTTATTTAATTTCTCTGAATCCCAATTTTCTTATCTGTAAAGTGGGAATAGTAATACTTGTAGTACATACTTTACAGGATTTTTGCAAGACTTAAAGAACACCTTATATGTAAAGTCCTTTGCAAACTTTAATATGCTATGTAAATTTCAGTTACTGTTATTGAGATAAGAAATAAAAATTTATTAGCTCTTTCTATCTTGACCTTAGGACTGTTGATAACCATCTTATTTCATTGATAATATATACTGTAGAAATAAGAATACTTCAGCTAAAAAATATCCACAGAACCTACAAATTGTCACAAGTAATATAAACCTTTAATCTCCTTTTATGTATTTTTTCCAGGTTTCCTTTACCTAGGCATCCTGCAGCACCACCTGAACATCTAAAAGAACCTTTGGTATATATGAGAAAAGCGCAGGTTGGCTATTTTTCATTTATGTAAATATATATATATATATATATATATATATATATATATATATATATATATATATATATATATATGTATGTATATATACATACACATGTGTATATTTTTCCCACTATACTAGGTGAAAAACCTTTACTGACCTTATAAGCATATACTGTTTATTAATTATATGAAACCTTGGTAAAAGCAACTATTGAGATATAAGCAATATAGCAAAAGAAATATTTTGTATTTGTTTAACTATTCTTATCAAAACATCAGAGTCAATAACTATAGCAACCACTGGAGAAAATAGGAATAAAAAAATCCCATACCGTGTTGTCCAGAAATTTTGAATATGACAAAAAAATGAAGAGAGAGGGAGGGAGGGGGAGAGAGAGAATGAGACTGGCCCAGGACAGTCTTGAAGTTCTTTGGAATCTTGCTGTAGTCCACTTTTCAAGGGTTTTTGTACATTATTGTCCTTCACACCTTCTGCTCTCCAACCATGCTGGTCTGTTTGCAGTGTATACAACATTACATCTCCTGCTTCTGTACCATTGTACAGGCTTTCCCTCTGTGCCTGGAATCTGCTGCCTTTACCTCCACCTCTTAGAACCCTGAGATGCCTTCAAAGTTTACCTCAGTTGCCAACTCCTATATGAGACCTTTCTCAATCCCCCTACCTACTAGTCTTCTCCAAAGTTATTTTGTGTTTATTTTGTTTATATATGTTCTTTTTACTTATCCATGTTAATATTGTTTCTTCCATGGGAATGGGGGGATAGGGGAGGGATTCTTAGAGGGGGGAGGCAGGTAATAGGAGGGCAGGGTGGTTGGTGGAGGAGGGGGGTAGGCAAGTAATAGGAAGGTGATGTAGCAGGTAGAAGTAAGTAGAGGAGGTGGGAGGGATAGGAAACAAAAGATATGTACAAACACAAAAAACAAAGATCAGGAGTAGATTATGTTTGGGAAAGTACATGTCTATATACACATGTATATATGTATAAGTGTATGTATATATCTGTATGTGTATGTATGTGTTAAGAAATATTTAAATTATATTGTAGCCTTCTGAGGGGTGGGGGGAAGGGAAAAAAAGAACAAAGTTAAAAAGTGCACAGCAGAAAACAAAAGAAAACACAAGGAAGCAAAGAAAAGATGGACAATTCTCAACACAAGGTATATTATTTATCATACAGGCTTTCTTGAAATGAAAACTTATTGTTACATATTTTGAATCCTCTCCTATGTTCTGTTATGCACATAACATGCTTTTTTTTCTTTCTTATTTTATATTTAAGTTTATGATATGTTTGTTTCTTTTCTCTATTTTGTATTTGTGTTCTGGTAAAATAAAATTTAAAAAAATTTTTAAAAAATATATTGTTTCCTCCAATAGAAAGTAAGGGCCTTGATGTCAGGAATTAGTTTTGCTTTTTACTTTGCATCTCCAGCAACCTGCACAATGCCAGGCTCATAGTAGATGCTTAATAAATGCTTATGGACTGATTCATTGACTGTCGAGAATACTACAGGAAGGCCCCAAGTATGTTGGAGGACTATATTTAGAGAATTTTTGAGAGGGCATAGATGAGAGTCACACAGGGTGACCATTCACGGCATCTAGATGGTACATTGCATAATGCACTGGACTTGGAGTCAGGAAGAACTGAGTTCAAATTTTGCCTCAGACACCAGCCAGGGGACCCTAGGCATGTCACTTAATCTCTGTCTACCTCAGTTTCCTCATCTGTAAAATGGGGATTATAATAGCACTTACCTTCCAGGGTCATCATGAGGATAGAATTAAATATTATTTGTAAATCACTTTGCAAATCTTAAAGCACTATGAAATGCTAGCTATTATTTTTATTATCATAATCATTGGAGAGAATACCCACATTGATGAGCTTTACAATTCCTTGAAGTATCAAAGTATTATTGTATTTTTTGTTTGTCTTCATTAACATTTACATTTTAACAAATTCCTAGAAAAAGTCAAACCAACATAGTTTGATTATATTAAAATTTTCTCCTTTGACTTTTAGGGTACATAGAATTTCTGTCTGAAGTGAAATAGATTTTTTTGAGCCAAGACATCAGGAAGATAATGAGGTGAAAAGAGAATTAATTACTAGTTGACAGCTGAAGCTTTACTTCTGTAGTTCTTTATTTGGTTGTTCCTTGACACAAGGATTGCAAAAGTGTTTATGTTCATAAAAATCATCAAATGTTATAGTTATAAGGATCCTAACGATTCATCTGGTTTATCCATTTCATTCTTCAAATGAGGAATGATAGTGCTGTTTTGTGACACAAAAGGAAATGTGAGATATGGTAGAATTTCTAGTTAGCATTGTCATTTTAAAATATTTATTGTGAATATACTGAAAGAGAAAAATGTCCAGTTTCACATAGTTATTTCGTAGGAAAATATGGCTTCCCAGGTCTTATGTTGATCAAGGTTTTAGTTTGAACTTATGTTTTTCGGAATGTTAACAGTTTTATTTAGCCAGCAGATAATAGAATCCCCTCTTAAAACTGTTTGGTTTTTTTTTATTTGACATGGTTGTTTTGAAGAAGAAACAACGAGAAAGATTCATTTGTAACATCTTCAAGATCCAAAGGCCTTTTTACAAGTTATATAATAGGACTTGTTGGGACTTTAAAAAAAATTCTTATTCAATTATCATAAGCATTTTAAAAGATGATGAAATGTTGCCAACAGTTATTCAAAAGATTTTATTGATTCACTGGCATTTTTTTTACTAAGCTTTTTGATATTCATGGATGTTCAGAAAATACATATGAAGCTGTTTGAAATCCTTTGAGTCAATACTGTAGATATCACTTGTAATGGAAAGTGAATATAAATTGGTAGTAATTTCATTTATACAGGAAGTAGGATACAATAAAAGGTAAATGTCTTCCTATATTAAAATTTTAGAATGTGAAAGGATAGTCACTGTTCGTTTTGCTTTTAATCAATGTTTAAAGTTCTTGTTTATTTTGTAAGTCTTTAGGGGGTAGAGACCATTGCTTCCTTTACATTTTGTACTGATGCCTACTGTTCTGAACTTGCAAGCTTACTTTTCCTTCATTGTCTAATAAACAATTTGCCAGTCTAAATTTCCCATTACTCTTTCTTTTGTGTGTATATGGCAGGTAATAAATGAGCATTTGTGCTAAACTCTTAATATCTATTAATATCTTAATATCATCATTAAATTTTCCCAATATCACTTTTAAGGTTTAAAGGTTTCATTTCTTACACTCCACAAATGAGAACTACTGAAGATGGGATACCTATGAATTATATAATCATTAGAATTTGAGATTTGAAGTTCATGTTGAAAACTAAATAAAAAATTTTAAATTTAAAATACAAAAAAAAAATTGAGATTAGGAGGCCAGCAATGATCCAAATAGGAAACTTTCTCTACTCCTATAGAAGTTTTCTCATGTAGCAGCCTGAGAGAATGAAAATGATCAAGACAGAAGAAACAGTGCCCATGCAAAAGTCATAGAAGCTGTTGAATTTCTAGGAAAGCTAGAAACCACCACTGTACAAGGGATTTTTAACACTGACCAAGTAGGTTTAAGAAAGAGCTGAGGGATTCTCTCCTTGAAGGCATGAAGGAGGAAAAAATCATGCCATTATTGGTTTGCATTAATGAGAAAGGAAACAAGTTTTTTATAGGTATTTGCTTTTCTTAGGGCTCTTTACTTTCCTAATTATAAATATGTGTATCTGTAAAAAACATAAGGATGTGTGTTTTAATCTCAACTTCTTTAATTTCTTGTTTCATTCTTTCACCAAACGTTAATTTCCTGACCATATGCAAAGTACCATGCTTAATATTGCGGGAGAAACAAAGCTCAGTAAAACTCAACTTGTCTTATTTTTTCCCATCCAGATAATTTTTATGATCTTTATCCATGTTACATAACCATGGATGACCCCCAAGAATCTGTCCTGTTCCCTCTTCTCTTCTCCCTGTGGACTGTTTTACTTGGGGACCCCATCAGCTCCCGTTGTTTAATGTATAATCCCTGTGCAGATGCATCTCAGATCTACTTATCTAGCCCTAATCTTTCTTCTGAATTCCAGTCTTATGTCCCCTACTGCCTATTGGACATCTTGAACTGGATGTCCCACAGACATCTTAAACTCGATATATCCAGAACTGAATTCATTGCCTTTTCCCACCAAACCCTCCCTTCTGACCAATTTATTGCTTTTGATGGTACTATAATACTCCCATCATTAACTCAGGCTTTCAATCTAGGTATCATTATTGACTCCTCAGTTCCTCACTTCCCCCTTGGTTTTTCTTTATTTTCCTTTTTTTCATTCTGCCTCCATGCATTGGTAACCATAATATGCTGTTTCTTGGTAGATGTATTTAAATAGTATGGCAAATATATTTTGCAGTGGCAGCTTATGTCATTTCACAGAATGATATAACATGCCATGTGAATAATAAAATCAAATAATTTGCTGCTGGTGTGGAAATAAGATTTTGCTAATGATTCTATAGAATCTCAATTTTATCAAACATTTCAAAGGTGCTTAAAATTTAATGTTCTTTCAACTATCAATACATCCTAATAACAAAAATTAAGATTACTAACCACCATTAACTAACACCATTTTGTTCTTTACTTCATGTAAAACTTTTATATTAACTGACTTTTAAACATGAATTAAAGGAAAAATTTACTGGTTTTATATGTTTCAGGGAAGTTGGGAGAAAAGAATTTTGAAGAGTCTAAATAGTATGTGTACTGAACTAAGTATCCCATTGGCACGGAAGGTACTGTTAACATTTTTATTGCTTATATATTTTAAAGTGAAATTAACGCTCATGGAAGGTGTCATGAGAATAGTTACAACATAGCCAAAAGTAATGCATGTTTCTCTATGCTGTTTAAATAGTATGACAGTCTCTTTGAGAAACTGGTATGGGTGAATTTCCATAATGAATGTCACTCCAGTCCTCTGTGGATACTAATAATGAATTTTATGATGTACCTTTGTTTCTTAAGAATAGTTTCTTAAATGGAAACGTATTTCATTCTTGATTTTTTTTTTCAGGGACTAGTTATCCAAATCATGGACTCTTTAGGCTTATCAACTATAGTATTAGTATGAATAATGTAATTATAATACATACATTGCCTTTTAGATATTTTACTTTCATTTTTGATTCCATTAATCAGAAATAAGAACTAGTTAAGTAACTGTTACATTCAAAAATTTAACCAGAACATTGTTTGCCATGGATTGAATTGGGGAAAAACAAACTAGAATCATTCTCTCTTTACAAAAAGCCTCACCACATGTCTTCAACTCTAACCACATCTTTTTGCCATTTTATTTTGAATGGGAGAGAGAAGGGGCAAAAAGGAAGGAAGGAAGATTAGAGTGATGCCCTAGATTGGCTTACGTATATTTATATATGATGAAAATATACATTGCACACAGCGGTAAGAGGCAGAGCTGGGATGTAAACATAGACCCTCTGACTGTAAATCTACTTCTATTTCTTTCTTCCTTTCAATCAAAACTTTCTTCTGTTGGGTAAGATCTTTTTATTTCATAGATGTAAAGAAGGCTTTAGGCTTCTAATTATCGAGGCTCAAAGACATCAATCAACACTAACAGCTCTTCTTGCCTTCAACATAAATTCTGTAATCCAGCCCACCCTCCTCAAACCCTTCCAACTTGGTCTGGCAGATCTTTCTGTTGGTTTGGTCTTTCTTATTTTTATTTCTCTTCTCTTCTCTCTCTCTCTCTCTCTCTCTCTCTCTCTCTCTCTCTCTCTCCCTCTCCCTCTCCCTCTCTCCCTCTCCCTCCCTGTCCCTGTCCCTCTCTCCCTCTTTCTTAAACTCAGAGTTCAATCATAGCTAAAATTCCCAGTGCAGTAGCTACCTGGTGCTTCACACACTCTTTCATAAGACACTATTACCTAGACTCATTCTACCACTGAGAGTCTGAATTCAACCTGGGAATTCCATAGAACGTCACTGCTTGTTCAACTTCATAATCACCTAAAGCAATAGCTAATAAGTACAACCCTCCTGTCATTGGAGAAAATTCAATTACTTAAGCTTAAGACAGTTTCGCTAAAGATGTATTATCTTATATAGCTATTAATTTTCTTCTTCTCATTTTCAAGCTGTAAGCCTGGTGTCCCCTGACAGGGTGCTTCCTTGTCTGGTACTCAAGTGAAAAACTCAAGCATTAGGAGAATGTCCTAATATAGTGATAGTACCAGAAATATTCCCTATCCAGTAGGTAGAGCACCAGTGGGAATTACAAGCCTTTTAAGGAGTGTGAGGGATCCGAAAATAGCTAATCAACATAACTACCCCTAATCAATTTGTAGAAATTGATTTTCTGGTAAGGAGCAGGTCTTACATGATACAGTAACTTCCTAGTACACTTGGTAGAACCTTGCCAGGTAGAGACAGAGTGCAGGGAAAATAACAAGCCTCTAAGTTTATTAGCCTAGTCACTATCTATAATAAAATTCATTCTCATGCTAGGACAATATAAAATTTTATTTTTTTACGTAATATTTTATTTTTTTCTAATTACATGTAAAGTTTATTTTTTATAAAATTTTGAATTCCAAATTTTCTTCCCTAAGGCAGTAGGCAGTTTGGTCTAGGTAAACCTATTTCCATGTTAGTCATGGTGTGAAAGAAGAACCAGAACAAAAGGAAAAAAAAAACAAAGTGAAAATAGTATGTTTGATCTTCCTTCAGACTCCATCAGTTCTTTCTCTGGATGTGGATAGCATTTTCTATCATGAGTCTTTTGGAATTGTCTTGGATCATTGTATTGCTGAGAAGAGCTAAGTCACTCATAGCTAGTTGTCATACAATGTTGCTGTTACTGCGTACAAGACAACATATGATTTGCTAAATTTCATTGCTAAACTTCATACAGTTTTTAAAAATTGAAAAAAATCTTTTCTTTTTTTTGTAGAGACCAGTTGTAGAGCAAAAGGAACTTCTCAATAAATGGAATGAAATGGGAACTGATGAACCAGGTATATAGAATTATTGTTTTTCTCATGTGAAGAGTAATACAAAATTATTTAGTCTGCAATTATGAATCTAAAACAGCACATATAAACAATTATTGAGGAAAGTTAGTGGCTTATTTTTCATCCCCAGCAAGCTTATATAGTTAAATGTGTGTATATGTGTATGTATATGTGTGTGTGTGTGTGTATGAACACATATATACATGAACACACACATATATACACATATGTGTTTATATATACATACATATACACACAAATATGCATATATGTCTATATAGATATATAAATATACTATGTCATTTGTTTAACTTTTTATGTCACCTTTAAAAATTTCAACTAGATTAACCTAATTTCCTAGTCAATTATGAGAATTATTTGCATTATTTAACCTTTAAAAATTAGTCTTTAAATATTCTTGGGTTTTTTAAAGTATGTTCCCTGGATTTCCTTACTTCTAGGCCCATATATATTTAAACTCAATTTTTTCCAAACTTTAATTTAGATTTTAAAGAAACTAACACAATATAAATTGAAAATTTCCAAGCCGTTATTTTTTTAAAAGAATATCATGAAATAATGGAAAGAACAATGGATTTAGAGTCACTCCAAATCCTGGTTTCTGTCTGGGCTCTTGCCACTTATTCACTGTGTAACCATGGGCAAGTCACCTAAGTTCTCTTTGCACTTCATTTCCTTCTTGTATAAAATGGGGTAATACACTACCTGCCTCACAGGGTTATTGTGAGAAAATCTCTTTGTAAACAACAAGAGGCTATATAAATGTGAGCACTTGTTACTGTTATTTAAGATGCGTTTATGTGGATGGTTTTGTGACTTAGTTCTGGAAGGCATCAATAACTAACTTTAGTAAAATAAGAAAACAAGTTACTCTTATTTAAAGGTGTGAGTTCTTTATATTTGCATAGTTTGATATTCTATCAATTCAGAGATACATAAATGAGCTCTTACAAATTTATGAAGGGGAAAAGTTATTTTTTGGTTATAACATAGGACTTCTGCCATCGGTTTCCATAATAACATTTTTAAATGGTATTAATCAAATTTATATAGTTTATTATATAAATGCTCAATAATAAGGTTTTAAGTGAAGTTTTGTTTCAATCTTTCTCATTCTAGATTTAAGCCTTTTCAGACCTGTTTATGCTCCTAAAGATTTTCTTGAGGTAAATACTACTAAATGGATTTTAAAAAATAAGAAAACAATGTGTATTGGAGACATGCTAATATTGCTGGAAAATCTCTATATACATGAACACTGGTAAAGAGGAGAAAATGTTGGGGATTGGAAAGGGGATGAAAAATATAAATCTATTGAGAAAATGATGATTCTACTTTAATAAACTAATAATGGTTTATCTATTCTGGAAAAATTTTACCATTTTCATTGTAAAAAAGAAAGTAATCTAGGTAGTTAGACTGACTGGAAGACAGTGGGAGATAATGAGGATGCTATGAACAGGTGGTGGCATATTATTGACTGTTTTGTAAAAGCCCTTAGGAAAGGAGAGGGGAGAACTGAGGAGACCACAGGGAGCTCTAAGTGGGAATCTATGAAAACACACACACACACACACACACACACACACACACACACACACACACACACCTCTTATACCTTGCTTTTTGAAAATCAGAAAAAAAATTATATTTTCTGGACTTGTGCTGTACAATTCAACAAATGTATTAAGGTCCTATTTGGAAAGTTCTGTGCTAAATAGGAGGGGCAGCTAAGTGGTGCAGTGAGTAGAGTCTTTGCCCTGGAGTCAGGAATATTTGAGTTCAAGTCCAGCCTCAGACACTTAACTAGCTGTGTGATGCTGGGTAAGTCACATAACCTCTGTTTGCCTCAATTTCCTCAACTATAAGATGAAAATAACAGCACTTGCAGAGTCGTTAGAATAAAATGAGATAATATTTGTAAAGCACTTAGCACAGTGCTTGACACTTAGTAGGTATTATATAAATCTTTATTCTCTTCCTCTTTTCCTAGCTGTTGACATAAAAATGTAAAAAACATGTTTCTTGCCCTTAATGAACTTATAAGGCAATGAGAGAGAAGGGAAACAGGATATCTGTTTATGAATAAATATGATATAAGGTACAAAGGAGAGAGGCTACTAACACTTCGCTAGAAAAATTCCAAAATTAAAGAATCACTTTGAGTTTGGGCAATCAGAATTTTTTCCCAAAGGAGGTGGCACCTCATCTGGCCCTTGAAAAAGAGGAGATGCGGAAGTGAGTACATTTTAGGCTAGGTATATCTTGTTCAAATTCACGGGGTTTGGGAGATTGTGAGACAAGATCAGGGAAAAAGTCCAGTTTGAATAGAAAGCAGAATGCATATTGGAGTGTTAAATAAGGCTAGAGAAGTAGGATCAAGAAAGATTGTGGAGGGACTTAGACAAGTAATGGAGAGAGGATCAGTTAGGAGACTCATGGCAGTAGTCCAGCCATTAAGATGACAACCATCAGAGCTAGGTTGGCAACATTGTGAACACAGAGGAAGATATGATATGAAAAAGGTCATGGAAATAGAATTAATAGGACTTTATGAACTGATTGGATGGTGGAGAAAGAGGAAAGAATCAAAGAGAATCCTGGACTTTTGTAGTTAGATGTCTTGGAGGAGAAATAGGGAAGTTGGGAGATTAGACAGGTTTAGAGGAAGAAGATTATTAGTTCAATTTTGTATATACTAAATTTGAGCTATAGTCGGATATCTTTTTATCCAGTAACAGCTGGAGATGTGAGACTGAGGCTCAGATGATACATTAGTTTTGATGTCTAGACGTGTGAGCAGAGCTGTTAATTTGTAATTTCAGAGGTAGGGAGGAAGAGATAGTAGAAATGCAGAGAACTCTCTGACATCTGATACAGACGTGAGCCCATCTAGCAGAGTCCATCACTTGTTCTTTGAGCAATTTGGGGAAGGTAAGCCTCAAGAGAGAGGGGTCACAATGACAGGACCCTGGGAATAGAGAACCATACCACAAGGTAAGGCATGATGATGTTCGTCACCATGTGGAAAAAAGTGTGCCCTTCCAAGCAGGAATTATGTGCCTTTTATATCTTAATACCCTGGGACAAAGCTCCACTGGCCCTATGCTAATTATGTCCCTGTTCGTAAGTCATCTATATATAGGTAATAACTGAAGTCGTGGAAGTGAATAATATTCCCTGACAGAACAAGTATACGGAGTTAAGTGAATAACGAAAAGGATAATGTTCCCCTATTATGTATATATGGATATATTATCGTCATTATATTATGTTGTATTATATATTTTGGGAGATAAGTCATATAACCTCTATTTGTCTCAGTTTCCTCAGCTATAAAATGAAGATAACAGCACTTGCAAAGTTGTGAGAATAAAATGAGATAATACTTGTAAAGCACTTAGCTCAGTCCCCGCCACACACACCTTTCCAGTCTTCTTAAACCTTACACTCTCTCACATATTCTGTGGTCCAGTGACACTTGAACAACACACTCCATGTCTCAGCTCTAAGCATTTTCTCTGGCTATCCCCCATGCCTGGAGTTCTCTCCCGCCTCATCTCTGCCTTCTTGGCTTCCTTCAAGGCCCAGCTAAACTCCTACCTTCCACAAAAGCTTTTGGAGGCCTCCTTAACTCTTGTGCCTTTCCTCTCTTGATTATCTCCAGGTTATCCTTGTATGTATCTTGTCTGTAAGTTTGCTTTCGTAGTTGGTTTCATGTTGTCTCCTCTGTTAGACTGTGAGCTCCCTGAGAGCAGGGACTGTCTTTTGCCTTTCTTTGTATCTCTAGCACTTAGCACGGTATCTGGCACATAGTAGGCATTTCACAAATTTTTGATGACTGACTGACTAAAGAACACCATATCATGCTGCTACCTGCTCAGTAATTTTCTTTGGCTTCCAACTGCCTCTTGGAACAAATCCATATTCCTCTGTTTGTCATTTAAAGCCCTTAACAATCTAGCCCCAACCTATCTTTGAAGGATTTATATTATTATGTGTGATACCTCTTCATGCATTATGTGCTGTAGCCTAAATGGCCTTCTTGCTGTTCCTCATATATGACATTTTATCTCCTGTCTCTGTGTCTTTGCACAGACTGTCCCCTGTGCCTGGAATCTATTACTTCCTGGCTTTTGCCTTTTATAATCTTAAGCTTAAGCACTACCTTCTTCATCAGGCCTTTCCATTTGTCATTGTCTCCATTCCCAAAACTATTTTGTATTCATTTTATATATATTTACTTAAGTGTGTGTTGTTTCCTTCAATAGTATGTCAGCCTTGTGATGGCAGGGATTATTTATTATTTAATTTTGTCTTTATATCCCTAGTACCAAGCATCACAGGCAATTAATATATCATTATTTGATTGGCTATTTTTTATAACATCCTAGTATCTCTAAGTTAAGAAATGAAGTAAAATTAGGTTTGTTTTTTCTTAATTTTTACATGTTTATGACTTTATTTTTCCATCAGTGATTCTGTTAGTCAGATATTTATTGAATGGCAACTATGTGCCACTATACTAAAGGAGATATACATATATATATATATATATATATATATATATATATATATAAATATATATATACACACACACACACACACACACATACACACACATGTATATACACGTACACACATATATATATATCATGCATCATTCTTATGAAGAAGCTTTATCATACATTATCATACATTCACAGTAAAATTACATGTAGCAGTGTTGAAACAATTTAATGAAACTTTCTTGGTAGTGATGAATCATACCTATAAGTTATCAAAGTAAACCTTTTTTTCAATTTTGGAAATGTAGATCTGATTTGAAAAATGGTATTCTAAACTAAATCTATGAGATTTACTAGATAAAACACTGTAGACAAAAGACATGTTTAACTAGTTATCCTCAGACATATATTTCTGCCATTAAATCTTACTGGATTCTTTAATTGTCCTAAGGAAGATCAGTTTTGTTGGGATCATAGGGCTGAAAGGAATTCTCAGAGCTCATGTGAGCTACCTTCACCCTCACAACTTTGTGCCTATACTTATACATTCCTAATTAACTGGTTATCAGTCCTATTTTTAAAATTATTGAGGAAGATGGAGAGATTCTACAATTCCTTTCCTTGATAGTCTGTTCTCATAATTCATCATCCATGCAGTTAAGACATTTCTATTTATAACCACGCTTTCATGTTTTTAGAAAAAAAGTAAAAACTTTTAAATGTGTTTTAATGTGTGATTATATGTGATAATATGATTATATGATTAGATTTTCTGCATACTCTTGATACCTAGCCATTTAGTAATTCTATGCTATGAGTTTAGTTGTATTTAAAGTCTAATAATTCATACTGGTAATTAATGTTGTGGTGTTTGTTTTTAAAGGTATTAATTAATCTTCGTAACCCAAATTATGAAAATGGTGACCATCTTAATTTAAAAACTCACTTGGGTTTAATTCAAGTTCCTCTGAAAGTAAAATATATCTCTGAATTGGTAAGTAAAGTCATTTATAAATAATCTTTTAAAAATATGCAAATTTTTAAGCTAAATATTTGTGTATGTAATATATTTTAAACTTCAATAAAATTAGTCAAATGGATGGATCAAAGATTTTTGGAGTATTACTTGTATATATACTTTATATAAAACATTCATATCTTGAATCATCCCAAGATATAGAAACACTTGAAAGAAAACAATATATTAACTAAGGAATAAAAAGAGTACACCATAAAGACCCAGGATGTAAAGAGCAACTTACTACTGATACAGTGGTTTTTGAGCCAGCGACCCATATGTGCCATACCGTTTTTGCAGCTTTTATTGATCATTGCAAAACTTTTAATATGATTCTGCACTCATAGCTTATTTGTAAATTGTAAACACAAAATAAATAGACCCAAATATTGTTAGAATGCTGAACATCTGATGCTTGCCTAGAAAACTATTCTTTGTTTAAAACAGGCCACCAGTACAATAAAGTAAATAAGGAATCTATGAAAGTGCTAAGATGCATGAATGGAATCAAAATGCCCTCCTTAGAAGGGCTGGAGGGTGGAGCAATAAACTGCTCCCAAAGCCTTTCTTTAGAGGGGGCTCTGAGTTTTCTAGGCAACTCTTCATTTTCCATTAGCCTGCTCTACTTGGCTTTGACCCCTAACCTCAGATAAACTGTTCACTTGAAATCTTATCAGCATGCAGGTTCATTCAGCACCTTCAGCTGCTTCTTCCCTCTGTTGGGAGGGCTGGAGAGGAGAACAACAAACTGCCCCCCAAAGACTTCCTTTATACAGGGCTCAGAACTTTCCAGGGAACTCTTCACTTTTCATCAGTGGCTCTGACTGGCCTTTGACTCCCCAAACATCATTCCCTTGTGCCAGGTACCTCTTGCCAGGCTTCTCTCACTTCTTTTCAGCTTTCTTTGGTATGTTGTCTTCCTTCATTAGTTTGTAAGCCCCTCAAGGGAAGGGACTGTCTTTTTTTTATTTGTATCCTGAGCACTTAGCACAGTGCTTGGCACATAGTGGGCACATAATAAGTGCTTGTTGATACAAATTCAACCACCTGTAAGACAATAAAAAGGTGGTAAATGTCTGAATCTCATTTGCTTTCCCTCTGATATTATTGCTGATTTATCCTGTATATATTGTATTTGAACATAGTTGTTTGCATATTTTGTCCCGCATTAGTCATGAGGCCTTTGAGGGCAAAAACTGCCCTTTCTTTGTGTTCTTAGCATTTAGCTCAGTACCAGCCACATAGTGGGCACTTGATAAATGCTTGTTAATTGACAGAAATTGGAGGGCTCATGATAGCCATACCAGAGGGGGCTATGGCTACCACAAATTAATTTTTATATTTTTAAGTATATTCTTTTTTTTTTTTTTTTTGCTTTTTGGCAGGGCAGTTGGGGTTAAGTGACTTGCCCAAGGTCACACAGCTAGTACGTGTCAAGTGTCTGAGGCCGGATTTGAACTCAGGTCCTCCTGACTCCAGGGCCGGTGCTCTACTCACTGTATCACCTAGCTGCCCCTTTTTAAGTATATTCTTATCCCTTTCCTGCCCCTTCCCAAAGTCCATTCCACTTAATAAACTAAATATTTTTTAAGACAGAAAGAAAAATATCAGTGTAACTGAGCAGTACATTTTTTTAAAGTGTGAAAATATGTACATTTGTGGAATTTCCATCCTTGCAGAGGAATCAGTTGGGAGAGGCGTCTTCTCATATCTCTTCCTAGCTATGCTTTTTCTTTACAATTTTGCAATATTTAATTTTTTGTTTATATCTTTGGATTGCTACCCTAAATTACAGAAAATTGATCCCTAAGGAGCCTTATTGTTGTTCAGTCATTTTTCAGTCCTGTCTGACCCTTTGTGACCCCATTTGGGGTTTTCTTGGCAAAGATACTGGACTGGTTCACCGTTTCTTTCTCCATTTCATTTTACAGATGAGGAAACTGAGGCAAATAGGGTTAAGTGACTTTCCTAGTGTCACACAGTTAATAAGTGTCTAAGGCCAGATTTGAACTTAGGAAGATAATTCTTTCTGACTCCGGGCCAAGTACACTGTCGTTGCCTGCCTACCTACCTACCTGCCCTCTTTGGCTATAAAGTGAAGCAAATTTTGCAAGGAAATAGTAGAATCTATACATCTTATTTTAGATTTAAATAACTTACTACTACTGACTACCTAGAAAGAAAGGATCTAGGTATCAGACGGTTATATTTCTTAGTGAACTAACAAGACAAATCCCCAAGCTACAAACTCCAAAATATCCTTGAGCATTCAACAAATAAGCAACTGGAATCAAGGCATTATTACACACAAAATTGTTGCCAACAATTTAAAATGTTTCTTAGTCATTATCAAAATGCCAAACAATCATAGCCTCCAAACTATGTGGAATGAAAACTTCAAATTATAGAATCCCTAACTGAAGAAATCAAATCAGTGTGGCACCTTGAGGAAGTAGACATCCTCCTTATCATCTTGTCTTCTACTGGAGATGCTTTACAGATGAGCTTGCATGCCAAAAGTAACTTGCCCAGGATCACACAGATAGTAAGTGGCTGAGGCAGGATTTGAATTCACATGTTAATTTGAATTAAGTCCAGTGCCTTACCCACTGCAGTACCAGCTGCCTCTCTACGTAACACTATAGGCAACATGCCCCAGTAAGTAGAGACCTGGAGAGGATTTTAGTTCTGGACTATGGGAACTTAACCTACTAGAGCTCTAGACTAGAGGTATCATACTGTCCGGGCTGCATTGAGCCCTGACAGTAGAGCTGGAACCAGATTAAAATGTAATTAAGAAGTATTTAACAAAGTAAATAAAAATACAGTACAACATAGATAGTTAATTTGTGGTTTTCTAAGGGCTAGAGTCAGGGATCTGGTTTTTATTTAAGTTTGACCATTGTCTAGGCAAATTGCTAAGACTCTACGTTGAAGAGAAGGTGCTGACCAGTACTGGCAGAAGGAGTTTCTTCATCTAGGATTTCTACATACAAATGAAATTACAGGATTGAACCTTATAACCCTGTGAGTTAGGTGACATTGTTATCTTCATTTCACAGATGAAGCTACTGAGCCTCAGACATACAAGAGCCTGGGGTCCTGTCTCAAGGTGACCCAGCTAGGAAATGTTTGACATGGGATTGAAACCCAGGTTTACCTGAGTCCAAGTCCAGCAATGTATCTGTGACACCCTGTCTGTCCTCCTTCACTTGTGCTACATGATCCGTTTTTTCCAGTTCTAGCTGTACATGTCCTTGCTGCCACATTTTGTTGCTTTTTATATTTAAGCCATCATTGCTAAAAATTCCAGTCTGCTTACATCTACCACAATCTTTGAATTTTATGATATCTTAGTGTTCTAAGATTTGTTGCTATGAAAAACTATTTTTAAGCAGCAGATGAAAAATAACTTATAAAATTGGAATATAATGAAAAAATTTGTGTATTGTGATTATACTTTAGATATTTCAAAAGAAAAATTGTTATAGACAACTGTGATTACTTTTTTTTCATGAATTATAAGAGAATGTCTGGGGAGTAAGTGTTCTTTATCCTTGTTTTCCCAATATATTTGATTTATTTGATCATTTATGTAGTCTTAGATATTAGCAGTGTCTAACTAATTGCTTCTCATTTTTTAATTATAATTTAAGCCTGTCTACTTAAAAAGGAATAACCCAAACCATGATGTAGAAAGTAGTAGTACACTATTTTGATGAACATCTCCGCAAGAATTGACAAGAGAACATAGTGGTTCTTTACAATAATCATTTCAAGTAATTAAATTGAGAAGTACTGAAACTATTTAGAAAACCAGAATTCAAGACCTGGTTCCATTACCTGCTAGGTATTTGACCATGAGACAGGGCATTCAACTGCTTGGAGCTTCAATTTACTTGCAAAATGAGGATAATAATACTTGTACTCTGTTTCATAAGATTGTGGCTAGAATAGCATTTTGTAAACCTTAGAACTATTGAAAAAAAAACTGAGTTGTTAGAAAGAGGAAAATGTGGAAAAAAGATTTGAGTATTTAGGGATTGTTATTTATTTTTCCTCTGGCCTCCACTTTAATATGTTAATAGTAGACATTAAAAATCAGAATCAAGAAAGTTAAGTGGGAAAAGTATGTGGTAGTAGGAAGGTATAAAATTAAAGGTTATTCTTTTAGAAAAAAATAGAATCAGTAAAAGAGAAAAATCATATAGGCGGGGAGAAAGGACTATTTAGAAAAACTATGTGAATTTCTCTCATTCCTTAAAATGTGAATTACACAATAGTATATTATATTGCCTTTGTATTATCTCTGTTCTTTACTGTATTTTAAAAGTTAGTAAATATTAAATAATCTCAGAAAAAGAGCACTTAGCACTATCTGGAAATGTTTTTCATTTTTAATGAAAGCAAATTTTTTATTTGGAGATTTTTAGGAATAGTAAGCCTGAGATTTCTGTTTATTCCTATTTTATTTTTATTTTTCAGAAAGAGTTCTTTATTGAATTGAGCTTAAATATAGGACAGCTGGGTATTGATGATGCTACACAAGTGCCTCCTGGTAAGTGTTTATCTGCTAAATGAAATAAAATAAGATAAATGGCCTCCTTTTAAAAGATCATCTTAAATTAAATTAGCCCCTTAACAGTTTACTTTAAAAATCAAAATGCTTTTTCTGATCATTATGTTGTTAAGAAGTGCTACATAAGAAATTGAGATGGAATCTTATCAGTTATAAAGGATTTTATAATTTTTTTTAAATTTAGAAACTGTCTTTCAAAAGTTATTAATGATAAAGACAGGACTTGGGGTTTTAAAAGTAATCAGGCTTGCAAACATAATTTTTTGGGCAAAATCTATATGGTTTGAACTCCAGTTTCCCCCTCCTAGTCATCATTATCCATTTGTCCTGTCCTTAATATCATTAAGTTAGGTAAACAATGATATCTGCTTAAAGTAAAATAAGGTTAAAAATAATAGTCATATAGACCTTAATTATGCAGAAAATTTCTTCAACTTTTAAATTCTCTTTGCCTATGTAGAGTCCCACTCATCAGCTGTCCTAAAAAGGTACCATAAGGAGAAGCCAAATATGTTAAATTTCCTATCTGCCTAGTGTCTGATTTTAATTGAGCCTTTGTTTTACCCTGTGAACATATATAGTATCTTTTTCTCTTGGTAAACTTTTCATTGCTATGTAATAGGTAGGATTTTATTTTAGCTATAGCCTTTGTTTTTTTTTCCTTTTCTTTAATCCTCCAAGAGTGCTTAAAAAATAATTTTCAATATGATTATCTGTGTCTTTGAAAATAAATTTTATTTTTCAATGTCACTTTGATATCACTTAGTTGTTATGATTGTTTTTGTTATCTCTTATTATTCATTGGCAAAGACTGCTGCAGATGAGTTAAGTTGGTGCTTATTCAATAATACTGTTTTTTCTGGTGTATTTTGGTATTATTACTTAGGATAAAGAAGATCACAAACTTATTTTTTAGCTTATAAGTCATAGTTGTCTCAGATGTTCTACGCTTTATGACTATAGTTAAATTGAAATATAATTCTGAAAGTTAGAAAATGTTGCTAATTGATGTGTTTAAATAAGTTTCATTTATACGTTTAAATTGTAGCTGAAAAGAGCTTGGACTTATTTTTCAAATTCTTTCAAATCAATCCATGTGTAAATTATTTTATTTATTATTTTTATTCATATTTTATTATATCCATAATTTTCAGCTCATTTACAAATATAATGAGAAAAACTCTGCCATTGAAGTTCAAAATATATATCTGACAACTTAATAAACTGAGTATGTTTTTTTTTCTTCCTACTGATCCTATTTTATATGTCTACAAACTCTCATAAATTTTGTTCTTACATGTGCTTGTCATGGCACTGACATTGGAGAATAGGCCTCATACTCTTTTCATAGGTAGTGCTGCTTCTTCTTTATAACTTTGAGGGATATATCTGTGTTGGCTAAATCACTGTAATAATAATAATACATGTTACATTAGAATTCGGGTAAGTATATGTATTACTAGCATCCTAAAATTCTCAGTGGAAGAAAGTACTGCCAGTAGTCAGTGCTTGGTAAATCTTAAGATATTATGAATTATTGTTTATATCAAAAGTATATTTCCATGAAAATATACAATTAATAGATAATTCCAGTTTTAATAACTCTTTTTGCTTTCTCTTTTTAGTGGGATCAGTAATTATTTTAGCAGGAGAGGAAAGTAGATTTATTCTTTCTTTTGCCTGTATTTTTAGAGGTCACTTAGATGAGACTCCAACTTTATATAAGTTTAGACAACTTAGGAAAAGGAACTTTCTATATACAAAAAATGGTCATTGTTACTAGAGAGAAATGCTTTAACATGGTCCACTGAATAGTAGTATCCATATTTGTAAATGCCTAAAAGGGGTGGCAGTAGTGATATACAATGTTGCATAATGTTTTCTGTCTCATAATATTATTTTCTCTCCAAACTCAGAGCTTTTTGAAAATGAACATGTACGGCTTGGACAAAAAGGTAAGTTAAAGTTCTAATTTTCATAAATTCTTAAGAATTTAGCATTCCTTAAAGAAATGTTTATATTCAGCATGATTACCAAATAATCTATTCCCTAAAAACTTAAGAACCTAAGGAGGCAATACATATAACTGTAGATAATAAAAATAGAATGAATATGTGTATAGACAAAAAGAGCTATTCTTTTATTTTAGCTCTAGTTAAAAATGGCAGCTCAAAAACTCCACAACTGATTCACTAAAAAGGAAATAGAAAGCATAGACACATATCTCTATGATGATAATTTAACCCATGCTACCTTTGAATTTTATTTTAAAATCAAAGAAGCCTGTTTTGTCTTGGATACACACACACATTTCATTAGTGTTAATAGGAATTATGCACATGCATCAGGGGAAAATATAACCCTAATACTTCCAGATGATTATTCTCAGACGTAAGACTTAACAACTGATTCAGCTGTTGGTGCCTCTTGGAATATTTTCCCTTTAGTTTAGTGAAAATTTTCCCTGATTTTGATGAATCTAATTTTTCTTTTAAAGCACAGACATCTGTGTTGTCAATGTAGATGTTTTATAGTATTACATTGTTAGAGTCCTAAATCCAAATGCAGTAATTTTTAAAAAAAATGTTATTTGTAGGATTTCATTTTCATTCTGTAGAACCTTTGCCATAAATGCAAAATAAAAGATGATCTTGTACTTGTTTGTTAGCATTAATTTTTGTAACTAAAGCTCAGCAGACTTTTATTTTCTCTGCCCATATCCTTCTCCCTTTTTATTATTAATAGGATAGATTTTATTACCTCTGTACAATAGTAGTAATAATAATAGCTAAAATTTACATAGCAATTTAACATTTGCAAAGTTCTTTATATATACCATCTAATTTAATCCTAATTTGATCAAAGTAACCCTGTGGGGTAGATGTATTTAGCTTTCCCATTTTATATATGAGGAAACTGAGGCTTGGAGAAATTAAGTCACCTACATACGGTCACATAGCCAAGTTAAGTATCAGCGATTGGGTTTGAATCCAGAGCTCTTTTCACTATGCTAAGTTTTCTTAACCAGGAGTCACTAACAATACATATATACATATATACATACATACACACACATACATACATACACACATATAGATAGATATAGATAAGTATATCTCAGTGTAATTGGTTTCTTTTATAATCCTATGTGCTTCATGTTCTACATTAAAAAATTATTCTGTGAAGGGCTCCATAGGCTTCAGCAGTCTTCCTCATGACACCAAAAGAAGTTAAGAGCCCCTATACTACATCATGTTGTCATATGAAAATAGTTCTATTTAATAAAATATTACTGAGATGCTCATGTCTTCATCTTTATCTCTTTTTAACATTTTTCTTTCTCAATAGCTGGAAAACTCTCTTAACTTGAAAAAAAAATTAAAGATTGAAGGAACTTAATTTTAGGAAGTGTGAAAGAAAGCATGATTTGATTTGACCTGGAATCTTAAAATGACTTTGTGCCTCTGAAAACTCTTCACATTGAGTATTAGTCCCATAAATTGTTGCAAAAGTGGGGTAGACCTTAAGCAGATAATATTATCAATCAAAACTTATAGCAAAAGATGGGAACTCCAAAAGAACTCAAAATTAATTGTAGTAGTAGTGTTATGAGAAGGGCATTACCCAAAAAATGAGTAAGAAAAAAGTCATGAACTACAATGTGGTGATAATAGGACCTTAGGAACAAACATATTTAAGAATAAGAAGTTCTCAAATAAAAGACCAAACCACTGCCTAGCAATAAGTAATGATCTTATCACTTAAACCTTTAATATCTATGTAATTTGTAGAATATATTTCAAAATTATCCAACTTTTACATTTCTAATAAAATCTTAATATGGTATTTTTTTTCTTTTGGCAGTTTTAGCTGAACAAGATAGTGCTGCTGCTCAACAGTATATCAGACAAGGTAGCCCAACAGCACTTCGAGCAGAATTGTGGGCTCTCATTTTGAACGTTTCTAATCAACCTGAGGTAAGTAGGAAAAAAGCATAGGCTATATTTTTGTTTTGCATGCATATTTTACAAAGGGTCAGTTGTAGGAAGTAGGAATATTGGGTTATTTGAGCCTGAAAGAATTTTTTTCTACTTTATAAGTTATTCTACTTTTAGAATTTTTGGAACAAGATTAACATATAATTTGAATATTGTCATATTTCAATTATATTCAATTTCTACTATAACTAATATTTATTATATATCTAATATATGTATAATGCTGGGATGTGAAAATTAAGACAGTCTCTATACTCACGGAATTTACCATTTAATGGTTGTATCTTTCAGTCGATTAATGAACATTTATTAAGTGATTACTGTGTACCAGGCATTATGCTAAATGCTAGGAATACAAAGAAAAAGCAAAAACAGTCTCTGCCTTCAAGAAGTTTATATTCCAGTGGGGGAGACCACATGTGTAAGTCAAAATATGCAGGATGAACATAGAGCACATGGAAGGTAATCATTGAGAGGGTGGCACTAACAGCTTGGGAACAGGAAACAACGTGTTATGATAGTTCTTGAAGGAAATAAAAAAAAGATGCTTGAAAAATTTAAATAGCATAAACATGTAGCAGTAAAAAAAACAAACACAAACCCTATGGAAAAGTATGTGTAGAATAAACTTTTGAATAAGAATATTTCACATCTAGGAAATAGATACATACTGTGAAAAATATCAGTGAAAATGTAACAGACTAAAACAAAAATTATATATGCTATTTACTTTTAAAAATATTCTTAATACAGTTTTTCTTACTTAAAATGTTTGCCTGGATAATATAAATGATTTGTAAATCTAAATATTCAAATAATCTTTTAAGTAAATAATAGGAAAATAGAGTTGTCAATATCTCTAACAAAAAAGGATATGTATATTTCTTAGAAAAACCTTCACTTTCTAGAAAATAAAGGTATTTATGACTACTATGGAAAATTACCCACAAACTGTTGTCTGTAATGTATCAGAAGTTAAGTTATATTTCAAAAATTTTTCTTAGAGTGGATGACAGTATCTAATTTGTTTCTGAAACTCGTGAAATAACTATATATTTTGTTAACCCTCTTTCAGGGGGTATAACAACTGAGCCTCAAGGGAGATTTGCAGTAGGGATGGGAAACATGAAAACAAATCACTCTATAAGCATTTATTGAGTTCCTTCTGTGTACCAAACACTGCAAAAAGGTGCTAGAGAAACAAATGCAAAAATTAAATAATCTCTAATCACAAAGAACAATGGGGAAGATAAGGGGGAAGGGAACAAACATTTATTAAGTTCCTGCTATGTATCAGGCACCATGCTAAGTGCTTTATAAATATTACCTTATTTGTACATGTATAAGTATGTGCACAATAAATATAAAATGAATAAATGCAAAGCCATTAAATACAAGGTGATTAGGGAGGGCAAGCTGTAGCATTTTGGGGAGGATCAGGAAAGGCTTCCTGTAGTGTTTGAGCTTTATTATGAAGATAGAGCCAAAGAGTTCTTAACCTGAGATTTGTGAATTTTTTCGAGTGTGTGTGTGTGACCATATTTCACTATAATTTGTTTCATTTGTAATCCTATGTATTTTATTTCATGCATTTAAAAACTTTATTCTGAGAATGGAATAATGGGCTTCACTAGGCCTAAAGGACCCATGTTGCAAACATGTTTAAGAACCCCTGATATAGAGAAAAAATATTGTGCAGTGACATATGTGATAGAGTGCATAACATTTGTCTTTTTACCAATGCCAAACAACTGCTGTCCATACTCACCGTGCAGGCTGAGCTCCCCTTAGAAGAGAAACCCAAGGAATGCCTCTGTGTTATCCAGAATGTTAAAAAGAGTAATCTTGTCCCTTGGAAAATTGAAGAAGGGCTTTAAGGTAAAAACAAAGACAATAGATCTGAAGAAACAGAAGGGAATTCTGACCTGGACCAGGAGATTAAAGAATAGACCAAGACAATGAATAGAAAGGGAGGAAGAACCACCAAACACTGGAGCTAATTACATAGGAACTTCTTCACATGTAGAGAGCACCTGGACTCTAAGGAGGAGCCAGTTACTTGTACTCTAGGGAAGGATGTTGAGGATGCACAGGTGTCAGGAGGAGAGCAATCATCCATTAAGTGTTAGACAAAGAAGAAATGAGTAGTGGTGTTTGGGATTTCTTCTACTGAAGGGCACCAAGTCTTCTATTTGTTGGCCTGACATTAACAGTGGAGAGGTCAGCTGTTTTCCTAGGACATGTATCCAGAATGTGATGAACCCCTTCAAATTTGTCAGACCTGATGAGCACTACTGTTGTTAGGAGACTTATAAGAGTACAAATGAGGCTGTCAAAAGGAAGCCAGAAAATGTTGCCGAGGAATATGAACTCCTCAACAAAAAACCAAAGCACGTTAAGGACAAAGGTGATATTTTAATCACTGCTGCCATTTGTTGAAGGCGTGGGATTTGGAAGAAAGAGACAGATGTAGAAATAGCTAATTAAGGAAATGGGGCCTGAGAATAGGATTTGTATTTGCATATGGTGGCTTAAAGTTCAGTAATCATGGGCTTTTCACCAAAGATAAAATATGTATAATGGGTGAGACAAATGTGTATTTTCTCAGTGTCTTACACATTAAATCAAAAGAGCTTGAAATTGAAAAGGAAAAAGAAGGAAGAAAACTGCCTATATATCTACTAGTCTAGATACCATAAAGAGTCTGTACAGTACAGAAAGAACAGTGGCAGACAAGTATTAATAATTTTTTTTAGATCTGTGAAGGTGCTTAGATATTTAACAATTGGGAAATTATGGTCAATTAATCTAATAAAAAGGGCAGGTAGGTGGCACAGGCAATAGAATGCCAGGCCTGGAGACAGGAGGACCTGAGTTCAGCTCTGGCCCTGGTCACTAACTAGCTGTGTGACCCTGAGCAAGTCATTTAACCCTGTTTGCCTCAGTTTCTTCATCTGTAAAATGAGCTGGAGAAGGAAATGGCAAATCACTCTCGTATCTTTGCCAAGAAAACGCCAAATAAGGTTATAAAGACTGGACAGGACTAGAAACAAACAAACAAAAAGGCTGAAATCCAGTGGAATACTATAAAGCAATTAAGGTAGACAAAGATGATGAATGTAAAGAAAAAGGGAGAGATCTGTGTGAAAGCATTTAAAGCAGACAAAGCAGAACCAAAAGAACATGAGTTAAGACCCTATGTAAGGAAAAGTAGGAGAAGAGCATAGCTGTGGAATCAGAGGGTCTGGAGTCAGATGCTGCCTCCAATGTGATTCTTATATTTCAAGCTATCATATACAAATACAAATCCTATTCTCAGACCCTGTTTTCTTAATCAGCTATTACCCCTATCTGTCTCTTTCTTCCAAATCCCATGTGTTAAAATCATATTTCTTTAACAAATATAATCATAGACTTTTGTTCAGCTGCCTACTGAGATTTATTATGAAAATTAAGAGAAGTATAAAACAGAGAAAGAAATATCTTCATCTGTATATTACAGAAGGTGTCTATAAAATTCAAAATTCAAATAGAAGAATTTCCTGTCATTGGCAAGGTTCTCCAAATATGGATATTTGTGGAATTGTGAAGCCTTCTTACTGAAATAAATTATAATGCAAAAAAGATTAACTTAACTTTAGAAAAAATAATGCGTAATAAAATGCAATTGCTCAGATTATTACATTCCATTGTATAGGTAGTCCATTGAATTGGGCCATTGATACATGCATACATATCAATTGAGTAGGAAAAGGAGATGAGATGGTATCTCATTTGAGAAACTGTATAACATTTTGTTCGGTCCCCAGTAATTTGCTGCTACACAAGGTCATTTTTAAAATTGCAATTTCTTCTACTACATGCCTTTGAATCATCAAATATAATCTCAGAAGAAAAAAAATAGCAGGTGACCAGTAGGATAATGGGAAGATGCATTATTGGGATGAGATATCTGTAGCGTATTCTCAATGATGACTTATAAGTGTCATAAAACAGGAATATTTATCACCAAGCAATTGACATATCAAATAAATAACTCAAGTGCTCCCCTGGGACATAAGAAATGTTAAAATAACCAGAGGAAAGCTAATAGTAATACAAAATCTTATCTTTGAAGGAGTTAAAAAAGTCATGCATATACCACATAGTATGTAAAGCCCTGGGGAGTCCTATTAAGGGAGTACCTACACTGATGAGATATGGTGCCAATTGAGGTATTGGAGTAAACATTGCCTGAACAAATTTGGAATTTTAAATATTTTGTTTCACATGGTCATTAAATTATGCCAATTTTCATATCATTTTAGGGTAACATAAGGTTACAATTTTAACTAGCAAAAAATTCATCTCAGCTGAAAAGATTTTATTTTGGCCATCCTATCCATTTTTCTGTCATATAAGACCAAGAAGGACTGAGATCAAATGAATTCTTACCGGAATTTGGGAGAACATTTGTGTCTCTTACTAGCTTTAGGACTGTTGCAAGTCGTTTAACCTCTGTGGGGTTCAGTTACCTCATCTGTAAAATGAGAGAGTTCTAGCTCTAACAATTTATGACTTTTTGGTTTTATGACCTTTGAAAAATATGTCCTATGAAAATCCCAGTGAAAACAATCAAAAATGCATAAATTATCTGGAGTCGTCATACCAATGCAGCCATTCATTAAGTACTTTCTATGTACCAGACACTGTGTTAAGCACAGGGGATACAAAGAGAAGGGGAAAGAAAATAGTGTCTGCCCTCAAACAGAATACATTCTAATGGAAGAGACAACATGTAAATATCTAGGTCCGTAGGAGACATGTAGAGTAGATGAAGGTGTTCTGAAAGGAGATGTGAGAAGACATGAGTTAGGGGAATCAGGAAAGGACTTGTAAAAGGAGTATTTGAGTTGATCCTTCAATGAAACCAAGGAAAGCATGATGGGGAGATGAAGCATTCCAGGCATGGGGGCCAGCCTCTGCCAAGGCAGAGGTGAGAGATAGAGTGTCATATTCAAAGAACTCTTAAGTAGGCCACTGTAGCTGAATATGCTTAAAGCTGGAAGGGTAGAAAGGAGTCTGGTTGCAAAGAGCTTTAAATGACAGGATTTTATATTTGATCTTGGAGGTGATGGAGAGGCACTGGAATTCACTGAGCAACAGAATAACACGGTCAGACCTATGCCTTAGAAGAATCACTTTGGCAGGTTAGTAGCCAATGGATTGGAGTGAGAAGAGACTTGAGGGAAGGAGACCAGTTAAAAGATTTTTGCAGTAGACCAGGCAAGAAATAATGAGAATTTGAATTAGGGTTGTAGATGTATGAGTGGAAAGAAGAGGACATATACAATAGGTGTTGTAAAGGTAAAAACAAGATTTGAAAATGGGAAGCGGGAGCTTTGGGAGGGTTAAGGAGAGGTTGGAATAGTTGCTTTGCAGAGTGGGGTAGTGAATGAAGTAGTGTGTTTGCCTGGCTGCAGTGAGGCCCCAATAGAGATTAGATAGCAGAAATTTGCAATGGGCCCACTCAGCACAATTTTGTGATTTCCTGCCTCTCTGTTCAGCACCACATGAGTAGGAACTAAGGGGGTAGATATTTTACAGTATTCACTCCAAACATTTAAAAGATCGATTTGTTTATAGAAGTATTTTGCTTGTAGACTATAATTTTTATGATTTTTTTTATTAAAATATTACCCTCCTAGCACTGGTCTTAAAGGACATCATTTATTATTAACATAAAACCAAAGGAGCATTACAGATGCAATGACAAATTATTATTTTGAAAGGCAAGTAAAATAAAATTCTCCATGGATGAAGATACATTAAATTAACTTGAATAATACTTTGTAGTGTATTATCCATAGGAAAATTACATTGTTTTATTTTAGTACTAGTTTAGTTTAGTACAACAAAATTAGTATTTACATGTGTGAACAGTTAATGTCCAAGGCATATGTTTTCAGATGTTACCTATTCTATAATTTTATTTGGAACTTGGATATAGAATAGTGATATCCTTGAAGGGAAGATAAAACTACTAGAATGAAGATATATAAATTGATTAAGATTGAATTGTGAAGGGTCTTGAATTCATGACATGAGGGTCAGCTGAAGGAACTGAAATTATTTGGTTTGGAGAAAAGAAGGGCTGTGATATGGAAGAGGAAGTAGCTTTGTTCTTTTTAGCCCCAGACAGCAGAGACAGGAGTAATGGATGGAAGTTTCAAAGAGACAAATTTATGCTAGATGTCAGGAAAAACTTCCTAACAGTTAGAGCTGCCCCTAAATGGAATGACTTTTCTCAAGATGTGTGGATTTCCCCTCCTTGGAGGTCTTTAAGTAGAAACTGGGCTGCCACCCAGTGAATTATGTCATAATTAGAATTCCTTCAGATATGGCTTTGGATAGATGGTCACTGAAGGCCCTTCCAACTCTCAGATTCTTTGCTTCTTTGATGCTTTTGCTATGAATTTAGATTCTTATGTTAAGAAGTACTGCTTTAGATCTTATAAAGGAAAATTTAAAATATTGAAGCATGTTAAATACAGAAATGTTTATGTGTAGCTAACAGCAGTTAAGTAAGCTAAAAGCCATATATATTTGTGCCTTCACTATCCACTTTTTCTAAAAAAAAGTTTTGCAAACAGATACCTTTTATAATCAAGAATACTCTCTCTCTCTCTCTCTCACACACACACACGCACGCACGCACGCACGCATATATATAATCTTATCTTTTAAATATTATTTGAGTTTCTTAGAAGCCAAAGTAGCTTATTTTATCTAATGGCTAAATTTTTTTTTCACCATGTAAGGATAAACATTTTGAACATTTTGTTGTTTTTCAGTCATTTTTGAATTGTGTCAGACTCCTCATGAACCCATTTGGGGGTTTCCTTGGCAAAGATGCTGGGGTGGTTCGCCATTTCCTTATCCAGCTCATTTTACAAATGAGAAAACTGAGGCAAATAGGGTTAAATGGCCTGCCCAGGATCACATGGCTAGTAAATGTCTGAGGTCAGATTTGAACTCATAAAAATGAGTCTTCCTGACTCCAGGTCTGGCACTCTATCCACTGTGTTACGTAGTTGCCCCAGCTGATATCTTATAAACAAGTTCAAGAAAAAATTATTCATTGTAGTGTTAAAAAAAATATCTGTGCTTACCAGAGTATCAGAATTAATAGTACTAATGGTTTTGAATAACTCCAGGTTTCATCATTCGGAGACAGGATGAATCAGCTTTTTTGTAGATTTCCTCCATCTGTAAGTGGTCTATTTTCCACACATAGACCAAAATATACCACGTACATACATATATGTCTACATACTTGTGTATGCATATATGGAAAACCACACATTTATTCACTTTTTTGTCTTTTACATATTTGCTTTATATTTTACACACACACACACACACACACACACACACACACGTACACACACACACACACAAATTTCTTGTCTTTCGTCATCTTTTAGACCAGGGCTGTCCAACCTTAGGTTATCTTAGGGCCACATTAAAATAAAATAATTATTCAAGGGTCGCACCCAGAATAAAAAATACAGTACACTAATAGAAAGTGGGGAATGCGCATCATCAATACGACAGGTGAAGGTGTGAAGTGCAAAAGCAAACACAAAACAACAGAGTGACAACACAACAGTACAAAGGTAGGTGCATACTGACTAATCTGCATCATACAGATAGAACACATCCCATAGATAGATTGAAAATTCCATGTGATATGTTCTGTCCATAATACTGCTTAAAAACACCAAAGAAAATTAAAATCAATGAGATTATTTATTAGTGATGGAATTAAAAAATCTAATACACATTCCATGTAAATTATTATTTTATTTTTTCGCTCATGAAAATTAAAACCCACAGGCAGGCCGCATAAAATTCCAGTGCAGGCCGCATGTGGCCTGCGGGCCATATTTTGGACAGCCCTGTTTTAGACCATAAGTTTCTTGAAAGTAGAGACTTTCATTGTGTTCAGGTATAATGTTTTACAAACAGTAAATACTATGTATTTTTAGATGGTATTTATATTCTGCCACAAGGAGAAAGGAACTTTTAAATCTTTTGGTATTTTATTTCTCAATCTTTTGGTATTCTGAAACCACACAAATATTCTTATTTTTCATCAAGGTACCTTTTTGGAAACCTTTCTTACAAATTATTAAGAGCTAGACATGGTAGTGCATTGCCTGTAATCCCTACTACTAAACAAATTGAGACTGGTGAATGTCTTGATCTCAGAAGTTCTGAGCTCCAGTGGGCTAAGCCAATCAAGCGTCTATACTCTCTTGCCACCAGCAGCTGTGTCATGGAATGGCTGGAGATAGCCGAATGCCATGGAGAGTGAAAAGAAGACACAGGCCAGGTGGGAGAGCATAGCACAACTCTGTTTACTACAGTGAGGGAAAGGGCTTACATACTTTTTAGGCATGCAGATAAACAAGTTCTTGTGCGAAACATTGCGTGACTTCCTCATGCTTTCTTCCCTTTTGCCACAACAATATCGTGTTAATAGCCCACAGAGGGTATTTAGCATGTGTGTGCTGAAGGGCTTTGGAGAGCTCACATCCTGAGTTATCAGCCCAAGGGCAAGAACAGGCTTCAGTGAAAACCTGGCCTATATTTTATCCCAGAATGGACTTTCTCAGAGCTGGCCCTCTACACTCTCTGGCACTAATGTGTTGCTTTTGTGCATGAGAGGCCACCAAGGCTGCCTAAGGAGAAGTGAACTAACCCAAATAGAATACGAAGTCAAAAGCTCCCATTGATCAGCGGTGAGATCAGGCCCCTTGGCAACCACTATACTTTGAGCCTGGGTGAGATAGAAAGACTCAGTCTATGAGAGAGAGGAGAGGAGAGGGAGGAAAGGAGTTTGAATAAGTCTTTCCACAATTCATATTAAAATGAATTTTTACAATTATCTGATTCCCTGGTGAAAAGACTATTGAGCTCTCCCCATTCTGTTCCTCATGTATTACAACAAAATATTCTTCAACCCCTCCCCCCATCTTTAATCTGCTACTATATTTCATGCCCTTAGCTTCCCACCCATAATTCTAGAGTGTCAGAAATGCTAGGTGAGTACATTTAATTTTGTCACATCTGTTTTTTGCAGGGAACGGCAGTGGGATTTTCTTGGGATCTTAGGACCTCTATTCACTATGCCAAAATAATGATTATAATAACATTAATAATGATGATACACATTTATCCAACACTTTCATATATTTGATTTTTCAGAACCCTATGAACTAGTTGCTATTATTGCTATATCCCCATTTTACAGATAAGGAAACTGAAGCTGAGAGAGGTTAAATGACTTGGTTAGGGTCACATAGCTGGTCAGCGTCTGCGGCAGGATTCAAATACAGGTCTTCCTGCCTCCAATTCCAGTATTCCATTCATTGTGCTGTATGGTCTTTAATTTGTGGTGTAAAGTAAATCAAATTTATAGCCTCAAACTATACTACGTAGAAAAATTAAGAATTTCAGATACCACAGTTGCTCTGCTGTCAACATCAACTCATTTTTTATATTTAAAAAAAATTTCAAATATCTCCCATATGAGAGACAGTGAATCATGATCAATAGAGAACTCTCTTTACATTTTCATGTCCTGCGTGACCCTGGTCACATCATTTCACTTCTTGGTGCCCCCAGGAAACTCTCTAGCACCATACATTGCAGAATGGTTGCATTGGAAGTAGTAGTTTCCAATTATGCTTATCTCCTCCAAAGCTCCATATTAGATTATAGACTCCTTGAGAGCAGAAACTTTTTTCTTTATCTATGTGAACTACACAACACTGAGTACAGTTAATATCTGTTGAAACAAATAAAATTATTCTCATTTTTTTTGTCCTTAGCAATCTGAGGATTATTTCAGAACCTCTTTATTAAAAGTTTGTTCTAAAGCAGATATTCTTAATTCTTTTTTGTGTCATGGCCCTTTTGGCAGTCTGGTAAGGCTATGGACTCCTTCTCAGAATAAGGCTTTTAAATGTATGAAATCAAATACATAGGATTATAAAGGAAACTAATTATGCTGAAATACAGTGATTAAAGTGTAAAAAAAATAGCAACCAAATTCATAGACCTACGTTAAGAATCCCTGTTTTAGAAGCATGCTGAGTTGCTTTTACTGGTTTGATTTAATTCTTATATTACTCTGTTTTAAATTAATGCAAATTCTTCAATATTTATTCATTGAAGTCCTTATATTTCTATATCTGTGCCTCCAGTTGTCCTGTTACTCATTAATCTACCTAATAATCTTTCATTCTGTTTCTCATTATTTAAAAGCAATGTTCCCCCCTCATCTTGCTATTGTATTTTTACTTATCCTGTCTATGCAGAACACAGAGATTCTTTGTACTGTTTCTTTTATTAAATAGTAGATTTTTCATGTCTCATAAATGATTTCCATGTGAAATTTCCATTATATCCCAATGCACTTTTTTTAAAAGTAAAACAATTTAGTTAAGAAATGAGGGGTAGAAGGGGGAGGGAGAGGAAGTGAGTCATAGAAAAGCACTAGTTTTTTAATTCAGTTAAATATGGGTCTATCATAGTTGGAGGTGATTTTAGAAACACACAAAAAGATTTTTAATGAGATTTGAAAATAGAATATTATAACTTCCTTGTACCATTTTCTAGTGAAAATCTGATTCTGCTTGGGATCAGATGATAAGGGATGCTGGATTATGGAGTACCTGCTAGGCGCAACTGTTCTGTGATTCCTCTCCAGGGTGTTTAGCCCTGTGTCCATCTCTGGCATCTGAACTGTATTTCACAGGCAGCTGTAGTAGGCTGTGGGGAAAGCAATTTAACATTCAGAGGGGACTACATTTCTCCTAATTTCTCTGTTCTAGGTTAGAAGGAATAATTTCAGAGACTGGAGTTGATCAGTATCTCACATACTATAAAATAATCTATCCACTAACATCAGTCTATCATTTGACCTGAAAGTGAACCGGGAACTCGCATCTAGGGCATTCGAATGTGAGCATCAGTATGGACTACCATGTAATCCTTGAAGCAGGGTCCTGGTGGAGACCACTAGGTTGCCTCCCAAGTCCTGTCCTTTATCTTATTTTGTGTTTCTTAGGCTAGGGCTCCTAAAACATAAGCTCTTGTTTTCTTCAGGAGTAGTGATTGTAAACCTCATATCTCAACCAAGAACTGTGTTTTTAGCAGGGTTCTATAATGTCCTTTGTTAAAATTTTCCATCCTGGGAAGTGACCAGGTACTGTAATCCCTGAAGAATGAATTTGGGACTTTTTTGCCTGATTTGTAATATTTGTTCATGTTAAATAATTCAAATTAACAAGCATTTAAGCATCTCTATGCAAAGCTTTGTGTTAGGCATGCAATGTGAAAAATGAAAATAGTTCCTGCCCTCAAAAAATTTATGTTCAACTGGGAGAATATAACTTGTACACAAGTAAGTAAATATATAGTAACACTTCAAAGTTAGCAGTATAGATAGTTTTTTACCTTGGTCAGATGCTTGAATAAAGAGTGATTTGTACTTTTATGTTTTACAGAAGGGCTTGATTCTGCTCCTAACAGGATTATTTGGATTTCAAAGTTGTCTCTTTTATTTTAGGACCTATTGTATTATGAGCAGCTCAAATCTAATGTGATTCAGCATGACCTTTTAGTGGATAGCCTCATTTATAAGGTAAGTAAATGTAGTTGTGAATCATTTTGTTTCGTATTTCATTAGTATCATTAAACATTTACTATAGAGGATTCACAGAGTATATGACTTATACTAGCATGCTATGAATTAGATCAGTCTTATAAAACCTTTTGAAAAATCATTAAAGTTCTGGTTGGCCTGCCCTGAAAAATATACATATGTTCCGATGTTTACCAGCATATCCATTGCGTTTGAAACTATCACTTCCTCCTACCAGTCTCTCTAGAGTATCAAGTTAAGAGAATGATAATAAGCATTTGACATTGCAACTTCATTTAGAAATTATCTACAAATGCAGACAGCAAAAAAGGAAAAAGAATTGCAGAGTATCAGTGTTGGAAGGTAGCCTAGAAGCTGTCAAGTCCATCCCATATATGAATAAGAATATCCTCTATCATGTACTTGACAAATGGTCAGATAACCTTTGCTTGAAGAGGGCCAGGATTAGAGTCCTTTACCTTCCAGCCTGTTCCGCTTTTGTACAAACCTCATTTGGCAGTTTTTCTTTACATCAATTATTAATCATCTCTTTGGAACTTTCACCTATGGCTCCTAGTTTTCTCCTGTGAGGTCAGGCAGGATTAGTGTAATCTTATCTTCCGACATGACAGACCTCTAAATAATCAGGAACAGCTATCATGTCTCCCCAATTGTCCTCTTCTGCAGAATAAATGAATGTGCCACATATGCCAATAACCTCAGCACTCTTCACCATTCTGTTCACCATCCACTTCATGAAGCTTTTCCTTATCTGCCCTAGTGCCTTTTGTATTTCACTACTTTGTAAATATTTATATATTCACTTTCTATGTATGCTGTATAAGTATGTGTACCTTTCCCCTTAGAATCTAAACTACTTGAAATTGGGGATTGTTTCATTCTTTGTATTTGTATTCCCAGCACCTGGCATAATTCTTAGTACATAGTAGACTCTTAATAAATGCTTGCTTGCTCTATTAATTAGAAACTCTCCTGCTTATCAACACCTTTCCTAAAATTGAGTGCCCAGAACTAAACACAGTATTCCAGATATGGTCTAACCAGAGAAGACCCTCATGGCTATTAACTCCCAAGTCATAAACATTGCTTCTTTTAGTGCAAATTGAAATTGCTTTAGATTTTTGGGGTGCCACATAACTGTTGTATCATTCTATTCTTTCACCTCACAAAAAGCCATCTATGCTTTCATTCAAGTTATGGTTGAAATTGTTAAATGGCATAGGACCAATGACAGTCATAATACTGCATCCACTTTTATATTTACCTCCTGATTTTATTGGAGCTATTTTTTATTCTCTTTGAATAAAGCCGTTTTTAATTAAATTTTTTTTCTTACAACTACTACTTGAATTTTATGGCTAGGAAAGACTGATTATCTACAAAGAGTTTACTATCCAATGGGAAGATGAGATTGAAAGATACAAGTCAACCAGTGGCATATTAACATGTACTCATATATTGAAGGGAAGGTAGATCGTAGACTTTTAGGGTGGTTTGGTCTGTGGTTCATTCTGGATCAACTAAAAGGATAGATGAGGCTGAATGATTAAAATAATGGTAACAAATCATGTTTGTGCAGCACTTTTAGGTTTGCAAAGCACCTTCTTCATAACAGCCTTGGGAGATAAGTAATGCACGTAGTAGTAGTAATAGTAGTAGCAGCAGCAAATCTTCATATAATCCTGAGAAAACCAAGACTTTGAGGTTACGTAAGTTGCCCATGGTCACAGTAGTTGTCTGAAGAAGTGTTTGAAACCAGATGTCCACTGGGTGTCACTGCTTCTCATGAAACCCTTGGTCATCTTGCCTTGTCATGTACACAAAGTGCATAAGAAAAAAGACAGCTATGGAGACTTTAAGCATAGTCTTGACAGATGCTGAGCATAGCAAACATTAGTCTAAATGGAATTGACTGTTTCTTAAAAGATAGGAAATAACTAGTTATTTTGAGAGGAATCCTGTCCGGATAAGCTGTGTCCTGTCAGACATTGACTTCTTTAAGCAAAAATCGAAATCAATACCTAATTAGAAGAAAAGATAAAGATGAGAAGATACAACATACAATTACAACTCCAATCTAACCTAACTAAACATGCTATTGGTATGGAAAAAATAGGAAACAGAAGGAAAAAGAAAAGGAAAATACTAATGATGGACCATCACTATTTCTTATAGATTCCACACCTGTAAAGTAAAAATACAACAGAACCTACATTCTAGGATAAAATGAACTATTTATAAAGTGCTTTGCAAACCCTTAAAGTGCTTTATGGATGATAACTTATTATATTATCATTATCATCATCATCATTATGGGGGTGAGAGAGTGAGGCATTAAGGACAACACCTAGATTGCAGTCTTGGCAGACTAGGAGATAGTAATATTTTACCAGCTTCCTCCAGGATGTGAACTTAATCCCACCTTTCTTTTAAAGAGGATCACATGTCTAGTACTGCAAAATCAAGCACAACAATGACGAAGAGCCAATTATATTTTCATTTTCTTTATTCAAAGAATTCATACCTAGTATGACTTTAAAAAAAACTTCCAAAAAACCTCAATATATTGACTGAGAAGCAAAAACTTCATGCGAACGAGACACAGGCATTACAGAATAACATAATTGAGCTGATAATTACTGAGCAACAACAGTGTGTCATGCACTGTGCTAAGTGCTTTACAAATATCTGATTTGTCCTATAGAAAGAGTAATGCTTGCTTAACACAAAGGACGAAAGAAATCGATAGACATTCTTAAAACATATAACAAACAGGTAAAAAACATACAGAAATAGGTTGAAACAAGCAAGCTCTTCATCAGGCAATAGGAAAGGCTATGTCAAAAGTAACCAAAAGTGGGTGACTTCTGAATGGAACTTATGAAGTGTCAAAGATCCAAGAATGGAATCAAAAGGCCCTCCATGAGTAACATCTACATGAACTCAGCCAACAGTATGCTAACAAGTAAGCACTAAACAATTGTTTGGGTCATGTGAATTTGTGAGATAGCAATTTAGGACCAGATCATTGCTGCTAAAAACTACAGAAGGATTATAGGCTCCTGGAGTTAGTAAGGATCAATGTAAATTATCCAAGGAAATATTTAAAACTATGTAACATGTCACTTCAGGCTGTAAACATTTAGCAGCTACTGAATGCCAAGACCTGCCTGGTGACTAGAATTATGCATCAGAAGTTCTCTCTCTTTCATGGACTGAGAAATGACAAATTTCCAAACTAGAAATATAGACGTCATAAAATGTTGGAAAACTCAACCAATAAACTGGAACCAGTCCATCTTTATAAACAGAATATTGCTTACAATTGTCCAAACATAGCATTTATTTTTAAAAAATTAAGAATAACATTTTTAATATATGTTGCCATATCAAATACTTATAATATCTAGGCACCATGGTACAAAAAGCTTTCATAATACAGAGACCTAGAAGAACAGATCAAAATCATGTAGGAACAAGATGAGATATATATCATCCCTTTTGTCTTTATCTGGATGTTTTCAATAGCCTGCTTATATGAGCTCATATCCTAATATTTTTCTTCAACTACAAAAAGTTATTTTATTTGCCTATTTAACGGTCTCAAAAATACCTCTATCAAATCTTATAAAAATGAGAATGATATAATATTAATAATTGACATTTATATAGCATTTTAAGGTTTGCATAGCACTTGTTCATTATCTCATTTGAGCCACATAATGACTTCATGATATAGATACTAAAGATAAGTGTGTACATAATGTTTAAATACCCTACTATGTGCCAGGTTCTGTGGAGAGTGAGTACCTGACTAATTTGTCTGGAGCTGTGATTTATTTTGTATAGGGAACTATCAGAGAGGCAGCCCTGCCTAACCTTGCAGATCAGCAACTGCTCTACTGAATTTAGACTTAAAGAATCATCATTGAAAAGTTAAGTGATATGCCCAGTGTCATATGGCGAATATGTGTCAAAGACTGGATTTGAATCTATGTCTTTGCAGCTGTAAGTACAGCTCTCAATCATTCAGTCAGTGTAAGATGCTGGTGATATAAATACTGTGAATGAAATGCCTGCCCAGAAATAGCTTACATTCTAATAGAGGTAATAAATGTGTATATAAGTAGAAAATGAACAGCCACAAAAAGAATACAAATCAATACAGAAGGGCCACCATACCATATTGCCTCTCTACAAAAATTGTGTTCCTGATTTTAGATAAAGAAACATGTTCAGAGATTAAATGAATTGTCCATAGTTAGTGAGTAAGTAAATCTTAGATTCAAGAAAATTATCTCAACCTGCAAGTGCCTGATCTTTTTGCCAGGTAGAAAGTCATGGCAGCTAAGAACAACATCAGTTTAGAATATAAACATATTTGTGAAATCTTTTGAAGGAGTATAGTAGATTGTGTGCATAATCACTTATGAGATAGCAAGAAGCATCGTAGATAAAAATTAGATTTCAGAAAAATTGGCATAGGATACAATTAAACGATACCATGCAAAGAACATTTAAAGATTAATCTGGGAGAAAGACAACAAATAAATGAAAAATGGAACATATTTGTCTACTTTGTTATAATAAACTATTTTTTTTATCAATGACATAGGAACTACCACATTTGTACTCTCCATCTCAGTCTCCATCTCTTTCAGTTTCGAGGTTATTGAGAGACTGGTTCCAAATGATTATGGGTATCCAATGATTAGAAAAAAATCATAGACTATATCACTGCTGAAAGAAAGGTGATTAAGAGAACATCAATAACAACCAACCCATAATGCCCATTTTCTCATCTCTATAAGATATTGTGAGAATGATCTTCACATGTACATCACATTGAGGGGTATCCTGATAAAAACACGAGAAGGGAATTATCAAGCTTTTATAATGACCATCTACTTAGAGTTATATGAGTGACAAAATTTCAGAACATACAAGATCTCACTTCATTTGTTAAGCATAAAAAATCATTTAATTCATAAGAGAAAAATTCAGCCTTAAACATGATCTTCCATTAAGTTGTTTTCCATGAATATGCTAATATTGCTATATATCATCCTGGATGCCTTGATAGGTAAAACCATAGGGATAACTTTGTTGTTACTGTAATTCCAGGGCAATATAATCATGTATCTTCTGATATTTGATGTTCTATTTCGAACATGACATTAGACAGAGACTTACCTAATAAAGGTATTTGTTATTGCTATGGAAGATGTTCCATGGCCAGGTGGAAGAGAAATCCCATATTGTCATGTTTGAAATCAATCGAAGTCTAAGGCAATAAAATCCACACATACCAATTTATTAACAAGCCTAGCAATTGCCAGTAAATGATATCCAAGTCCCCTCAGAAACCAAGGGTGCTGAATGGTGACTAACAAAGCTTGTAGTCAATAAAGAACATAAAAGAGGAACAAAATTTACAAAATCATGGACATTATCAATTTCTGATTGGCCTTGGTTGAAAATAGGGAACTGATAGTCAGAAATTAAGGAAATGATCTGTTTACACAATCTTAAACAACAGACATTCTTTTCACTCATTGGCTGAGATATTATGAAAGCATCTGATTAATGGAATATTTTACATCAGCAAGTTATGACATCTATCTTACGTAAAGTTTTCTGAAGCATGAGTAAAGCTTCTGACAGGAATAGGGAACTCTAAATGGGGAATTACATCTCATACTGTGGAATAGAAACTAAATCGATTAGGCCTTCAAGTAGATTTATCAATATTCTTTTTCACTATTCACAGTATAGATGATGAGGTCTTCCATTTCCTCTTAATTTTAGGTGGCATCATGTTGTTTGCATCAGGCCCTAGAATACTACAGAACTTCTTAAGTAAGATCTACAGCCACTCTAAACCTTTCATTCTATAAAGAAGAATGCTTGTAATCTAAATTATAATATGCTAGTTGGATGTACAGGTGATTAAATTACTTCATATGTGCTGGACAGACATCGATGAACTATGCACATTCTTGAATAGAATTAAGAGAGCAGACTGAAAGAAATTACATGGTATTTCAAATAATTTCCAGCTGTTTCCTAAAGCACAGACCTATCTACTTTTTCTCAGTCAGTATTCTTATATTATGCTATATGGTTTCAAATTTAAAAATCCCACAGTCTAGAAAGAATCAAAATGGTGAATGACACAATAATGAATGGAAGGACTCTGTTGGGTATTATTGGGCTGTAACATGTTCCATTGATGACTTCCATCTGGGAAGTAGCCTAAAGGATATCATCTATAAGATGTTATTTTAAGGAAAGGAGAGTGAATACAGCAGGTGGGCAGCTTGAGTGCTGCCCTAGTACTTAGGTAATTTCAAATGTTTTAGAATAAGGCCTCCAACATGTCAGATGGAAGCACTGTAGTGGATTCATGGGAAGATATGGGCAGGATTTGCATAAGATAAAGAGACAGAAAGATGGATGGGTCGCAATCTGCATAGTTGGAGTAATATGTACACATGTTCTTGGTGAGATCACAGATCTACTAAATTACTAAAGACTTAAAATCCATACAAAGCATATAGGCATATATGAATAGATATAAGCACTATTATAAGTAAAGGGACATTTTAATTATTCACTTTAGTAATGGTCATTGATATATTTTTATTGTTTTAAAGTTTCATAGAGCATGAAAAAAATAAGTGTTTTAAAATTACGTAAATTCGATAAGCATTCTGTTCCTACTGTTTGTACAAGTAACAACTCTTCTAAGCTTGGAGTCCCTGTCTTTAAGGCTTGTATTTTATATGGGAAAAGAATGTATATTAATAAATCAACATAAAAGTGTGCAAAGTAAATTCAAAATTGCTAACAACTGAGGACATCAGGAAAAGCCTCATAGAGGGGAAGGTATGAGCCAAGTTTTGAAAGAAGTTCAACAACCTAAGGGGCCAAGGTGAAGAGTCATAGGAAATACCTATGCAAAGACTCTAGGGCAGGAGATAGAATGTTATATGTGGGGAAAGTAATGTGAAAGCCGTCTAGAAGTTAAGTTAGAGCCAGAAGGTAAAGGATTTTAAATACTACATTAGGGAGAAAAAGAGACAGAAGAATGGTGTGAAGGAATAATACAGAATCATAGATTTCAGTACATTTCTTTCAACAACTTAATTATGATTACATCCAAATTTCTCTGCTACCAAGACTAGAATTGAAATAATTTCAAAAGCGTTAAAAAAAGGATGTCCATACTTCTAAAAATAAAAGATGTTGACCATTTATTAAGGGTGTACATGTTAGTAATGAACATGTTTAATATGCAAAAGGTCAAACTAAAATAATAAAGTAAATGTCATATAGCAATAACGGAATCACTGATTGAATTACTATCATTTAAAATAGGAATTGTTCTGCCTAATTCAAGAAGGCAGAACTAGATAGAAATTAACAAGATAGCTTTTGCCTTAACATAAGAAAAAACTTTGACAATCAGTCCTTTTCATAAGGGGAATGGACTGCCTTAGGTTCTCCTTTACTTAAGGTCTCCAAAAATTGGCTTGTTGGTGGTACTGTAGAGGAGATCAAAGTACAAATTGATTACTCCAGAAGACCCTAAAATTTTGTGATTCTGAGTAATTTTGTGTGTCTGTAAAACATGCTGAAGGTAAGTGAAATTTTTGTTATATTTAAATATATTTGTATACTGTTGTGAGAGGCAACTTTTGCACAGCAGATGGAAAGCCCACCTCAGAGTCTGGAAGACTTGGATTCAAATTTTACCTTCTACATTCAGTTACTGTGTGACTTGAGCACTTCACTTTTCAACAAATTGTAGCCTAGATGCTTGCCAGCATTGCCAGAGGATATTAGCTTACTAGTAGTTTCTGAAATGAATGAAATCACAGATGCTATTTGGATGTGCGTGTGTGCGTGTGTGTGTGTGCGTGTGTGTGTGTGTGTGTGTGTGTGTGTGTGTGTGTGTATTTTAGTGGTTATGCTTTAATGGTGTGATTTTCCTGTTCAGAAAAATAAATGGTCTATGGCCTTTTCAGTACATTCTGTCTTTAATTATAGGATGTGAAGCTGACAGCCAGCAATGACGATTACTATTTTGTATTTGAAGATTATTTGTATCAGGTAAGTTAGAAAGAATCAATGTTTTCTTTTTCAGGGTACAATTAGTAGTTAAATTGTGCCACTTTAAGAGATATTTATCATTAACATTTTGCAGTGCTGAAGTCCAAACCTTGCTTATTTAATGATCAAATAAAATATTCTCAATTTGGAACAAGTTAAACTTTTTGCCCATAGTAAGGGACTAGTTGAAAGAAAACAAGTCTCCAAACAAGTGCATTTTTGATGATTTTTTTTTGTACTACAAAATAGACTTGGAGATAGAAACTGGCAGCATATTAATCATTATCATAGGTACAAGTGATTAAAATAAATGTCAGACTTCAGAGGAAACATTACTTCATGACTAGAAGAACCTCTTCAAGAAAAATCATTGCTTCATGAGAATACCTTACTGAGTAATAGGACAAATAGTTAAACTTGCTAAACACCATTACCAATTGATTATGCAAGCAATGATATTGTAACTGGTTATCTCTAGGTCATTTCATCTTTGTTGAAATATTTTATCACAAATGAGAAACTAATTTTTATGTGGAATTACCTAGATTATGGATTTTTTTTCCTTTTAAAGTAGAAGTAGATTAGACATGCAAATTTACTAATTTGAATTTGATTGGGATGTCAGCATAAATGTCATGGAAGTAATGTAGAATACATATAGCAATTTTTGCTTGATTAGATGTAAATTAGTTACAGCTGTTAGGGTGGGTTTGTTTATTTTTTTAAGATAGAAGATGATGCTAAATCAGAATCTTTCATAAAGATGTAATTTACTAGTACACCACAGGAGTTGAAATTTGAAAAGTAAATATTATTTGCAGGTATAAAGCAAAAAAAAACCAACTTGGAAACAATTTTTATTTAATTAGGATGTGACTGCATATGAGTGAGTGCCTTTTAAACCTTGGTAAGAAATAAAAATTTTTGTTTCTGCTTATTTTCTCATAAGATTTTGATATAAAATCAATGCTTTTTCTTTATAAAAAAATCAATCTGGTTGTAACCTCTCAGGTCTGAAAACAATTGTCCTTTTCTTTATGTCATCAGATATCAGAGGTAAAGATGCCATTTACTTTATGAGATAAAGGCAAAATAAGTGAATTTCCATGGCTATATTGATCACAGATTAATAGCTGTTAAGAAAAAAAACACAAAGTTGATATTTCTTCTTTCCCAATAATGATTGCATAACAGGTTTATGTTTTTGGAATATTCATAATTTCCATATAGTAGAAACTATTTTTCTACTTCTGAGGACAATTTAATTTCACCTATATTTGTGACTGTGCTCCTTTGCGCTTCATTCCTGTGACCAAAGAATGTTTTGCACTAGTGGTCACTCATTGTAGGATCCTACTTCTTAGCTACTTTTGTTTGTCTATTGCTTCATGTGTGTATTTTATTTCTCCTGATTTTATCCCTTTAGAACAAGAATAAATTTCTGCTGAAGATATTATATAGAAGAACTTTTTCCTGAATTTGTATTTGTTATACTTTCCTGATGTACCTAGTGTTTGTCAGTGATTCACACAGTGGGATATCTTACAATGGTACCTTAGGTACTTTACATGGTGGGATTTTCTATAGATACTCTTTCCCATCTCCACACATTTGCTTATATGATTCTACCTAATGATAGTCTTGCCCATTCATCAGGGCCAAGTTCAGATGCCATCTCCTCCGTGAAACTTCTAATTTTTTCCCTAGCTAGAACTGATCATCTATCATCACAATCCACTGTGCTTTTATCCTATCATATTGTAATTTATATGCATAGTCTGTTATTTGTATACATAATCTTTTATTTCCTATTTAGGCTTCTTTGCATGCCCCTTCCCCCAAGATCTAATATATAGTGCACCACTAGTAGTAGGCACATAATAAATGTTTGCTGACTAAATGAACCAAGAACCAGCCTGTTTGTGAATGCAAGTTGCAAAAAATCAATAAGGCCAAAGTGGATTTCATAACAATTTTCTGTATGTTTATAAGATGATGGTGTTTCCCTTGTAAAAGATCCATATGCCCCATCTCCAGAGCAAAATGGTTTTTTTTTCCCTCAATGAGCGAGGAAAAGATAGAATTACATGAACATCTTTTCCTATAGCCTTTACGATAAGATTAACTTTATGTGATAATTTCTGGTGGCATGTACCTTTTAATAAATGTTGAAGTAGTAGCAATTTTTTTTTGTATCTGAGGGAAGTGATTTAGTCGTTTTATTGATTGTATAATTCAGTCTTTGCTGACTTTAGCTCTCGATACTTACAAGTTCTGTTCTTTTTTTTAAAAATTGTTTTATTATTTAATATCTTTTAGTTTTCGACATTGATTTCCACAAGATTTTGAGTTACAAATTTGCTCACCATTTCTACCCTCCTCCCACCCCAAGATAGCATATATTCTGATTGCCCCTTTCCCCAGTCTGCCTTCCCTTCTGTCACCCCACTCCCCCTCCCATCCCTTTCCCCCTTACTTTCTTGTAGGGCAAGACAGATTTCTATACCCCATTGTTTGTATATCTTATTTCTCAGTTGCATGTAAAAACAACTCTTTTTTTGCGCATTTGTTTTTAGAACTTTGAGTTCCAAATTCTCTCCCTTCTTCCCTCCCCACCCACCCTCCTTGAAAAGGCAAGCAATTCAACATAGGCCACACATATATCATTATGCAAAACACTTCCATAACAGTCATGTTGTAAAAGACTAACTATATTTCCCTCCAACCTATACTGTCCCCCTTTATTCAATTTTCTCCCTTGACCCTGTCCCTTTTCAAAAGTGTTTGCTTTTGTTTACCTCCTCCCTGATCTGCTCTCCCTTCTATCAAACCCCCTCTCTTATCCCCTTCCCCCCTACTTTCCTGTAAGATACCTAATTGAGTATGTATGTTATTCCCTCCTTAAGTCAAATCTGATGAGAGCAAGATTCACTCATTCCCTTTCACCTACCCTCTCTTCCCATCCTAATAGAACTGCTTTTTCTTGCCACTTTTATGTGAGATAATTTACCCCATTCTATGTTCCTTTCTCCTCCCAATATATTTCTCTCTCACCCCTTAATTGTATTTATTTATTTATTTTTAGATATTATCCCTTCATATTCAATTTACCCTGTGCCCTTTGCCTATATGTATATGTATACTCCCTTCAACTACCCTAATACTGAGAAAGATTTCATGAGTTACAAATATCATCTTTCCATGTAGGAATATAAACAAAACAGTTCAACTTTAGTAAGTCCCTTATGATTTCTCTTTCCTGTTTACCTTTTCATGCTTCTCTTGATTCTTGTATTTGAAAGTCAGATTTTCTGTTTAGCTCTGGTCTTTTCATCGGGAAGGCTAGAAAGTCCTCTATTTTATTGAAAGTCCATATTTTGCCCTGGAGTATTATATGCAGTTTTGCTGGGTAGGTGATTCTTGGTTTTAATCCCAGCTCCTTTGACCTCCAGAATATCATATTCCAAGCCCTTCAATCCCTTAATGTAGAAGCTGCTAGATGTTGTGTTATCCTGATTGTGTTTCCACAATACTCATTTGTTTCTTTCTGGCTTCTTGCAGTATTTTCTCCTTGATCTGGGAGCTCTGGAATTTGGCGACAATATTCCTAGTTTTCTTTTTGAGATCTTTTTGAGGAGGTGATCGGTGGATTCTTTCAATTTCTATTTTACTCTCTGGCTCTAGAATATCAGGGCAGTTCTCCTTGATAATTTCTTGAAAGATGAAATCTAGGCTCTTCTTTTGATCATGGCTTTCAGGTAGTCCAGTAATTTTTAAATTATCTCTCCTGGATCTATTCTCCAGGTCAGTGGTTTTTCCAAGGAGATATTTCACGTTGTCTTCCATTTTTTCATTCTTTTGGTTCTGTCTTATAATATCTTGATTTCTCATAAAGTCACTAGCTTCCACTTGCTCCATTCTAGTTTTTAAGGTAGTATTTTCTTCAGTGGTCTTTTTGACCTCCTTTTCCATTTGACTAATTCTGCCTTTTAAGGCATTCTTCTCCTCATTGGCCTTTTGGATCTCTTTTGCCATTTGGGTTAGTCTATTTTTTAAGGTGTTATTTTCTTCAGTATTTTTTAGGTCTCCTTTAGCAAGTTGTTGACTTGTTTTTCATGGTTTTCTTGCATCCTTCTCATTTCTCTTCCCAATTTTTCCTCTACTTCTCTAACTTGCTTTTCCAAATCTTTTTTGAGCTCTTCCATGGCTTGAGACCAATTCATATTTTTCTTGGAGGCTTTTGATGTGGGCACTTTGATTTTGTTGACTTCTTCTGGCTATATGTTTTGATCTTTGTCACCAAAAAAAGATTATATAGTCTGAGTCCTTTTCCACTGCTTGTTCATGTTCCCAGCCAACTCCTTGACCCTTGAGCTTTTTGTTGGGGTATGACTGCCTTTAGCATGGAGAATGCTTAGTCCCAAGCTTCAGGAGTCTTGCATTGCTGTTTTCAGAGCTACTTCTACACAGCAAGCTCTGCCACACCAGTGCCCCTCCTCCCCCAAGATCTGCTAACCAGGACTGCAACCCAGATCCAAGCAGGGCAAAGCAAAAGAACCCTGCCTTTGCACCAGCAAAGCACTCCCTGTGCTCCTGTTCTGATCCAGGGCTTGACTCCTCTCACTGGGTGGGCCTGGGGCCAGAAGCAGCCACCTCTGGAGCCCTGGAAGCAGCCAATGGAGCTTCCTGCTGCTGTCACTGTACCACCTCATTGCCCTGGGGCTGGGGCCGGACCACACACTTCTCACTTCTTTCACTCAGATCAAGCAGTTTTCCCACTGACTTGCTAAGTTGTCTTTGGCATTTGTGGATTGAGAAGTCTCGTAGCTGCTACAGCTCAGTGATTCTTGGCCCTAAGGCCTACTCTACCTGATCTATTCCCAGCCTGGTTGTTCCTGGCGTGGTCCATGCTGGACTCCACTCTGCTCCCAGTATGGTGCGATAGACCCTTCCCAGCGACCATCCAGGCAGTCCTGGGCTGGGGACTTGTTTCTCTCTGTTATTTCATGGGTTCTCTAGCTCTACAATTTGTTCAGAGCCATTTTTTATGGGTATTTGGAGGGATTTGGGGGAAAGCTTAAGTGAGTCCCTGTTTTCCAGCCACCATCTTGGCTCTGCCCTACTACAATCACAAGTTCTGTTCTTGAAAATAGAATGATTGATGAATGCTGATTTACAGTGCTTATACTATAATTTTACTGGGTCCCATTTGCCCCATTATGAAAGGTTATCTCTAAATATGGTAGGATATTTTATAAGTTGTATATTATAAAAATAAGCTAATGTGATACAATATTATTTAAATTAACATGTAATATAGACTTAAAAATCTGCTAGTTAAATAAAGTTAATCAGCCTAAAAGATTTTCTTGTGCCAACATTAGTAATAGTGTTTTGGTAATGGAAAATTCTTTGAGATCAAACATGTTGTCTCCCCCAATAGAATATAAGCTCCTCAAGGACAGGGACTTTTTGGTTTTTATCATTGCATCTCCAGAGTCCAGCATAGTACCTAGGTACATTGTAAATATTTATCAAATACTTGTTAATTGATAAATGAGTTAACTGAAAAAAATTAAAATGTTGTCCAGTGAGCAGTAATGGCATGTTTTGCTGTCCCCAGCTCAGCTTCTTCATTGTATAGCTGGAAAAGCTTGAAATCGACAAACTTTTTCCCATTAGGTCTGGAAGCACCAGGATTATCAAGTTCATATTATTTCAGTTAAGTCAATGTTTATTAGGCAACTATTGTTTATAAAGCACTATGTTAAGCTATGCAGCATACTAAGATAAATAAGATAGGATTTTTCCTTCAAGGAGTCTTACAGTTGAATAGTAACTATGAAAGTAGAAAACAAAGCACATAGATAAGCCTTTTTGATTCTTGGATTACAATTAACGTTTCAAACAAAAAGCTAGTAGTTTATCTGTACCAGTGTTTAAGTGTTTCTAGTGTAACTTGGATGTTATTCTTGACTCCTCATTCTCCTTCACTCCCCATATCCAATCAGTTGCCAGATTTTTTCAATTTTACCTTTGCTGCATCTCATAGTAGCCCCCCTTCTCTCCTCTGACACTACCCCAGTGCTGACCTCATCTCACATGTAGACTTCTGGTTGGTCTCCCTGCCTCAAGTCTTTTCCCCACTCTAATATACCCCCAACTCAGCTGTCAAATTGATCTTTCTAAAGTAATGATCTGACCATGTCACTCCTATTCAATAAATTCCATGAGCTCCATATTGCCTCTAGGATCAAATATAAAAGCTTCTGTCTGGCTTTTAAAATTCTTCCGAACCATGTCCCTTTGGACCTTTCCAGACTTCTTACACTTTATTCCCCTCCACATACTCTGTAAGCCAGTGACACCAGCCTCCTTGCTGTTCCTCCTATAGGACACTCAGTCTCCTGACTTAGTGAGTTTTCATGGACTGTCCTCCTGTCCTTCCATTCCTGGAATACTCTCCCTCCTTGTCCCTGCCTCTTCCTTCTTTGGTTTCTTTCAAACCTTGAATAAAATCCCTCTTTCTGAAGGAAACCTTTCCTGGTCCTGTTAATGCTAGTGTTTTCTCTCTGAAACCCTCCAGTTTATCCTGTATATATTGTGTTTCTCCCATTAGACTGTGAGTTCCTTTAGGTTAGAGGACTCCCCCACTTTTGTATCCCTAGTGTTACTATTATGTGATTTCTACTCTTTTTAATTTGAAATTTAATGTAACTGATATGACAGGTGGAATCCTGTGTTTACCATTTACAGGTTTTTCCTTGAGAAGGGATATGTGTAAACATAATTCTGAATATCAAATTACCAATAATCATGGAGGTATATTTGCTTTTCCTTACCATGCTCTAGGCCATATCACCCCTCTGAACTTCCATGGTTCGAGCTGTATATGAAATAAAATGTTTAATGTCCCATCCATGGGTGGGAGTAAGACAGTCTATCACTAAGACTGAAATAAAGTTGGATACGTTTATTATTTTTTACATTTATATTAAAACAGTGTATAGTTTTAGATAACTATATATGTAGATATGTGCCTGTATATTTGTAATTCTGTCATATATGCCTTTTAACATTACTTTGTCAACATTTTGATAAATTTAACAATTTTATTATGTTCTGTTTCTGATAAGGAAACTAAGCACTTAAGATAAACTGTCATATGATATTTGGGATTTTAAATAAATATAGGTCCAGTAGTTGATTGATATGTGAGGAGTTATCCTTCTAAATCCCAAGTGGCCCATGACAAAAATTTAAGTTCAAACTTTTGGCCACGAAGGCTAATGAAACCATATATAGTGGCATGAAGAACTCTATTAGTGGAATGAATACCAACATTAATGAAAGCACAGATCTTTTGAAGTATTGAAGTTAGAAGATAAACATTCAATATAATCAAGTATTGTGTTTTATCAAATTAATTCAATTTTTTCATTTGTTGTTTAATGATTGAGTGTTCATTGTGTGACAGCTTTTGAGTTTTAATTAGTCATATTATTTCATTATTGTTTATGAGTAGAATACCTCGCATAAAAAACTAATACATTTCATCAGATGTTTTTAAATTGAAGCTAAGTTTTAAAACTTGTTCTGATATATCCTCTTGGTGCCCTTCATTCATTAAGCAAATCAGATATTAGCACTTTTAGGTTTGTGCTTGCCCAGGCTCTGATAGCCTGTAAGAGTTAATAAGATGCCTAAACTTCGTAAACTACATTTGGGGGAAATTGATGTTCTGAGAAAATCTGAATGAACACAGAGGAGCTGAAATGCAATAGGTTTTGTGTCAGTGGGAGTTACTGTGTACCCAGAAGTCTTTTCACATTGTTCCTACTGCTCTTCAGCTCCTGAGAGGTGGTAACCGTAAACATTTCAGTGCCCATGAATATAGTCTGATGGAGGTCCAAATGCATCCTAGGTCTGGCACCTCTTTTTCTTTCTTACAGGTGCATTGGTAAGAGATGATGGAATTTCTAAATCAGGCAAGAAGTAGGAACCAGCAGAAGTCTCTTGTTTCTGGATTTTGTTTCCATTATTCCCCTGAGTTTGCAGGTGGGAGTACTGACACTGCCATCAATAGTGTTAAATATTCAGTTTAACCCAAAGCGCTGGACTTTATGAAATCTGCAACAACAAATAGTGCTGAGTATTGGGGGAGGAGGAGAGAGCAGGGAAACATTCCTGACAACTAATCTTTTGAAGTTTTCCAAATATGTTTGGGTAATAATGCTAGAAAATAAAAGATATAGAAGTAGTTCTATACTAATAAAGAGCTTAATTAGGTCTTTTTACATTTCTCATTTATATGATTTTTATTGCTTAAATAATTTTACTTTCTGTTAGTATATTTCACTGAAGAAAATATAGTTCTTAAACTTTAGCAAAATGGAGAAGTTTTAAGTGTATTTATGCTATATGCTATATGTAGATATGCTAGATGTCTTATTATTTTGAAGTACTCCAGTTAAAAATTAAGGAAATCATTGCTATCTATAAACAACTTATACTCAACTGAAGGATAATCTTCACTTAGTTTGTACATAATTAAAGAAAATTTCTCCAACAAAAATAGATAGGCCTATTATTGGCAAACATTTTTTCTCCAAATTTATAGTTGAGCTATAATTGTACCTTTACATGTAAAGTAATTGGGCTTTCATTCAGTATAACAATGATTAATAATCTTTTTATTAATGCCACAATATGGCACGTCCAAATGTACCTGATACACTAGTCATGAACTACCATTTTACCAATACCTTCCTAGACTCCCCACTGCTCCTTTGGCTTTGGGAAAACAGAAGTACTGGCAGATTAGGTTTACCATTTAGTTGCCCTTCTAGGTAACATCTTACTTTTCCTCCAGCTTAACAACACTCTTAGAAATACTGTAATGCAATGCATTGGTTAAATACTTGCTGCGTGCAAAGCACTATGCTAGCCAGTTGGATAGGTATAAAATTTAGGTGAGGGTCAACTGGCATATGCTGTAAGTGATGTTTAATAAGTTCATTAGAGAATTTCAAAATGAGGTGTTATGTGAAGTCTTCAGGAGAATCAAGAAAAACTTGGATATGGTAGCAGGTTGGAAAGAAATTCAACCAGGTGAAGAAAAGGAAAGGGAGGGCATTCCAAGCATAGGGGGCAGTGTGAACAAAGGCCCAGAGGCATAAGAGCACAGTGTATGTTCAGAGCAGAGAGTGATACACATAGCTCCCCCTCAGTGGAAGAGGGTGGCATGGCATGAGGTTAAAAAAGCAGCATGGTATCAGATTGCCAGGCAAGAACTTTGAACTTCTTTCAGCTGGTAATTAAGACTTCACTGAAGACCTCTGAGCCAATTAGTGGTGTGAAGATGGTAATCATAATTGTTGAGGCATACTAAAGTTTATAAACCATTTTACAGACACTGTTTTATTTGGTCCTTTGAGGTCTATGTTACTATTATCCCTTTTTTACAGATGAGGAAATCAAGACCAAAACTGAGAAAGGTTGCATGACTTCTCCATGATTTTTAAATGTTTGAAACAGAATTTATACCTTTGTCTTTCTGATAATAGACCCAGACCTCAACATACTTGGCTACTCTGTCTCTTGATGACTTGATTTCTGAGTGGGGAAAAATTACTCTGTGGTGTGAGGGATGGATTGTATTGATGAGGAGAAGGAGGAGACAGGAAGGCCCATCAAATCTTTTGCTATTGTAAAGTGTGTGATATTGAGGTCTTAGTCTATGGTGGTTGCTATGTGAATTAAGAGGAAGCGAAGGGTGGAGATGCCAAGAAGATGAAATTAGTAGAAGTTGGTAAGGGAAGGATGACTGAAAGGTTACAAAAATGAGAATCTTCTAACTGATAGTTCTGTGACAGAAATAGTAAAGTGAAAAGGGAAATGATATTTAGAAGGGAAAGATATAGGGGCAGCTAGGTGGTACAGTGAGTAGAGCACTGGCCCTGGAGTCAGGAGGACTTGAGTTCAAATCCAGCCTCAGACACTTGACACACTTACTTAGCTGTGTGACCTTGGGCAAGTCACTTAACCCCAATTGCCTTGCCTTGCCCCCTCCCCCCCAAAAAAAGACATGGTAAAAAGAAGGGAAAGATAATGAGGTCCATTTGGGAGGTGCTGAGTTGGAGGTAGTAGTAAGGTAGATATATAAGGCTAAGAAGTAGGAGATAGAAATTTGAAGCCCAAATAAAGATTTAGGAATCATTTACATAGATGTTATAGTTCACATCATGGAAGTAAATGTGAATGCCAAAGCAAAGAAAACATAAGCAGGTGAGAAGACTGATGAGAGCTCTTTGGTAAGAAAACGGGTGAAGAGAGGTAGAACAAGAGTATGAGGTGTCTGAAACCAAGTATCCAGGAGAAAGAATAACCAGCATTGAAAAAAGTTGTCAATTAAGATGTCACTGGTGATCTGAGAACAGTTTCTGGAAAGTGTCATAGATTCTGTAAAAGTTTAAGAAGAGAGTAACTAATGGGTATGTAACAACATTGAGTACTGACAGATTATTCAAGAGTTTAGCAATGATGGAAGGGAATAAAGGCATTATTAATACTAGTAAGAAATGAGAGATGTATATAAATTTTCTGAAAGATATAAATTGAATGAATGAAAAAGCATTTCTTAAGTGTTTACCATTTGCCAAGCACTGATCTAAGCTCTAGGGATGCAAACAGAAAAAGTGAGGCAGATTTTGTTCTCAAGGATCTTGGGTGGGGGCAACAAGCTGGATGGGGTATGACTCCCTGACAGCCTAGCTCACTCTATGGCCACCAAAACTGAATTACTTTTCATGATCTTTTTTTTTTAAACAAATTAATCTTCCAAACTTTACTCTTTAAATGCTTACTATGCCCAAGATTTTGATCTTTTCATTAGTAGCAATTGGATATATACTTCTTTATATGTAGTTTAGCCTGTGATTAAAGGAAATAACTTTTAATTTGAGAATTACACTATACTATAAGATCGGAGGTTGTTTAGACAAAAGGTATAGTTTCATACTTACTGTGAATGAGGTCTGTGAGAAAGCTTTTTTTCTAAATACTCAGCAACGATATAGATTTCTAAAATTTCACCAAGTTCATTGATTTGGGTTAATTTGAACATCTGGCATTGCTAATAATGTTGATACCTCCTCTTTCAAGATCAGAAACAAAGCTCTTCTTCTGGTTCCTACTGTTGCTAATTTAAAAGTTGATGTTTGTCATAGAAATCGTTCTTAAGTGCCCTGCCACATCTTATGACAATACAGTAAACTAGGGTAATTCTAATAGACCTTTGTCTGCAGAAACCTACCTCCCTTCAGTATATTTGCAGCAGAAATTCTAGCTACCCAGGAAATAGGAAAATCCAGGCTACTCAAAGACAATTTTTAAAAACCTGTTGCAATTGAAATTAATTTGCCACAAATTGCAAGATTTTGTATTGTTCAATTTATTTGGAATTTTTCTTTCTTTTATTCACTTACAGTGCTTGACACTTTTCTTTTCATGACATTTCTTCTTTTCAAGAGAGCATCTCCATGTCCTGTTTTATTTTTATTTAATCCTGTTTTAATTTCTTGTTTCCTATTTCTTTTTTTGCTTTTATCTTTTCACTTTCCTCCCTTAAGTTTTCTCTCCAAAACATTAATTTAAATTCAACATTCTTTAAAAGCCTGCCATATGTATAGGATTTTCTAAGTTTTATGTTGAGGGTGAGTAGATACCAATGAGGCCTTAGTTTCCTAATTTGCAAAATGAGGAAGTGGTACTATATGATTTTTAATGTCCATTCTAGCTCCAAATTTATGATCCCCAAACATAAATGCCTCATTTATTCAGCATCATTCAGAATGAGTTGTTAAGCTTAAGTAAATTATTTAGATAAATGAAGTTTACCATTTTAATGACATACACAGATATTTTGAAAATTTTGGTAGTCTTTCTAAAACATATCATACATTTCATTGACATTAAGTAGCAGTTAGCATAATTTAACCTTGATGACTCAGGGTCATCATTGTGAGCATCGCACAATCAGCATTTATTATGTACCTATTAGGTGCCAGATACTGTGCCAAATGCTGGAGACAAAAAGGCAAAAATGAAAGTCTCCTCCCTGAAGAAGCTTATGTTCTATTTCATGAAACAAGAGGCACACGTATATCAATATTATATGTACCAAGTAAATAAGGCCCTGCTAACTGGGGAGATCAGAAAAGGCCTCTCAGTGGCCCTAGACCAACCTGAGTTTTTAAGGATTCTAGGTTTTCCAAGATGTGGAAGTAAAGAGAAAGTCCATCCCAAGCATGTGGGGACTCCCCGTACAACGACATGAAGGCAGGAAATGGAATGGTGCTGTCACATTCGAGACTGCAGGGCCCACTAGAAAGAAGATACCTGGATTTTAGTATATGTAGACCACTAACTAGTTGTATGATCTCAGTCAAGACACTTGGCCTTTTCTATACCCATTTCCTCATTTATAAAATGAGGTCAGTGGAGCAGATAATCCCTAGGGTTCCTTTCAGCACTACCATTCTGTGATTCTAATATAGTGATGGGCTTACAGACAATTAAGGATTATAGATCTCTGTGATCCTACAATAAACAATACTAAACTGCTTTTTATATAGTCTTTTTTTCCATGTCCCTTTATTATGCAGTGAAGTGTCAACTTAATTGATCGTGGTTATAGAATTGATAATTTCAGAGCCAGGTCTTCTGACTGCAACCCTAGTGCTTTTTCTACTAAGAATGTCTACGGATTTTTTTAATAGCATTTCATTCACTGATTCCTTCTCTGGTGGCTTTCATTTACTGTGTGTCTCCTTTGTGCGGAGCTCTGTGCTAGCAAAATAAAGAGTTAAGAAGATAAAAAAACAAAGTCTTTGAACTCAGAGAGCTTTTAATTTGTGTAGTTGATGTGAAAGGTACACAACTGTACTCAAATGCATAAAATTTGTTGTTAGTGCTAATAATCACTCATATGCCTTATCATGACAACCCAATAAGAGAGGAAGGCATTGTTACTGACCCTGTTTTTACAAATGAAGAAGTCAAAGTTTAGAAAAGTTAGATGACTTACTCGGAAGTGTCAGAGTTGGGCTCCACCTGTTTTCTATTACACCCTATCCCAAATCATAGCTAAAGTTTATATGGCACTTTGAGGTTTGCCAAGTGCTTTACCATTTAATTTTTCCCACTGAATTTTTCTGTGCGGTTGTTAGTGGAATGGTGACTATGGTGTTGGTAGCTAGGTAAGTAGTCTAAAAGAAGTAAGGACAGAGAGAGATCTCAGAAAATTCAAAACTTTGTATGTAAAAGAAACCCATTATATTTTTCCTCTCCTTTCTAATCATTTTTTATTTGGTCTTCCCATAACTTTGGTTATATACAGGGACAGAAGTTCTAAAAACTGTACCTATAGTAATTTTCTATTAAACTAGTCAGAACTGCCCATTTGCGCAGAATTTAATTTGGAACAACCAGTACTTCTGGATCACTCTGATTCAGTCACTATTTAGGGAAAGAATGTGCAAATTGATTTGACTGAAAGAGTAATATTAATTTCTGGTAACTTGTTTTCCTTCTGTTTATTAAGTATATTTGGGCTTCTTTAATTTAGTAGTACCAATTGAAAAGATAGATAGGGAGGCATGACTGTCATATTCTTTATTGTGGGGTGAACCAGTTAATTTTTGTGGGATTGATAATGCATTTATTTGTAATATTTTTCAATTACTTCTGAAGATTGCTATCCATTCTCACTTTTTTGCAACTACTGTTTTCTCAGGTTTTATCTGTAAGGAAAATATTTAGCGTCAAGGAGATGACTTATCCTGGTGATGACTTGTTACTAGCCTGCAGTTTTTGCCATTGTTAAAGTGCTGGGTAGAATAGAATCATAAAATGTTAGAGCTGGAAGGAGCTTTAGAGATTCTCTAGTCCAACCTCTTCATTTTACAGATGATGAAATGGAGATTGAAAGACTGATGGTATGAAGTGAAAAATCTATAAGGTCTCCTACAGCTTTAAAATTCTGTGAATAATTCAGCCAAGCATGGAAAATATATATGAACTGATACAGATTGAAGAAAACAGAATCAAGAAAACAGTATATACAACTACAGCAATATAAGTAGGAAGAAAAACAGCAAGAAAGATCCAAAATTGAATACTGTGTAATTATAATGACCAAAATTGGCTCCTAAGAAGAGAGGAGAAAATAGACTTCCTTCACTTTTTTGCCGAAGTGGGAGATTGTGGGTATAATATAACCTATAATCCAGACTTGGTTGATGTGTTGGTTGGTTAGGCTGAACTGCTTTTATTTTCTTCACTTTTTAATTTTTTGTTACAAGGAATGTCTGAGTAGGGAAAATTGGAGGGAATTTTAAGAAATTAAAGTGATATAAAACATATACCAATAAATATAGCCAATAAAAATCACAAGTTTGAAAATAAAACAATTCTGTGAATCTTAAAAAAACAGCAACTAGTTTTGGCTACTGATCACTTCCATACCAAAGTATTGGAAACTACTACAAGTATTCCAATACAGGGCGTGGATTCCGTTTTGCAAATAATGATTTCCGATAATAGTGTACTGAATTAACTGGTTTTATAAAACTGCTTCAGTTTTTCTTTTTCTGATATTCTCCACAGGTATTACTATGTTTCTCCCGGGATACATCTGTATTAGGACACTTTGCCTACAATAGTGCTTCACCACCAAAGTCATACATAAGAGGTAAAAATGTAATTGATAAGAAGAGAACTTTTTTTTTGAGACTTAAGCTTTAATTGCTTAAAGGTGCACTAAAACTTTTGGTACATCTTATACAGATTTGCCAAAAATTATTTCTGTTTTTTGCAGAATTCTAGTTTTATCAGAAATTTTTACTGTGGTTAAAGTTCTTATTTAGCTTTTCATAGAACAGTTAGAATTGTATGGATTAATTTTCTTACTCTAAATTAACTCTGCCCTTGAAATACACTTAAAAACCACAGAAGCCTTATTTCCTGTTAAACAAAATTTAAAAATTTCTTTTCTTTTCTTTCCTATTTAATGCCCTCCCACCACCTCCCTTACTATTTATCTCTTGTCAAAAATTGGTTTGAAGAATTTAAGTCTTAAATGAAGTAGGGAAACAATGGTCTAAACCTGGGGCCAGTTTAACAGGCTACATTTGCTACTCATGGATTCACAGAATTTGACAGGAGAAGGGGAACTCTGTGGCTATCTAGTCTAACCTATACCTAAAAGGAATCCCCATTATTACATACTCAGCTCTGTGGACATTCTTTAAAAGCCTGCCATATGTATAGGATTTTCTAAGTTTTATGTTGAGGGTGAGTAGATACCAATGAGGCCTTAGTTTCCTAATTTGCAAAATGAGGAAGTGGTACTATATGATTTTTAATGTCTTGTCGATGGATTGATTCAGACTCACATCCCCTCACATATGGATTGGTGTAATAGTCTCTAGCCTGATCTCTCTCACCACTTCCTACTCTCAGCTATTTTTTTTATGCAGCATCCTGATTCTGGGCAGATGCTTAAATATAACTAGGTAGTGTAGTGGATAGAGCACTAGTCCTGGAGTGACTTGAGTTCAAATCTGGCCTCAGATACTTACTAGCTATATGATCCCTGCCTGCCTCAGTTTCCTTAACTGTAAAATGGAAATAATAATAGCACCTACTTCCCAGGCTTGTTACACTGATCAAATGAGATAATATTCATAAAGTGCTTAGCACAGTGCCCAGCACCTGGTAGGTGCTTAATAACTACTTATTTCCTTCCTTCCTTCCAGATTAATCTTCGTAAAACCATTTTCATCATGTCATTCCTTTCCTCAAAAATTGATACTTGATTCCTATAACCTGATGGCTTAAATCCAAGCTCATTCTGGTATTCAAGGTCTTTCATAAGCCACACTCCCCTTGCTTTATCGAACTAGTGTCTGCTTATTGTTCTTCAAACAAATTATGTTCATTCTCGCTTCCATGCCTCTCCCTCGCGTAAAATGTCCACATTTGTGACCCTGCTCCTTCCATTAGCTCTTGCCTACCCCTGCAGTCATAGTCCCAGGAAGGCAAAGTAACTTGAAATTATATCATAAACCATTTAATACAATTTTAATTGCTATTTGGTATGCAGCTCACTAAGGGAATGAGTCAGAAGAAACTGCAGAGCACTTTCAATCATTCCATGTTACGCTCCCTCTCGCCTCTCTGTCTCTCTGTATCTCTCTGTTGCTCTCTCTGTCTCCTATATACACACTCTCTCTCTCTCTCTCTCTCTCTCTCTTCTTCTTCTTCTTCTTCTTCTTCTTCTTCTCTCTCTCTCTCTCCCTTTCTCTCTCTCTCTCTCCAGATTTTTAATAGCATTATTTTTTCTGGTAATGTTATTGTGGCACACCATGACCTCAAAAAAGTCTCAATTGCAACTGACTGCAGGCAAGGAGAGAAATGCATGGTTCATGTAAGTAGACATCAGTCTGTTATCAACGATGACTTAACCATAGGAGATGGCATAGAAGATCACATCCTGGAAAGCTCTGACCAGAAAAGGTCTTCTGTGAAGGATACCAGGTGGATAGCATAAGGACTGTACTAGTATCCATGAAATATGAAAAACCCTAGAGAATAACCTTCAGGACATTGGAATACTCCCTTATGGAGAAATTATTGGAGGGCATGAATAAGAAAGAAAGTCTTGGATGAGTTACAGTTGGCACCAACGAAGGGAGTACCTACGTCAATAACATTGTGAATTCATTGAGGTATTAATTGCATAATGTATTGTTTCTTGTATGCTACTCATGTCTCCCTCTTGCAGTATCTTTAAGGCAAGGATCATATCTTGTAATTCTTCCAGATATCTAGTTTTCATTAGGTCTTAAGCACATAGGAAGTACTTAGTCAGTACTTGTTGACATATTTCTAACTACTTTAGAGTTTTTTGAGTGTTGGGGCTCAGTTATCATTGTCAAGAGGGGTAGTATTTTAAGATGTTGAGTAAAGATAACTTTAAATCTTAATTTTTATAGGATCCAAATATACAGTAAGACCTCATGAATCTGTAATAATTTAGGAGAAGTACTACTTGGTATTGGTAGAAATCTGAATTATAGAGTATTTTAAGGAAATGTTACCATATTAAAGTACACTACACCAAAACTCAAATAAACAAGAAATGTTGCTTGATAAGAGTTGTTGTTTGAGGAACTTTAGTAAATTGATGAAAATTATTTGTAATAAGCATGCTGATTATATGTAAATTATATTTTTAAGTAGTTGATAGTAAAAAAAAATCACTCATTTTAATTATTTTTAAAATTTCTTCTCAAATGTTTATTTGGACTTCATTAAAAAAAAAGTTTGCTAAATCTTTGTACAAAATAATTCCAGAGTGTTAAATAATGCAGTTTTATTGTAACAATATAAATATTTATTTGTCATTACTATATTAATAGAATATATTAATCAAATAGGTAATTTTCTTCATTTATTTGTATTGATATCTTTGTGGTCTTCTTATAGGAAAACTAGGAATGGAAGATTATGCCGTCTTTTATCCACCAAATGGTAAGAGTTATACTATTGCTTCCTCTAGTGGAAGAAAGAAAAATTACAATATTTTATAATGAAAAAGATGATTCTTCTGATCCTTATTTCTTTAAAAAGCACAGTCATCCATATATCAAGGTTATGTTTCTACCTCACTGTCTATGAGATAATATAGTAGAACTAATTTTCCAATTAGTGGTAATAGGTTTGTTCTTTTGTTCTTTTGTTCTTTTGTTCAGTCCTTCATTTGACAAGCAACTTCTATCTGTGAGATATAGCCAATCAAAATTAAAAGTAGTCTATGCCCATGTAATAAAACATTTACTCTGTGGAAAGCTACTGGCACATAAGATTCATGACCCTGGCTTCATTAGTATCATGTTCTAATTATCATATTCAATTGGTATTTGCAGTCCTTTGCCTTTATTCTAATTTTGGAAAAAATGTAGATTTAAGCTAGTAATTATAATAGGTTCAATTTAGATGGGATCAAATATAGTAATAGTGACATATTAGATGCAGTACTCTTTAGAAATTAAATTTTTACTTCATAAGCTAATCAGATTATTCCAGAGTACTGCTTAGACTTCTAAAGATAAGCTTATTAAGAAAAAGAAAAAAAATGTATGACCAAATTATAACAGTCAGGCAAAGCCTGAAGGGAAAGAAAGAAAGAGGAGACTGGAAACAAAGCAGGAACAGATTCTTTCTGTGCTCCCTTCCTCCCCACCCCCCGCCATTCTCTCTCACCCCTAAGTTTGCCCTGGGTAAAGACCCAAGTCTGGCTGACCCTGATATCCCTAAATATGGAGAAACTGAAGACAACCAATGGCTCAAACTAAGTGCAGAGGAAGGAGCCAAGGGGTGAGGAAGGAAACCAGAAATGGGCAGTTGGGAATACAAGACAAAAGCTGAAAGACCAAAAGTTCAAGTGAAAAAAATCCGAATAAAATCCTAGCTTATGAGCAGATAAACCAGCAGAGAGGATCATAAAGGCAGAATGAAGAATGAATAAGACCTCAAAGAAAAAACAATGTACTGAACAAGTATCAAAATCTGAAGGTAAATAAAGTAAAGCTACCTGATGAGAAAAGAAAATCCTGACGACTGCCCAGAAGTAAAGGAACACCATAAAAAAAAAAATCCCAGAAGTTCCAAAAGAGAAATAAAGAGAGGCCACCCTGCAGAGCAGATAGGAAGTTGGCCTTGACATCAACAAGACCTGGATTCAAGTTCTGCAATGATGCATGCTGACTGCTTGGCCATGGGAAAGCACTTTAGCTGCTCAGTGGCCTCAGGTAACTCCCTGAAACCTGAGTGTGAAGAGTATGTGCTGATTTCCACCGGTACGAAGTTTCCTACGTCAATGAAATGACAAGTGCAAACCAAAGACAGAATTAAAACTTTTTTTAAAAAATTAGGTATGAATTTTAAGTCACCATTCAAACTCATTGCAGAATTTAAAATGGAAACAAATCACAAAATAGGAAGAGTTAAATATACAATGAAGAATTTCTAGAAAGTAGAGGCTGAAAGTGAGACAGACATTTGGAAGACCAAATACTGAAGCAGAAGTCAATTTGGCAGAAAAGAAACAAAAGGTAACAGTGTTAAAAAGGATTTGTAGGTTCTTTAGAAGCCAGCTTGATTAATCTTGAAGTCAAAATAAATGAAGCTAAATTTTAAGCATCACAGGTCTTCCAGAAGAACAGAGCAAATAACCTGAATGCATGTTTTATGAAATAATACACAATAAAGTTGTCTAAAACTTTTAAGTATGGACAACAAAACATTGATTATTAGAATCCACAGACTTCTACAAGAAAAAAATGCTTCATACTCTAAGGAATGTAGTAGTTAAATTTACTGTTTCAATAAAGAAACAAAAAAATTTGCAAGCAGGCAGATGAAAGACTTTAAATATGAAAGAAATGCAATTCCAATAAAATAAGATTATTCTACAGACACAACAATTCATGAGAATGAATAAAGAACAAAAAACAAAGGAATTCAAGCTGCAACTCAATTTATCCTGAAAATCTGAACCAGATCACCAATGAAAAAGATGGACTTTTAACATAGAAGCATTCAAAGCATTCCTACAAAGAAAATCAAAAGTGAGCAACAAATTATTTAACTTGCAAAAACCTCAAACAATAGAAATACAAGTACAGTAAACAGAATTATCAAGAAAAGAATATGAAATTGTGTATCTTTTCTACAGGGACTTTGTACTGATTTTCATTAGGGTAGGGAGGGGGAACAGCACATTAGAAAATAACACTCTGAAAAAGAGGTATAAAATGTCAGACTGGAAAAGTGGGAAGGTGCTAGATTTTAGAGAGCTTTAAATTCTAAACAAAACACTCCATCTTTTATCCTAGAGGTAATAGAAAGTCCCTGAAGTTTACTGAGTATCTGGGCCTGGTGAGTGTGTGTGTGGGGCGGGGGGGGGGGGTGTGGGTGTGAGTGTGGTGGTGGGGAAACATGTTTCATAGTCAAAAAATATATTGGGCAACTCTGTAGAGGGTGGATTGGAGTTCAAGGAGACCAAATAGAAGGCTATTGCTGTGATCCAGGGGAAAGGAAATGAGAATACTAGGGAGATGGCTGCTTGAATAGACAGAAGGGGATTTATCCTTGAGATGTTGTGAAGGTAAAATGCCAAGATTTGGAAACTGATATGGAATGAATGCAAGTGAGGATCTGAGGATGACACCTAGATTTTGAGACTGGGTGACTAGGAGGATGATGGTACCTTCAACAGTTCAGAAGAATGAAGAGTTTTGGAGGAAAGATAATTTTTTATTTGGAATTGTTCAGTTTGAGAAGCCTATAAGGGCCCTCCAATTAAAAATATCCAAAAGGTAGTTGATGATGAGGAACTGGAGTTCAGGAGAAAGACTCAGGTGGATATATAGCTCTGGGTGGCATCTTCATAGATATGATAATTGAACCCACAAGATCTGATGAAACTACCAATTGAGAGAGAAGAGAACACTCAGGACAGAGTCTTAAAGGTTACCCATGAAAATCGGACAAAGGAGATTGTGAAAGAATTGTATATATTTGAGGGGAACCAAGAGAAAATAGTGTCACTAAAACCTAGAGAAGAGAAAGTATCTAGGAGGAGATGATATTAGTGACAAAGGCTGCAAAGCAAAGGGTTGGGGTGAGAAAAGGCCAGTATTTATCAGTTATGAGATCATTGGTGAGAGAGAGAGAGAGAGAGAGAGAGAGCACTCAGTGTTAATTGAATGGGGAGCTTGGAAGCCAGATTGCAAAAAGATTTAGAAAAGAGTGAGAGGAAAGGAAGTGGATAACTTTGGGAGTTTAACTAAAACAAGTGTTTAAATGGGTGATGATAGCTAGTGGAGATGGTCAGATAGATCATGCAAGCATTTTTTAAGCACTGAGGAAATGTGGACATATTTGTACAGCAGGAAAAGATTCAGTCGAGAGAATGGAAATGATAGTGAGGGAAGTTATATTAGGAAGGCAGAATTTATGATTTCAAAGAGAATCTCATATGTGCCTAAAAGGTCCGGAACCGCAGGATATAAGGAATTCTCTAGGCAGAAGGCAGGAGAACTAAAGCATGTATTTACACTCCACAATAACAAGCCCACAAACCAGCGTCCCCATTTTGATATTTTCATCAAAAGCTTCCAGGCCCAATAAGTCCGCCTTACAAGGGTAATCAGAAGGCCACAGAGAAGCGAGATGGTATAAGGCAAAATCGTATACATGCTTCCCCTCTACGGTAAGAAGATTACCCACTAGCCTCTAGTCAGCTCTGCTACCGGCAGCTCAGCTTCGGCTGTAGGTGTCTCTGGCTCCAACCGGAAAAGGAAAGGAGGATCTTCAAGCTGTCCTCTTCCCTCTTATAGAGTTTTTGACATCATCAAGCGCCGCCTGAATGACCAGGGCCGATTGGTTCTTGACTTGGCCCCTCCCCCAGCGTAGACCACATTAACACACCTCCCCTCAGCCAGCGCCACGACTCATCACACAGGAAGCTCTGGTCCTGCCCCGGAAGAGCAAGCCCCAGCGTCCAGGGAAGCTCAACGAGGCGAGCTGAGTCATTCAAAGAAAACAAAGTCCATTCTGGCTACAGAAGTTTGTCCAGGATGTTCAGGAAAGGATGGAATACTCCCGGAGGGGTTTGCTTAGGCAATGAGAAGAGTCACCTCTTCTTCAGAGACGAGAGGGGTGAAATATAGTGAGAGATGGTGTCAAAGAGGCATGAAATGAATAGAAGAGAAAAAGACATAACTTTGTGAATAGCTTCAGTTGATTTGGTAAAGAAAGAGGTAAGGTCCTTATCAGAGGTGGAGGGAGGGCGACATTGAGAGGTTTGAGAAAAGATGAAAAGGTTTCGAAAAGTTGTCATGGTGACTGGGATAGAGAATTTGTTACCAGGTAGTGAAAGGTTACATTGCTGAAATAGTTGATATTATGTTACATAAATTTGTAGTAGACCCAATTAACACAGTGTCATTACTTTTTCTAGCTAAGTGCAGCATCACATATTTAAGCGAAGAAAGTAGAGGGAGGAAGTAATACAGGGTTTGTGATTGGACAAGGCATATTTAGCACTAGACTATACATAAGATATGCTAGCAAAACCTAGATTTTTTTTAAAATTGAGGATTACCTACCAAAACATAAAATACCCAGATGAAGAGATTCTGATTTAGAAATACTAAAGCCAACCTGAAAAATGAAATCAAAACTAGTCCTAAAGGAACTCCCAAATTAAAAAAGCATTGGTCCAGATGGATTTGCAGGTGAATACTGTCAAAGTTTTAGAGAGCACCTAATACCTATATATACAAATTATTCTATAAAGTTGAGAAATAAAACATTCTATCAGATTCTTTTTGTAGGACAAATATAGTCCTAATTCCTAAAGCAGAGAAGGCTAAATGCAAGAAAGATTGTTATAGACCATTGTTAGTAATGAATATTGATACAAATATTTCAAATGAAATCCTATCAGAAAGATTACAGCAACAGATCCAAATAATTATCAACTATGACCAAGTTGGATTTGTATCAGTTAGCAAGAATAATTTAGTGTTAGGAAAACAGTCAATTATATAAACAAAAATGTCCCAAGTCACATAATTATTTCAATAGATTCAGAAAGTCTTTGACAAAATATAACATTCATTTATGTTTAAAAAAAAGAAAAGGCAAAGGACCATTTTTCATATGATAAAAAGTATATAAAACCAAAAGCTAACATTTATGGTAGGAAAATATATGAAGCTTTTCTAATAAGTACCTGGTTCTACCTTCTGCAATAAGCCTTTCCCAGCCCTCTTTAATCTTAGTGCCCTCCCTCTCTGCTATCCTCAGTTTATCTTATACATATCTTATCTGTACATAGTTATTTGCATCTTGTCTCCCCCATTAGACTGAGATCCTTTAGAGCAAAGGGACTGTGTTTTTTTAAATTGTTGTTTCTTTGGTTTTTGGTTTGATCCGGTGTTTTTCTTTGTATACCCCAAACTTAGCACAGTACCTAGCACATGCTAGGCCCTTAAATGATAAGTGACTGACCGACTTGGGGCAGCTAGGTGGTGCAGTAGATAGGGTGCTGGACCTGGAGTCAAGAAGGCTCATCTTCCTGAGTTCAAATCTGGCCTCAGACACTTACTAGCCGTGTGACCCTGGGGAAGTCCCTCAACCCTGTTCGCCTCAGTTTCCTCATCTGTAAATGAGCTGGAGAAGGAAATAGCAAACCACCCTAGTACCTTTGCCAAGAAAACTACAAATGGTGTCAATGAAGAGTTGAACATGACTGAAAAATGACAAGAAGACTGACTGACTAACATGTACACAGAAGTACATGGAAGAAGAGAAGACTTTTTGCAGTAGCACACATGATAAGGACCTAGCTACATGAATAAGAGAAAAGAGGACATATACAAAAGATGCTGTAAAGGTAGAGAGTCCAAAAGAGGAATCAAAGAGTTGCAATTCCTGAGTTTGTAAAGCTGGGTGACTGGGAGTATGGTGGTGCCCTTGACAGTAATAGGAAAGTTGGAAGGAGGGAAGTGTTTTGGGGATAAGATGAGTCTTGTTTTGCGATGCCTTTGGGATATCCAGTTTGAGATGTTCCAAAGGCAGATAGTGATGAAGGACTAGAACTCAAGAGAGTTACAGATTTGGTACTCATCCTCATGGAGATGATAATTGAAATCGTGGGCACTGATGAGATCACCAAGTGAAGCAGTGCAAAGGGAGAAGAGAAGAGGGCTCTGGACAGATCCTTGGAAACCCACAGTTAGTGGGTATGAAGAGCCAGCAGAAGAGAGTTGAGAAGGAGTAATCGGACAGGTAAGAGAAGATCCAGGAGAAAACACCAAAACTAGAGAGGATGGATCATGTTAAACAGTGTGAGAAGCTACAGAGAGGTTAAGACACACTCAAGAAGTACAAATATAATTATAAAATACTCTTTAAAGAAATAAGGACACAAATTAAATAATTGGAGGTATATTTATTGGTCATGGCTGAGTCACATATATGTAATGAAAATGACAGTAGTACCTAAAACAATTTGCAAATTTGGTGCTATATCAATCAAATTACCTAGAGGTACTTTATCATGCTAGACAAAATAATAAGATTTTATTTGGAGGAACAAATGAATCATAAGGGAAAGCATGAAAAAAAAAGTAGATAAAGGAAAAACTAGCACATAGACCTCAAAATGTATTATGAAACAGTAATCATCTAAATTATTTGTCCTTTGTTAAAAAAATGGAAAAGTAAGGCAGAGCTAAGATGGCAGCTAGAAGGCAGGGACTAGCATGAGCTCCCTGCTGAATCCCTCCAAAAACCTATAAAAAATGGCTCTGAAACAATTCTAGAATTGCAGAACTCACAAAATAGCAGAGGGAAGCAGGGCTCCAGCCCAGGACACACAAACACCAAAGACAACAGAGAAGGTTAGTGGGAAAAGCTGTGGGAGTGGAAGGAGTTTGCGGTTTGGCTACCGCCCTGGGGGCAGCGGAGGTGGGGCAGCTACAGAACTACAGCTGCAGTTGCTTCTGGCCCCAGGCCCACCTGGTGGGAGGAATTAAGTGGCAGATCAGAGCAGGAGTGCAGAGCCTGCTGAAGATCTAAGTCCAGTCTGGGTTGGGGGTTCTTGGGGAAGGAGGAGTACTGGTGTGGCAGAGCTGGTGCATCCCCCCCAAGCTTGGAACATAGTTCTCTTAACTCTACAAGCAGTCATACCCTTCTGAAAAACTCAAGGGTCAAGTTAGTTGGCTGGGAACATGGCCAGGCAGCGAAAACGCACCCAGATTCAGTCTCAGACTTTGGAATCTTTCTTTGGTGACAAAGAAGACAAAAACATACAGCCAGAAGAAGTCAACAAAGTCAAAGAGCCTACAACAAAAGCCTCCAAGAAAAACATGAACTGGTCTCAGGCCGTGGAAGAGCTCAAAAAGGATTTGGAAAAGCAAGTTAGAGAAGTAGAGGAAAAATTGGGAAGAGAAATGAGAAGGATTCGAGAAAACCACAAAAAACAAGTCAATGACTTGCTAAAGGAGACCCAAAAAAATAGTGAAAAATATAGTGAAGAAAACAACAGCTTAAAAAATAGACTAACTCAAATGGCAAAAGAGCTCCAAAAAGCCAATGAGGAGAAGAATGCTTTGAAAGGCAGAATTAGCCAAATGGAAAAGGAGGTCAAAAAGACCACTGAAGAAAATACTACCTTAAAAATGAGATTGGAGCAAGTGGAAGCTAGTGACTTGATGAGAAATCAAGATATTGTAAAACAGAACCAAAGGAATGAAAAAATGGAAGACAATGTGAAATATCTCATTGGAAAAACCACTGACCTGGAAAATAGATCCAAGAGAGATAATTTAAAAATTATTGGACTACCTGAAAGCCATGATCAAAAAAAGAGCCTAGATATCATCTTTCAAGAAATTATCAAGGAGAACTGCCCTGATATTCTAGAGCCATAGGGCAAAATAGAAATTGAAAGAATCCATCGATCGCCTCCTCAAATAGATCCCAAAGAGAAATCTCCTAGGAATATTGTCGCCAAATTCCAGAGCTCCCAGATCAAGGAGAAAATACTGCAAGCAGCCAGAAAGAAACAATTTGAGTATTGTGGAAACACAATCAGAATAATCCAAGATCTAGCAGCTTCTACATTAAGAGATCGAAGGGCTTGGAATACGATATTCTGGAGGTCAATGGAGCTAGGATTAAAACCTAGAATCACCTACCCAGCAAAACTGAGTATCATGCTCCAAGGCAAAATATGGATTTTCAATAAAATAGAGGACTTTCAAGCTTTCTCAGTGAAAAGACCAGAACTGAATAGAAAATTTGACTTTCAAACACAAGAATCAAGAGAAGCATGAAAAGGGAATCAAGAAAAAGAACAAGAAAAAGAAATTGCAAGGGACTTACTAAAGTTGAACTGTTTTGTTTACATTCCTACATGGAAAGATGATGTGTATGATTCATGAAACCTCAGTATTAGGGTAGCTGAAGGGAATATGCACATACATATACATATATATATGTTTATGTATATATATGCATATGTGAGTGTGTGTATATATATATATATATATATATATATAGAGAGAGAGAGAGAGAGAGAGAGAGAGAGAGAGAGAGAAGGCACAGGGTGAGTTGAAGATGAAGGGAAGATATCTAAAAGAAATCAAATCAAATTAAGGGATGAGAGAGGAATATATTGAGAGAGGGAGATAGGGAGAGATAGAATGGGATAAATTATCTTGCATAAAAGTGGCAAGAAAAAGCAGTTCTGTAGGAAGAGAAGAGAAGGCAGGTGAAGGGGAATGAGTGAATCTTGCTCTCATCAGATTTGACCTGAGGAGGGAATACCATACGTATTGATTTGGGTATCTTACCCCACAGGAAAAAAGGAGGAAGAAGATAAAAAAAGGAGGGATGATAGAAGGGAGGGCAGATGGGGGTGGAGGTAATCAAAAACAAACACTTTCAAAAGGGGACAGGGTCAAGGGAGAAAATTCAATAAAGGGGGATAGTTTAGGAAGGAGCAAAATATAGTGAGTCTTTCACAACATGAGTATTGTGGAAGGGTTATACATAATGATACACATGTGGCCTATGTTGAATTGCTTGACTTCTTAGGGAGGGTGGGTGGGAAGGGAATTGGGGAGAAAATTTGGAACTCAAAGTTTTAAAAACAGATGTTCAAAAACAAAAAAAAAAGATTTTGCAAGCAACTAGGAAATAAGATACACAGGCAATGGGGCGTAGAAATTTATCTTGCCCTACAAGAAAGGAAGGGAAAAGGGGATGGGAGGGGAGTGGGGTGACAGAAGGGAGGGCTTACTGGGGAACACAGCAACCAGAATATACACCATCTTGGAGTGGGGGGGGGAGGGTAGAAATGGGGAGAAAATTTGTAATTCAAACTCCTGTGAAAATCAATGCTGAAAACTAAATATATTAAATAAAAAAATAAGTGGTGAAAAAAATGGAAAAGTAGATGAATGAATGAGCACTTATAAAGTGCTTATTATATGCCAGACACTGCATCTAGTGCTAGAGCTGCTATTATAAAAGTGAGGCAGTCTTGGTCTTCAAGGAGTTTCCGTTCTAATAGGGGAGTTACACTCATAGGTGTGTATGTACTTATGTATGTAAGTTTATGGAAGTGTTGGTCATGGCAGAGCATCTCACAAGTCTCTGTGATGGGGAGCTATTCCATGTTGTGGCCAATTGATGAGCACTTTTCCAGGAATAATGAAAATATTATTTTGGTTATTGTTCCCAGAGCCAGAGATAGAAAGTGGAAGGTGGATGGTTTGAGGGCTAGGGTAGCAAGTTGGATAGGAAGTGAAACGTGGTCTGGTGTGGGGCCTGGACTGACTTAAGCACTCACCCGTCAATCAGGCAGCCTAGCTTTAAGATAGTACAAAAACTAAATACACTAACTCCCTCTGGGACTGAGTGGTGGGGTAGAAGGGATGTTTCCTAGCATCTCATACTGGTGGGACTGTGCCAGGTGGTGAGAAGCTGGGCAGCCACAAGTGAATGGCAAGATCAATAAATAAGCCAAAATCTGAAATTAATCAAACTAAATAACCCATTGTTTAACTAGAAAACATAAATGGCTTGGAGAAAAACTCCCTATTTGTCAAAAATTACCAGGAAAATTGCTAAAAGTTTTATAGAAAATAAGTTTTGACCAACAGCTTACAGCATATACCGCAGGTTCTAAATGGGTACTTGATCTGAATACAAACCATCAGACCACAAAAAGTTACAAAATAGTGAGATCTAGTACCTCAGTGTTATGAGAAGTCACAAAAGATATCATAGATGAGTGTATGAAACTGAGAAGCTTTATCACAAACAAAATTAATGTAGGCCAAATGAGAAGGTCCCTTGTCAAAGTGGAAAAAAACTTCACATTGAAAATCTCTGATAAGAATCTAATGTGTGTGTGTGTGTATGTATGTATATATACGCACATTGAGAGAGAGAGAGAGAGAGAGAGAGCGCATAGGAAGCTAGTGTTGCAGGGTAGATGCACTATGCCTAGGGTCAGAAAGATCTGAGTTCACGTCAACCTCAGATACTTACTGTGTGACCCTGGACAAGTTACTTAACTTCTGCCTTGTTTTCCTAAATTGTTAAAAAAAAAAGGGGGGGGGCAGGGGAGGGTTATTGTGAGGATCAAATGAGATATCTGTAAAGTGTTTCTCACAATACCTAGCACATAGTGAGTTCTCAAAAGAATAATTGCAGACTGTAAAATAAAATTAAAGAATGCTTCAGATGATAAATGATAAAAAAATACAAATCAAAACTGCTCTGAGGCGTCACACTCAGCAAATTGGCAAAGATAGAAGGAATAAGTAAAAAAAAAAACAAAAACCCAAAACCAAAAACAAAAACCCTGCAGTGGGCTGTGGGAAGACAGGCATACTAATGCTGGAGGCCACTAGGTGGCACCCTAGTGCATAGAGTGCTAGGCCTGAGGCAGAAAAGATCTGAGTTTGCGTTTGCTCTTAGACAATTCCTAGCTGTGTGACCTCGGGGAAGTCACTTAACCTCTGTTTACCTCAGTTTCCTCAATTGTGAAATAGGGAAAATAACACCACCTACCTCCCAGAGTTTTTGTGAGGATCAAGTGAGATAATATTTGCAAAGTGCTTAGCCCAGTGCTTGGTAGAGAGTTGGTACTGTATAAATGGTGGTGGTGGTGGTGGTTGTAATACTATCGTACTATTGGTGGAGCTATGAATTTCATCCAACGATTCTGGAAAGCAATTTGCTGTTTAAAAAGTGACTAAAATGTCCATATTCTTTGACCCAAAGATTCCGCTTCTATTCATATAGACCAAGGAGGTCAAAGACATAAATAAAGGTCTTAGATACAACAAAATATTCATAACAGTACTTTTTTGTGGTAGCAAAGAAGTGGAAAGAGGAGGTGCTCTTAAGGTAGAGAAAGGCTGAACAAGGTATCGTTGATAAATGTAGTAACATTACTATATCAAAGGAAATGATGAATAAGAAGAATTCAGAGATGTGTGAGAATAGTCACGTGAACTAATACAAAGTTACGTAAGCAGAATCAAGAAAACATTACAGTAGACAGCAATATTCATAGAAAGAGCGAAACAGCCTTTCCCTCTCTTGCTGCTTGAGGAGCCGGCCACCACCATAAATGACACTGTAACCATCAGAACCAGAAAGCTCATGACAAACAGACTTCTTCAGCGTAAACAGAGGGTTATAGATGTCCTTCATCCTGGAAAGACCACAGTGCCCAAGACTGAAATTCGAGAAAAACTGGCCAAGATGTACAAGACCACTCCAGACGTCATTTTTGTCTTTGGATTCAGAGCCCACTTTGGTGGTGGCAGAGCAACAGGCTTTGGCGTCATTTATGATTCCCTTGACTATGCAAAGAAAAATGAACCAAAGCACAGACTTGCAAGGCATGGCCTGTATGAGAAGAAAAAGACATCAAGAAAGCAGCGGAAGGAATGCAAGAACAGAATGAAGAAAGTCAGAGGTACCGCAAAGGCAAATGTCAGTGCTGGCAAAAAGAAGGATTAGAAGGCACTATGGATGATGTTTGTCCATGAAGATAATTTTTCATCAGAGCATAAATAAACTATGTAAAAACTTCAAAAAAAAGAAAGAGGAAAACAACAAAATATAAATACTGTATAATTATTACAACCAGGCTTGGTCCTGGAGAAGAGTTGAAAAAATAAAACTTTTTTCCCTTCATTGCAGAGGTTAGGGGCTATAGGTATGGAGTATTGACGTAGTAGTTGTGTTTGGTTTCACTATACTGCATTTTTTTCTTCTTTGTTACGAAAGGGATAGCCTAGAGAAGGGGAAAGTATATATGCAGAAATGACAATAATAGAGAAGCAGAAGATAGCATTAAAAAAAACTCCAAAAGAAAGTTTAAAATGAAGTCTTTAAGTAGTTGATGTCATTACTGATACACTAAAGGAATTAATTTTTAACCTAACATGAGGGATGTAGCTGACCTCTGTAAAAAATTGATGGAGTATTGATATTGAATGATCTTTGACATCTTGCCTCCAAAGAAACTCAGCTATCCAGCAACATCACCTGTTTAGGACATAGTTGAGATGCAGGAAATGGCGGCGGGGTGGGGGGAGTGGGCTATCTTTTAACATCAAAAAGAGCTGCGTTAAATCACATCTACTTTTCAAGTAGATCCCCTCAGGAACAGAGCCTATTTACTCTGTAGGGTGTTTAAAAGCTCCCTTATTTAGTTTCCAAACTCTGAGCAGAATAAAGGAAATAAATAAGAAAAGGGAGACGGATTGTCATAATCAGACACACTGGCAGTAGCAAGGTCATAGGATTGTAGATTTATAAATAAAAAAGAATTTCAGTTCATATAATACAGCCCCTCATCATAGAGTTGAGGCAACTGACACCCAGGGAAGTTAAATACCCTGTCCAAGTCCCTTAAGTAGTAAGTGGCAGAGCATGAATTTAAACCCTTATCTTCTGACTCCAAATCCAGAACTCTGTACTTCACAGTCAACAGCTCAATAACAAAGAAAAAGACAAAAAAGTAGATGCAAGTGTTCAAAAAGCATAAGATTATGAAACAAGTGCGCTGTTATACAAGCTCACATGCTTTGGTGAAGCCCCTGAGCATGCATCTCACTTCATGATGTGTATAATGATTTTGCGTGATCTGAAAATTATGCTTAGTACATTCTGTTTAAGAAGACAGAGAAGTACATAAAACACTTTAAAATATTCTTAAGGAGGCAGCTTTGTGATGCAGAGGATAGAGCCATGAACTTGGAATCAGGAAGCCTGAGTTCATATGTGACCTTAGACACTTACTAGCTGTGTGACCCTGGATAAATCTCTTGGATTCTCTCTGCCTCAGTTTCCTCATCTGAAAAATGAGGATAATAATAATGCCTACCTCCCAGAGTTGTTGTGAGGATTAAATGAGATAACACATATAAAGTGCTTTGCAAACCTATGTTGGTAAACAAAATGGGCTCTTAGCACTCAGTTCAACCAAGTGCCCTTGAAGAGTTGGCCTTTGTTTCCTTGATTAGATTTGGGAGTCCTTGGTGACCTCCTTGCCTCAGGGGAGGGCCTAGTTTACACATGAGTTTGACTGACATGTTTGGGACATGAGAGGCTTTTAGACCACGTGGGTTTAAGTCGCCTCTTCATGACAATTCTAGGTCACGTGGCTGAGTCACATGTGTGACTCACCCTTAACCCTGAAAAAGATATAAAACCAGGGGTTGGCTTTCTCTTCTTCGGAGCTCTTACCCACAGTTGTGGTGGCTCGAGTGACTCTGGACCAGCCCTTGTTATGAGCTCCCCAGCTGAACTTTGGTGTTGGTAACTATGAATTGTATTTGGTCTGTCTGTTGATGTTTGTAATTTGTTTGTATTTGCTCTGAAGTTCAGGGTGCTGCTTTTTCCCCTGAACTAAGTGAATGGTATTTGTATGCTGAATTAAAGTAAGCTTGTCAACCCCTTAATGTTGCTTTCCTTAGTAAAGCAGATCAAAAGGACCTGGGCTTTTGCAGTGTACTGGCAGCGTTCTTATTGTTGGGCTTGTGTTGGTCTTTCACTCCCACAACAGCTGCTAGCCAGATTGTTGAAACAAAACCTTAAAGCACTATCCACTATTATTCATGTAAAAAGGCATCTATTTTTCCTAACTCAAATACCATAGACTCACAGTATTAAGCCTGAGAAGATTAAAATGAAAAATACAAAGGATTTTCTGTTCTTTGCTTCAAGATTTGTATGATGTCAAAGGACTTAGTGGAAGTAGTTGGTGAAGGGATATTAGGAAGAGCAAATTACGGTTTTTTACCAAGTTCTTTAATGGCCCCAAATTTCTCCTTGAACAAAACACCTTACTATGAGCAAAGAATCTATTTGTACCCTTAGGCGGCTGCATACTACCTAAATATTTTTGGCAAACCACTTCTTTTATCTCAGATATAGACATATTCCTGAACAGTTTAAAAAAAAACAACCTTTTTCTCTGCTTCTCATGCCTTGAGTCCTTCAAGGGTTAAGTTTCAGTCATCTGGCCATTACCCAGGATGGATTTTCTAATGAACACTAATGGCCTTGAAATATTTTTTCTTGTATATGGTATCTTTCAGCTAATCTTGCCTCAAGTTTTCTATGTTTGCTGTAGACAATTATTTTAAGAAACTGTTATCCCCTAATACATCTGAAGAAAGGCAAAAAGCCTGTTACGATGAATATGAAATAGATTCCTTGTAGCAGAGATTTTTTTTGACAAAGTCCAACTCCCATGTACGGAAGCATTACTTATGAAAAAAAAAAATCTTAAAGGAGATAAAATTCAAAGTGTACATGATTCAGAAAATACTACATAAAGTATCTTTCTTACTAAATTCTTCATCCTCTCATCTCTCTGTTATTAAGTTTTATCTTTGTAATTCACTTGCAACCTGATTTACTTCAGTTTATTCAAATTGAAATGCCATCACTCAAGAGCCAGTCTCATATTAAAAGTCTTTGTCGTTCGGTTGTTTCAGTCATGTCTGACTCTTCGTGACCCTATTTGGGATTTTGTTGGCAAAGATACTAGAGTGATTTGCCATTTCCTTCTCCAGCTCATTTTGCATATGAGGAAATTGAGGCAAACACTTGCCCAGGGTCACATAGCAACATAGCAACTGTCTGAGGCCAAATTTGGACTCAGGAAGATAAGGCTTCCTGATTCTGGGCCCAGCAGTCGATCCACTGTGTCATCTAGCTCCCCTATTAAAAATCTAGTCTTAAGACATTAAATAAGCTCTCCCTACTTATAACCTAAACCTGTTTATGTGTTTGACCCTAATTTGTCCTTATTTCACTAAACTTTCCCTACATCTCTAGTCTTTTTTTCTATTACTAAAAAGCAAAAAAAAAGCCAACTATCCCTATTTAGTGTCCCTATTCTTACCCAAATCTGGCTCTAATTCTTTAGCCCTATTCTCTCCCAATTAACTGTAATCATAACTTTACTCTTTGTAACACACACATACATAAAACACCATAAAAAAATAAAATTTACATGTAAGTAAATAGGACTTAATTGGTGATGATATCAAGCACCATAATAAAGAAATATCAACATTACCAAAGTACTAAAAATGTATTAATTTTAAAAAGCAGCCATCCTTTGAACTAGAACAAAAAATTAGACATATACATATGTATACATGTATAATACATATATATATGTATGTATGATTGAGAGAGAAAAAAATCTAAATATTGTATAAAATCAAAGTTTGAGGACTATTAGTTGGACTATATTCTATACAAATTTATTTTTAAATTGGAGAAAAATATTTTTTAAAAAAATTTACTTATATTGCAATACTGCAGGATAAAAGAAAATTTCACCAAGTACAAGGAATAAGGTGGGGGACTTTGCATCAGACTAGTAGAAATGCTTTACACAGAACAGATCCAGAAAAGGTTCCAAATTACCATATCAGGATGCTGAGTAAAGTATAGGACAGCACAGCACAAGTTAGGAGAGTGGTGACTGATAAAATCAGGTGAGAGGAGATTAAAACCAAAAAGGCTGTGTAGAAACTGGAAAATTCAGCATGCCACCATTTTGATATATTGACTGAAGAAATGTTGATGAAGAATCAAGAGCACTTTGACAAGATGGTGGAACCTATAAAAGGGACACACGGCAGCAAAGTAGAGAACAAATTAGGTATACGCTAGGAAAAGCATCTAGAAAACATGAGCAAGACCAAGTAGGGGATCACTTGATTTTAGCCTCAGTAGACCAAGAAGTCCATATGTTATAGACCTGTGAGAATTGGTGACTTCCCACAGCTGTTATGTGTCAGAAATGGGACTTAAACCTAGTCCTCCAAACTTCCTGGACAGCCATTTATCCCCCATACCAAATGACCTCTATTATGTAATTAGTATAAATTATTTTTGTGTTCTATTTCTTCAGTGATTCAAATGACTGATTTAGTACTTTTTAAAGTTTTGGGGCAAGTATTGTGAAACAATACTCTTGATATTATATCTCCTAAATATGATCCTATTCCAGGATCTTTTACAGTACTTAATGACTTCTTGTGCATTCGTTTCAGTTGTGTCTGACTCTTCGTGACCCCATTTGGGGTTTTCTTAGCAAAGATACTGAAGTATTTTGCTATTTCCTTCTCCAGCTCATTTTACAGTTGAAGAAACTGAGACAAACAGGCTTAAGTGACTTGCCCAGGGTCACGCAGCTACTAAATGTCTGAGGCCAGATTTGAACCCAAGTCTTCTTCACTCCAGGCCCAGCACTCCATCCAATGTGCCACCTAGCTGCCCCCTACTTAATGACTTAACATTTATTAATTTTGTTAATATGAAACATGTCATCATATTTTTAGGATCGATCTAATGGGGATTTGTTGTGAAAAAATTGTTTCTGTCATTTTTATTTTGTAGGTGTAATCCCTTTCCATGGATTTTCAATGTATGGTAAGTTGGGCTTTAAAAGAGTCATTTACATAACACTTTTACTGACTTTAAACAAAGAAATCACATTTATTCCACTCCCCACACTTAACTAGTTAATCATGCTGCCAATGTTTTAAATCTTCTGTTTCCTTGGTTTTTTTTTTACCAGTTTTATTAAAAAATAAAATAAAGGTTCATTTTCTTTGCCACTATAGTAGTTGTTTGGCAAATTAAAATTTAATTTGAATTCTGTTAGTGCAAATAGAGTTAAGGTATGTGTGTATATGAGTGTGTATGTCTGTGTGTGTGTGTGTGTGTGTCTGTGTGTGTGTGTGTGTGTGTGTGTGTGTAATGTCAAGGTTTAGTTTAAATGAACAGTAAATATTATGACTCAAGATTCTGGAGTTTGAGGGCCAATCTCACCAAGAAATTTTAAAAATACAAATGAGCCAGGAAGTGTTAAAAGGAAAACACAGCATCAGGTTTGACCTTATGATTTGTCTAGGCTGTTGGTATGTGTTCCATCTATTAGACTGACATATGCAGACAGCCCTAAGTACGTGTGAAGAGAGAACTGAGTGCCACTCTGTCATCCCATGCCAGCAGCTGATGAACAAGAGGAGCTAATGAGCCCTTCTGGCCTTGGTTGGAGTGACAAACAAGGGACCACTTGAGGAAGGCTGTCATATACTTCCAGCATGGAATTTTAAAATTTGGGATTTAGTATGACTAATATTTTCTAAGGGGTGTTTCCCCCTTGTTTTTAATCAGCTGGTTTAGGATGGGTGGTCTTAATTTCATAATTTCTAGCAAAAAGTTTGTAAATCATTTAATGTTTTGCTTTATGAAAAATTCATTAATGCTCAATATTTTTTAAAAATCTAGGTTGATGGTGTGAATATAAAGCATTTAAAATTCAGTAGATGTCAGACAATACCAAGTTAAAAATACATAAGCACCTTGCTATTATTGTCTTCTCAGATCTCAGGCAATAGGAATGAATAGTAAAACCACTCAATAACTTGTGGTGCTTCAGCATTGGCATTTGAACCCACCTTTTGCCACAACTTCACAGCAGATAGTCTTATAGAGAAATTCTAATGTTTTTCCATTTTCTAAAAACATAAGGGATTTCATGATAGGGAAATTAAGACAAATACATCTTGATTAAATCCACATTCTTGTTCTTTGATCATAAAGTTTAAACTTAACATTTTATGTTGAATAAAGTTAATTTGAACCATGAAAATTGATTTGAAATACTTTTACAGTGAAACTTTTAGTTCTGTTCATTTAGATGATTTAAAGGCACTGATTGATGCCACAAAATTGAATATTGCTAGGTATTTTCAAAGGAAATAATACCCCATTAATTCGAGATTAGTCATTATATAAAAAGAAGTAAACAGTTATTTAAAGCATTTAAGAAGTCCTCACTTTTACTCAGTTTTAGGTAACCTTTTGAACCTGAACGTAGTACAATTGTATTCCCTTCATTAAAGATAGGATGATCTAGAGTTTTTTTTAACTTATACCAACCAGTCTTCCCCTCATTTTGTGCAGATTAGTGAAGTTGTATCATTATCAATTTTAAAAATCATTTTCCAAAGGAAGGGATTAGTTTAAAATTGATGGGAAAAAAGCATATGTCAATTTCACTTATATTTCAAGGCAGCAAGGCAGGTGAGAATGTTTATTCAAAGAAAATCTTACCTCCATCTGAAAATTTTTGTAGGAAATTTTTAATAAATGTTAAAATTATAAGTAAAATAGGATTGCCTAATGGATAGAGACCTGGACTGGTATCAAGGAAGACTTTGGTTCGAGTCTTGTCTTTGATACATATTGGTTGGATGGTGCTGATACATCTCTGGACAATTCTCTAAGCCTAGAAGTCACAAAGAAGTACTGGGAGAAGGAGATTCCTTATCTAGGAATCATTTAGAGCTATAAAAACACAGGTCCAGTTCCTGTGTCTGTTCCTCTTTGACAGAATTCAACATAATACAGTTCTACTATTTTTGCTTCTTCAAATCATTTTTGGAAGTACTTTGGTATACAAATCATAAATTAATCTGTTGTTTTGAATATCAGCTAACCACTAGTGGGCCCTTTAAGCCTCTGTTACATATACTGGGAAGAGGTCGTTTTTTTTCTAATTTCATATAAAATTATTTTTCTGCATTCTTTTACTAAATAATAGTTTTAAAATTTTCAAACTGTAAGATTAAGTGTCAGTATCTAAGAAGGTATTGGCTAACTACAGAAATGAAATTGAGTCTTACAAAAGCAAATAAAGAGACACTGAGATTCATCCTTATGTATCTGGTGTACACATGCTACATCCAAGTTATTTCCTTATATTCTGATGTCCATGAGGATGGAACCATGTTTTCTAATTTGTGCATCACACTTAACAAAGATGTTTGATAAATAGTACTTGATTTTGAGAACCGTAAATAGTCAGTGATTAGTGGTTAGTGAGTATTGTAGCATCTTTTTACCCTTTATCTGTTTTTGAAGTTGGTGGGTAGCTTAACTATATATGTATTTCAAAATCCATCCCTAAAATTAGTTTGCCTTTACTTTTCCTAATCCTTCTGATAAATTAAAGTGATCAGTCATTAGTATTGGTTTCGTTATGCTGTTTTGGTAAGCAGAATCCTCATATCATAGTGCTCTTTATCCCGGAGAGTTGGAATTGTCCTGCTTTAAGCATTTTATATTTGATCTTTTTTTCTTTCACTTTTTAAAAGTGAAAAGAAACCAAGGTAGGAGGTTGATCGATGAGTTCATTTCACCCCTTATTGCCATTAGCCAAGACCAGTGACTAGCTCCAGGGCTTCTTACCAGTCAATTTTACATCACTGACAATACGGGCAATTTTTATTTTATTAAAGCTCGTAAATCTCCTGAATTCAGTTTTGTATTTATGAGTTACAAGTTGATTGTTGTTTTTGCTCCCAAAAATCTTTATTATAACACTTTCAAGGATTTTAAAATCTCAAAAACCAGTTTATGTTACCTTTCTACCACTACAGTTTAGTTCTCATCTAAAATTACAACTTCCTGATATGCTGGTGCAAAATTAAACTTGCATAGATCTATCTTGCATATATTCTCCACCTTGTGCTATGATTTTGTATTAAGTGAAAGTCCATTCAATTTTTTTGTTAAATAGTTCCAGGTTCTTTTTGACACTTGATTTGTTTTAAGCAAGTTTGAAAGCAGCTTTCTTTGATCTTGGTACTGTTCTCTAAACTAAGTTATTTCTTAAACATTTTTAAATTAAATTCATTTTTAATGTTTTACAAATTCTAAAAACTTAGCAAAAATCATTTGTATGAAGATTTAAATGTACTAGGATAGCTAAGTGGTATAGTAGATAGAGTGGCCTGGAGTCAGGAAAACCTGAGTTCAAATCTACCTCACTTATTAGATGTGTGACCTGGAGCAAGACATTTAAGCTCTCTCAGCCTCAGTAGCCTCGACTGTAAAATGGAGACAGTGATAGCACCTGCCTCCTGGCACCCCTCATTTGTGAGGTTCAAATGAGATAACATTTATAAAGCACTGAGCACGGTGGCTGCAACATGGTAGATGCTATATAAATGCCAAATATTGTTGTCGTTGTTACAAGCTTATTAATGGGGGAAATCCTATCTCAATTATTAGAGGAACTTGGATCTTTGGATCTCTGTGGTCCCATGCCACTTCTAATATTCTCTGAAATCTTTGAACTCCTTATTTATTCTTCCAAAATGTTGGAAGGCAAATCTGATTCCTTTACAGAGCAATGTGGAAATCAGCTTCTAGGCAGTCATCTTGTACACAAAATTATATATGGCTTTATTTTTATCTTTTATTATTGTTGTTGTCGTTCCTTTAGAGTTTGTGTGCGGTTGAAAATGGCCTCTAGAAAACTACTGTCCAGATGTGATTATTTCAGCTTCTGATGAGCCTAGATTATGATGGCTTATATTTAACTCATGCTTTATTTCTGCTTTTTTAAATAAAAATCTAGTAATGGCAGAAAAACCAGACATGGCCAGACCAAACATAGCATCCTCTCTCAGGACTGGTAGGTTTCACATGTGCTCCAGAACCTACCATATGGCTTTAAAATAATATAGCCTGAAATTTCAAATAACATAGGTTGTAATTAGACCATTTATATATATGATTGTTACTTCTTGATGAGTGCAATTACTGTGAATGTATGGATTTATTTACTTACATGCATCATGCATTTTTATTCATTAAACTAATTTAGTAGTTTGCAATGTTGTCAATTAATTTTTTTATCCTTTCAGTTGCTCCACTTTGTTTTCTGTACCATGAACCTTCCAAATTGTATCAGATATTCCGTGAGATGTATGTGCGTTTTTTCTTCAGACTCCATTCCATCTCTTCTCATCCTTCTGTAAGTTCATTAGAAATTGAGTCAATTAGTTTATATCTGTAATTTTTTATTAGAAGACTACATAGTGACAGATTTTCTTTAATTGTATTTATGTAGACTTCTTAAAATAATATTATGAAACTATACATTTAATTTATGATATTGAATAACAGATCATAATAATTCTGGCATAGAATTGAGGCAATGAGGGTGGTTTTAAGAGGGAGGAAATATAAATAAATGTTTTTATGAAGAGCTAGAAAAAAATGCCATTGATCAATTAGATTTGGAGAAGTGTCATCTTTTATATATTGAAACATGAATGCAATTTCAGATTTCCATAAAAATCATTTTAATGTAAAAACATGTTCTAGTTCATCCTAGTTCTAGTCATCCACTTGCCACATGTGTACTGGCCTTTTTGATTCTGGAAAAAAATGAAGCGTTTCAGACCATTGACAAGTAAAGACATTATTACTTGTCACTTGTTTTCCAAGTTCATAACTTGATATTTTGGCTAGTGAGTCATGTAATTTAGATGTTTTCCCCTAGCTTTGCTAAATTTTTAGAGACAAGTAAAAAGCAAATTGAGTGCAAAATTTTTAAAATCTCTCTTCTCCATTTTCTTTGGTCCCTGCCTTGTCTTTTACTACTGTCTTTCCCCTTGCCCTTTCCAACAACTAGAATGAGTGAGGCTTAGTTTTTTAAATGTATTTATCTTTTTTGAGCTTCTTTGTCCCATGGAGAAGTAGTTTTGACCATGCAGTTGAAATGTTGAATAAAACTCATGTGTGAGGGACCAAACTTCCTAAAGTAAGATTTTTCTATCCTTATTTAATGAGTCTTCATGGTACCTAAGGAAGGTGCTTGTAGTGAATTATCTGCTCTTTAGTCATCTAGTTTAATCACATGCATTGTTGTGTGTGGGAGGTGGGAGGTAGGAGAGACATCAACTCTCTGTCATCCTAATCTTAGACTGTTTTATTGAAAACTAAAGATTTTATTATGAGATGATTCTCAGATTACACAGATACAAGCAATGAAATTCTGCCCAGCATCCTAGGATACACAACATTTGGATAACTTGTTTTTGCTCGTCTTCCTCTGTTTTTCTCTGGAATGGGAGTCAGATTGATAAAATCTTTCTTCTCATCTTCCAACTCGGGGGCAGCCTGAAATCTTCTTCCCTCATTTCCTGAATAGTTCTGTACTTCAGGGTTCAAAGCAACCTCTGCAATTACTATTTCCTTAGACAAATAGAAAAAAAATTGACAATGAATAGTTCTTAGCTTTCCTATCACTACCTTCATGCTGAGCTCACAGTTATCTTATTTGATTGCCTGACTATTTCAGTTTGCCTTGGCCCACTCATTCTTTTTTAATAGAATAAGGACTTGCAGGTAGTCACCTCTTTTTGAGTCTGCAATGAATCCTATGAATTTAGAATTGAAACAACTCTTTTTCTGTAGAAACTCAAAAATAATATTAAAATTTCCCTTGCGGAATCAGCCTCAAAGATTGCTAAGCTGCCAGTCTTGATTCAGGCATTTGTATTGCTTCCTAAAGAATCTGTTTTTCTGCTGTTTCTTATGCTACATTATACTTTTTTTTCTTCTTTTTTTGGTTAATCCAAGAGTCATGTTTAATGACTACCTGATGTCAACACCAAACAAATAGTTTTCCTGGTGGGGTAACAGAGTAAGAGAGGGAAGGAAGGGGAGGTTGTATATTATAGGAAGAGTGGGCAAAGCAACAGGAAATATTTTTTTCCTAGGAGAGAGGCAACAGGAGGGAAAAACCATTATGGAGGGAGACAGCAAAGGGTGTGGGGAAGGCGACAGGGAAATACCCGAAAACTGGCAAGTATCCAGAAAAAACTAATTTCTCTGTGGCCTTAAGTGATCTTACATATCAGGCCAAATAACAGTTTGTTCTGTGCAGTAGTGTTTTTCCTGGACTATTTGTATATTACATATCTGTTTCAGTGGGGAGGCCATTGTATTAAAAATGAGAGCTCCTGGGACATATACAATATACTTAAAAATTGAATGAAATTTCTCATTTGTTCAATGCAGTAAATGATTTACTAACATTTTCCACTTGCATTTTTGCTGCTTAAATTAAAAATATTTAAGTAATATTTATATTAACATTCATAATTTTTTCTCATTGTGAACTTGGAAAATAATTTTGAAATAATTTAAATACTATAACTATATTTTAATGAATTATTATTATGTTAGGGTATTGTTTCACTGTGTTTGCTGTTTGAGACACTTCTTCAAACTCATCTTCCACAACTCTTTTATCATCTACGGGAAATTGGAGCTCAGCCGTGAGTATTTTTCTCTTATTTGTGCAATAGGGAAACATACTCCCACATTTAATCAATTTATCAATTAACAAATGTTATTAAGCATACTCTGTGAAAACACTATGCTGGGCTACAAAGCCAAAAATAAATCCATCCCTGTCTTCAAAGAGCTTACATTCTAATGAGGGAGACAACATGCACATAAAAAGTATATTGTATATACTTATACATATACAAAGCAGATGTGAGGTAGGGAAGATCCTGGCAGCTGGGAGGACCAGGAAAGGTCTAATGCAGAAGTAGTGCTTGAGCTGAGTCTTCTGGAAAAGAAAATCCTTTGAGGTGAATTAACTCTTTCTTTTTTTATTTTGTTTTGTTTTTTTAATTAGCTCTTTCAAGATAGAAATACACCATCAAGTTAAGTGAAATAATAATTATTCACTTATAAACTATACCTTCAAAATATTCTGAAAATGTACGAAAAGATTTATAGATATATAATACATTCTTTACCAAGAATTTCCTGTCTGGTACAAAAGTTACAACAATGAATTCTTTTCTATTCTTGATAAAAGATATTTGCCACATATTTGTGGAAGTAAATACTGAATTATAATGTGATATTGAGACTACCATGATATTCTGACTAACCAAAGCTAATGAAGATTAAAATTTGCTATAATGCATTAAGGGAAATATCTATTCATTCCATTTTGACATAGTTTGACTCCTCCATCAAATTGTTTGAATAATAGTTCATTGATTATTTCACTTACCCAACATATATTAGGTACACTATACTGTACTAGGTACTGAAGATTCAAAGGTAAGGAATGATTCAGTCCCTGCTCCCAAGTAGCTTCCAGTCTGGTAGTAAATGAGGTTAGAAAATTAGCAAAAACAGTCCCTTTCCCTAAGGATGGAATTTAGACAGGGAAGATAACATGGGTGGGTGGGTGGATGGAGGTATATATCTAAAAGCACACACTCATTCTCTCTGTCTCTTCTTTGTATATATATGTATATACATGTGTGTAAGTGTGAGAGAGAGAAAGAGAGAGAAGAAAAATAAGTAGGTTTGACAGAAAGCTCTAGTAATGGGGAGAATCAGAAAAAAAGTGTTTGAACTAAGCCTTGAAAGAAATGAAGTATTCTAAGAGGTAGCAGTGAGGTGGGTGTGATTTCTAGACCTGAGGAATAGCTGATGGAAAGTCAAGGAAACTGATGATAGAGTGTCATGTATGAGGAGTAGTAAAAGGCAGTTTTGGTTGAAGATGAACAGAAGTAATGTCAACTTAGACTGGAAAAGTAGTTTAGAACCACTTTGTAAAGGGCCTTAAATACAAAACAGAGAAGTTTATATTTGATCCTTTAAATAATAGGGAGCCACTAGAGTTTATTGAGGTAGAGAATGGGGAAGGTGACATGGTCACCTTTAAGAAAATCACTTTGACAGCTTTGTGGATAATGGACTAGAGTGAGGCAGGGGAGACCAGATAGAAAGTGTCATAATATGTCAAGCAAGTGGTAGTGAGAGTCTGAGTTACGGTAGTGACTGTGAGGATGGAGAGAAGGAGATGAAAACAATAAATATTGTGGAAATATAAATAACAAGATTTGGCAGTTGATTGGATCTGTTAGTGAATGAGGGTGATGAGTCAGGGATGGTACTGAGCTTGCAGACCAGGAAGACTGAAGGCATGGTGAAGAAAGAGATCACCTCTATGTGGGATAATCAAGGAATGATTCATGAAGAAGTTGGTACCTGATATTATTATGGCTTGCCTGTAACGTGTTTCATTTTTTATTCACCTTTCATTTATTAATCAGTATAGTCTAAAAGGTGGAAAATAAAAGGATTTTTTCTTGTGGCTAACCTAGAGATCTTAGCAGGTACTTTTTAGCCTCCTAATATTTTAACCCTGCATGTTATAATATTATGGTATGGAATTCTTCAACTATCCAGTTGTACTGTTTTCCAGAGAATCATTGCATTTTTCATTCCTAGGTATATTTGCAAGACTCTGAAAGGGGTATTCCTAACTATAGAATGATTTGGTCTTATTCTAAATATTTAATTTTTTTGAAGAGAAATACAGCTGTCACTTTCTTCCTTTTTCCCTTCATTACAGACTTCGTATATCATTTAAGTGGATGGTACGTGCATTCTCCGGTTACCTAGCTACAGATCAGCTTCTGCTTTTATGGGATAGAATCCTAGGATACAACTCTCTGGAAATTCTTGCTGGTAATATGGAATGTCTGTTTGTAAAATGTATGTGCATGCACAAAAGGACGATAATTTTCTTTATGTAAAGTAAATACTCTTAACAGAATGTCCTCATCTGTAGACATTTACAGTATTTTAATCAGAATTATGATGTAGTGAAAAAAGTTTTGAAATAGAAGGCAGGAAACCTAGATCCTTGTTCTGTCCCTGATGCTAACTGTCTTTTGAAGCTTTAGCTGAGCTTAAAAGCCTCCTTTTCTTCACCTGTAAAATGAATTTGCCTTATGTAATATGTTAGGCCCCTTTTGGTTTTAAAACTATCCACCTACCAAAGCGATAGTAGACATTAATGATTGTTTAATTAGTGAAATTAAATATTAAGATTAAATTTAATAGGGACAAAATGTCAAATCCTTCACTTCATTAAAAAAATTACCTGTGGAAGTAGATGGGAGAACTAGATAGTAAACGTTATAAGGAAGAGGAAACTATAAAGGATAGAGAAAATGTGGCTATAAAACAGTTGATGTGAAAAAGACCTAGGCTGTTTTGATAGACAGCAAGTTCAATGTGAGTCTGTACCATGATAGGTCATACCCAAAAGCTCATGTTCTCTTTCTTAACTTTTTTAAACCTGTGATTTCATCACTATGTGAGCACTACCTTTATGACCTGGCTCACAATACCTCTGTAATTTAGTAGAAGTTTCTGGGGCCAAAAAAATGTATCATTCTGCTGCCAGTCTGGTGATGAACTTCTCTAAGCTTAGTGAAGTGGGTCTTGGGAAAACAGACATACAATCTGGCCTACACTCTCCTGGACCCTTTCCAGTTGTGTAGTACCTGCCAGAGTTTACACTTTTCTGACAAAGCCTTCAAGAATCCAGACATCTCTGTGATGAGGCCTCAGAGTAGAGTGTCCTAAGGGAAAGAAGTGCTGCTCTCACCCAACTGGTGAGACCATATAGGTATTGTTTTAAACCCTTTCTTGGTACCACAGTTTTAGAGTGAATCCAGAAGTAGGTGACCCAGAATGGTGATGGAATTCAAAACCATGACTTAATTGGTTGAAGGGACTGGAAATGTTTAGCCTAGAGAAGAAAAGAATTAGGATGAATATGTCTTCAAATATATTTAAGGGTTGTCATTTGGATTAAGGATTAGATTTGTTCAGCTTCAAATCAGAGGACAGAACTAAGATCAATAAGTGGCAGTGATTTTAAAGAGAAAGGCATCTTTAAAGAACCTTTAAGAACTTCATTATAGGAAGGCAGATTTTTACTCAATATTCAAACAAAATCTGTACCTTATTCCTTCCTCCCCCCCCCCAAAAAAAACCCAACTTCCTAACAATATAAAGAAAATTTTCCTTTTACTTTGAGCCATTCAAGACAGACTGGATTGCCTTGAAAAATAGTGAATTCTTCCTCACTAAACATATCCAAGCAGAAGCTGTATAACTATTTTTCAAGGGCACTAGAAGCATGATTTATACTTTGGGTGAGGTTTGGATTTAATGACCTTTAACATCTTTTTTTACTTTGTAGTTCTATTATTCTCTGATCTAGGATATCTGAGCTTGGTTCCAATTATTTCTGTTATTTAAGCAAAATTAAGGGCTCTCATTCTACATTGGCATAACAGATATTCATTGCTAATACCAAAGAATTCAGGGCTTGCCTCTACCCAGTACCTCAGAAAAGTAGTTCTATTCATTTCCACTTACTATTTCATTGTGGCAGCAACTCACTCTTCTTGAGTTAATCAAGGATTATTTTATTATAGCTGTTAAGGATTTATCACTTTTATTAGGCTAATGAGCCTCCCTTTATGGACACCCCAGTTTCTCGTTACCTATGAATAGAGTTTTTAAGCTAAAATTGCTCCGTTTTGTTATACTACATTCTACCTTCATTACTTTTCTTTTACCAGTCTCCTTGTCCATTACTTACTGAACTACAATCCTAGTTAAAGCTCTTACTGTCTCTTTCCTGGCATACTGGTTTCCATGCTTCTATTGTCACCCCTCTCCAATTATCCTCCATATATTTGCCAAAATAATCTTCGAAGGCACAGATAGGATCATGTCACTACCCTGCCCCAAAATGTTAATTTAAAGTACTCCATTGTCTGTCTCCAACCTATTTTTTTCTGTATTCCAGCCACACTTGCAGTTTCTCAAATTTGACATTGTATCTCCTGACTCATAAGCTGTCTACCATGCCTGAAATGCACTCCTCAACCCCAACTCTTAAGAATCCTTTTCCTTCAAGGAAACTCGGGTCTTTCTAAATATATCATGTTCCCTGTTTCCCCCAGTTATTAGTTATCTCTCTTTAAACTACCTTGTATTTGCTTATCATTATTTGGTTTTTTATATCCCCATTTGAGTGTAAACTTTTTGAGGGCATGAGCTGGTGTTTTTTTTTTGAGGGGGAGTGGGGTGGAGGTGGGAATGGAAGATAGTGTTCTCACATCCCCAGAGGACCTCAAGCAGAAGCTATATAACCAGTTTTCAGGTTTCTTACATAAGGGACTCCTCTTCAGACATAAATTGGTCTAGATAACCTCTTTTGAATCTTGAGGTTCAGTGATTCTCTATGTTTACATGAAAGGTCTGTGTCACTAGAATCCAGGTAATAATAGTAATCCACATATACAATGTTATTATCCCCATTTTATGGTTGAGAAAACTGAGGTGCCAAGACTTGTCTATAGTCACACAATTGATAAGTGTTGGAACTGGTATATTGCAGTGCAGTGCTCCCTCTGTCATCCCATTCTTCTTGATCCAGCTGCCCCTGTTTGTCTGAGAGTTTATGGCTCCAGCACCTGAGCTGGGCCCCATTGCTTACCTGAAGAATATGTCTTTTCTGCATTTGTCATTTATGCTAACTTATACTGTTTCTCTTTCTCTAATGGTGCAGTCTGTACTGCCCAGGCGCCTGGGTTCATATTTATTTATTGTTTTCTTTGCTAAAATATTGTGATCTTTCATGGATATTCCTTATTTAACAATAAACTAAACCTACAACTTACTCCTATTTAACATGTGTGTATGAGGCATTGGTATAATTACACCAAGGTTATCACACATGCAAGCATGAGAAATGGGGAGGGGACAGAAGAAGCAGCTTTATCACAGGGTATAAAGTACTCAGTTAATTACATTTCACTGCCTCACTTCTGCTAACTAGATCTGGGGCTGAATGTAATTGGAATGATCAGGAAAATCAAATGCACAACAGCCATCCCGCAAATAGCACAATAGAATAAAAAGAACATTGAACTTTGGGAGTCAGGAGATTTGATTCTAATTCTGGCTTTGCTAGTAATGAGCCCATTAGGCTGGGCAAACTGCTTCTTTCTGGGAGTCAGTTTTCTAAACCATAAGATGAGAAGGATGGACTAGGTGAATTTTAAGGTCTCTTCCAGTTCTAAAATTTGATGATACCATGAAGGATGCATTTTTTTCAACCCATCCCTTCTTCCAGAGTGGGATATTAAATTCTAAACCTTCAAATAAATACTTTCTTGGGGTGATCTTGAGACTTTTTATTTTTTCTCTTCTTTCATCTTCCAATATATAGACAGTATTTCTTGTTGTGAAAAATTTAGGAATGTTGTAGAAATAGTATTCTATCGAATTATAGTTTCCCATAGGAGGAATTATAGTAAAATTAAATTTTTCAAAAAGTAAGGTATCTATATTCCATTACCAACCACACCTTTGAAACTACCAATGGCCTAAGTGTATGTATATAGCCATATGTGTGTGTCTATATATGTATATACATGCACATGTGCATATACATTCATGTGTATATGTGTGTGTGTGTGTGTGTGTATATATGTATATGCGTGAATAGATAGATTGCCAAAGCTTCTGAATGTGAAAATTTGATTATTAATAAAGTTGCATTATTAAGCATTTCATCCATGACATTGAAAGTTCCTTTTTATATTGAGCTAAAATCTCCCTCCCTATAGATTCTACCAATAGCTTCTGGTTCTGCCATCTGCAGCTATATAAAAAATAAGCCTATTTTGTAAGGCAGCCTTTTAAATATTAAAGATAGCCATTATGCTCTCCTTTGACACCCCCCCCCCATTTGTTTCCTAGTCCCCTTCTCTGGATGTATTCCAGATATGTTCTGAAGTTCCTTCTGGGCACCACATTTTAGTTCGAAGGAGAACACAACATAAGGAAGAATTTTCTAAGGATCAGAGATGTTCATAAGTTTAATGAGTTAAGAGGCAAATTCCCTACAAAAAACATTTGAATAGCGGCTGGGTAACCAATTATCAGAGACATTGTAGAAGGAATTCCTCTGTTGTGTAGGATGTTGGAACAAATGGCCTCTGAGCTATGAGGAAAGAAGGAATTGATTTAACATTGCCTTTCTCACCCCAATTTCCCATTTGCTTTTTCAAAAAATTGAAAGGGAAATCTCTTGGGAGCTCTGAAAATACCCTTATGTTAGGTCTCAGCTATACATGAGAATAGATTATTTTATGTAAATTGTGCTGATTGATGTTGCTTCTAATATACATTTTTAATGAATAAATAAATATGAACCTTTGCTGATCTTAGTGTAGCCCTTGAGAAAATATCAGTACATTAGGAATCTGTTTCATCCAGAGCTTTTCTTGTGTTATACTGAAAAGACCATGGAATGGAGATTTAAAAGACTAGAGTTCTAGCCAATACTCTGCTATCTCAATATATAACTTTTGGCAAGTCATTTAATCCTTGGGCCTCAGTTTCCCCAATTAGAAGATGACATAATTGGACTAGATAATCTCTGGGTCTAATATTCTATGAGTCCAACATTGTGGGGATTAGTATAAAGAAAAAGTATCTAAACAATATTATTGATACAGTTGTTTAATGATAAAAGATTGAGTGTAGTTTGTAAAGTCAAAATGAAATAAAGTAATTACCACTCTTCATGTCAAGGCCTTAGTTCAGTTGACAAATATTCAAAAAATATAAGAAATTGTGCATCTTGGCTCTGTGGCAAACAGTGCTATTCCAAGGAAAGGCTGGACAAGCCTAACATTACAGCAGACCAAAAGGAAATTCTGTGATGTGACACCAAGATAAATAAAGACTGTGAGTACATAAGCATTTCAGAACCTGAGGTCAGTTGGTGAGCTGCCCTTATTTTTTCTTCCCCTCCTACCTTTGGAAAAAGTTAATTGCCTACACTTTAGAACTCCTTCCTGACCTAATAAAGAGAATTTTCATAGACCAGTCCAGCCTCCATGGGCACTGAGAAACTGTAGAGGGAAAAAAAAATCCCAGTCTTTTTGTCCCAGGGTTGCTAAAGTGCCTCCACTAAATAAAAATGGGGGTCAAGATACTGACATTGGAAAGAGGTTGCTTGTCCAAAGAAATGATTTATACATGATATTTTTGTAAGCCTAATAGTGACTCTAAAGTCTAGCTTTTTCTGTTTTCAGTTTTTTAAAATAATGTCTTTCTCCTCATTATCTTTTAACCACACTACATATAGCTCACTTGGACTTTCTACTAGTTACCCTGCATGGGTAAAGAACACTCACTCCTAAGGGGATCAGGAAAGGCCCCCTATAGAGGTGACACCTGAACTGAGACTCGAAGGAAGCTAAGGATTCTAAGAGGCAGAGGTGAGGAGGGAGTACATTTCAGGCATGGGGGACAGCCTATGCAAGGGCTTGGAGGTGGGAGATGGAATATTGAGTTGTAGGCAAAGCAAGTAAGCCACATAAAAGGGAATAGTGAGAAGTAAATCTGGGAAGGTAGGCTTGACCCAGATTGTGCTAGGCTTTAAATGCCAAACTGAAGAATTTGTATTTTTATCTTGAAGGCAACTTCCCCTGAAAGTTCTTGAATAGAAGGGGGTGGCTTGTAAGCTTCAGAAAGTTTATTTGTAAGTTTTGTGGCAGAGGGACTGAAAAGGAAAGAGACTGGAATCAGGAGCCAATCAAGAGGTGGCAGCAGTCCAGGATGGAGAAGATAGGGGCCTGCATGAGGCTGAATACCATTTGCTAATGGGGTGGATACAAGAAATATTATAGAGATAAAATTGACATGATGTGGCAATGATTAGACCTGGGGGGGGGGGGGGTGAGAGAAAGTGAAGATTGAGGATGACTCTGAGGCTTTCAACTTTGGCAATCAGAAGGATAGTGTTGCCCTTAGCAACTCTTAAACCATACCCTCAATTAAAGTGACCTGAGACAATATTCATTAATATTAATATTGACTATAGGTATTTGAATCTGTTGGTGGCATAAATAGATGTCACTGTAAGAGTTTTCTCCTAATTGTCAGGAATTAAAAATATAGTTTCCTGAATATTTGAGCTAAAAAATTGATTGTAATATGCACATTTTATTGTAAGGGGATCACTTTATTCTGTATCAGACTATGACACTTCTAAGTCAGACCATAATGGCTTTCCCTCCTAACATTGCTTAAGTGTGCTTCGCTTTCAGAAATTTAAAATTCTTTATAGTAATCCATAGATCTTATTGATGATAATAGTTCACCTGTCTTTAAGCTGTTATCTTTCACACTGTGCTGTACAGAACCTTAAGCTCTATGAAATGTTTTTAAGAGTTTCTCAAAGTGATGTATTGTCATGGTGTGACATTAACCATAGAATCATAGAAATTAGACCTTCAGGAGACGTCAATGGTTATCTCATCTGAAGAGACTAAGGCCCAAAGAAATTGAGTGATTTGTCCAAGGTCAGTTCAGCAGAATCAGTGCTAGAACCTAGAGTCAGTGACCTCTTTCTTACCCAGTATGCTTTCCACCATACTACACTTGTCAGTCTTGCTCAGCTGTGTTTCCAAGGCCCGTCCCCAAATTGTAACAGCTATTCCTTCCCCAATCTTAAAGTTTAAGAACTACTCTTCTGGGCTACCCTGTTGTCTGAATAAAGCAAGAAAGGCCTTCTGCTCTAAGACATCACACTTTTTTCCTTGTCCTTTTGCCTGAATAAGAGCATCTGGCCCTTCCTCATCTTAGCACATAGTTCATGTTCTTTTACATCATATTTACAAATATATTCTTCTAAGATTTTACCTCCCTATGGCATTTATAAATACCTTACATATCTGCTTTTGCCTTCATTCACTTGCTACCCTCTTGACCCAAAATGTTTATTTCTTCTAGCTATTCTTAAAATGTCTTTGTTTTTCATTAAATATTACATAGCAAATACGCATTGCTGTGAAATATTTTTAAAGAAACTTTCAATCATTTGCATCTTAAAATTTAATGCTATTAGGGAAATTGTTGTTTTTTGTTTTTCTTCTTGTTAACATTTTCCTCCTGTGTCACTTTACTGAGATGAATGATCCCTACACCCGTGCAGACCAGAACCTCTTCACTCATTTGCATCCAGTGCAATTGTCATCCACATCTTTTCACAAATCTTCCATAGAGGATCTATAATGGGAGCTGGAGAGACCTTCCTCTGTTTTGTTTCTAATATTTAGGGATCACCAGTGTGACCCTATTGAGGTCATTTAAATGTAAAAATACTAATTGATTTGAAGAAAGAGGTATATAAGATAACTTGAACTTTCAAAAGTGTAACTTTCTTATTTAACTTTAATGAGCTTTTTTCTAGGGGGCAGTGGGTGGAAGAGAGGAAGTTCTGGAAAAAACCCCAGTTAATAGGAATTTGATTTACATAAATTGTCAAGTCTTCTCATTCAGAACCAGAGCAAGTATGTGCTTGATCAAGGTAAATGTGTTGAACTGATCAATAGGTCAGCAGTTGAAAATACTGTGCATTCTTTTTCAGTTCTGGCAGCTGCCGTGTTTGCTTTCCGAGCAGTAAACCTGATGGAGGTGACATCACTGGCTGCAGCTGAAGTAAGGATAAGTTTCATTTAGAGGAGAGGAGACTGAAATACTTTCTGAAATATTGCCAGCCAAAGCAGTTTAAGCTTCAGATGCATAAAGCTTACATTATTATTGTTTCATTTTTTAATTTACATAAAAACTGAAAGGTCTATGCTCAAGAGCATATTTAAATACTTAAATTTTCATCCCATGATAAAAGACATCTTGGGGAGGTGTCATATTATAACCATTATAGGCACTACATATCTAACATCATTGGTGATGTTCTGGTTTTTTTTTGTTGTTGTCGTTCACATCAGTGTATTATATCCGCAGGACAAAAAAAATGAGTAAACAGAGCTGTATAGCTATAGCATTGAATAATATGTATATGCTTAGTACTTGTTTCCCATTGATTTTTTAAAATATTCTCTGCCAATAATTTAAATACAATATTCTCTTGCTATACTTTATACCTAAATATGGTTCAGAATTGTAAGCTACAATGTTAACTAAATCTGTTATTTTATGAAAATATAAATTATATCCCTCAGTTAGCTACCAATATTCTATCTTTAAAGGAAGTGAATATATGTATGAGTCTTGCAATTGAATAAACACTGTTGCTGCCTCAGGATGATTCACTTAAAGTCATACATTCCTTATACTAGTATAACAGGATGAGGATTCATAATGTGCATTTATTTATAGAAACAAACTGATATATTGGACCTCTTATAAACCCATGCTACCTTGTATATGTTAAGTTGAGTTAAAGTCCAACTCAATTCCTGACAGCATGTTAGCTTTTTGCATGTGTACTGAAATTGAAGGATCTAGAAAGAAAAAATGAAAATGTTAATATAGGAGAGAATAATTAGGGCAGTGCTAACAAAGTCAATTTAAGATGATTGTTGATGCTAATATATCATTGCTATGGCATTTGCTATTATCTTATTTATTATACTTTTATGGTTAAAATATTTATATTTGACAATACTTTTTTGTCTGTTTCAGGCCGTGCTTGCTGACCTTTCCACTTTAAAAGTTATGCCTCTTCTTCAGATTTTTCTTTTTGCTACTGTCACTTGATCTTCTTCCAGGTCAATGACACCACACATCTAGTTTTTCCATTAGAAACTAATCATGAACTATGCAATCTCTGCATAAAACCAAAATTAACCTCTGCATATCAACCAATAAAGATCATGTTCCCTTTGCAGTTAAACCTAAGTAGTTTTTCACTTTATAAAACAATAACTTTGCACATCAAATATTGCACTGCATGCTGCTGAATTTCATCAAAAGAGAAAGACATTTTCATGATAATATGGAGAAATGCTCATTTGTGCATAATGTATATATGTATTAATACTAATCTATAAAGGGCATGTAACAGTATATGCAATAAGAAATGAAAATACTGTAATAAACTCTGAGAGCTAATGTAGCTCCTATGATGATTCTCTTACATCAGGTTGAAGATTTTTTCTCCAGATAATGTATTATCTTTTGAATTGGCTTTCATTCAAAGCCAGAGTGAAAACTTGAATAGGATACTGCCTTAAATGACAATAGAATTTAACTATTTGTCCATATTTTCATCAGCTTCTCTTTTTAAAAGAGGTCTGATAGGTCCTTCTCTATTTAACTTCTCCCTTAAAGAATTCTACTATCAGAGGACAAATACAGTTATCTCCATATCATTCCCTCATTCAATTTGAAAGATTTCTGGAGAAAATGTGAGGTGCCTTTCTTTGTACTTCTCAGCCTTCTTCATCCTGGTTGGGAGACTTGGTGCTGCTGTAATCAGCCCAAATTCTGCTACCTTGGAGGTCTACATGGAGTACACTCAAGTGAATTAAAGCATCTGGAGCATATCTAACTGGTGATGTCTCAGCTAACTATATTCACTTTCAGGGCAGAGCTGCTGAGGAAACTAGAAGTACATACAAATAGTCCTTTCATTCACAGCTAAGAAAATCGTGCAGTGTGTAAGCAGTTGCATTTTGATCATCATGGTTGAATGTGAAAGGCATTGTTTTGTTTTTAACCCCCAAATAAGAGATCTGCCATTTGTCTAACATGGAACAAAAGTAGATAAACAAAGTAAAAAACAGATATCCCTTAGGTTCACAATTAAGTCTCAAATTAGAGGTATTAATCATTTCATCAAAAACAGTCCCTAAATAGATGTATACTTTTTTGTAGCTTGCCTACTATTTCATTAAATTATATCCAAAGATAACTAATGAGTCATTTATTTATAGTGTGAGTGATTTAAGATGATTTATGAGATTTATCATTGAAGAAGTTCCAAGAATGTATAAGGGAAATATGATTATTATGACTGAAAAACACATGCTGTATACTGCCATTTCCTAAGTTTGACTTGCCAAAATAAGAATTTTGAAAATTCAAAGTTTGTGGTTGATTCTTGGAAAAAGTTATTATAAACTTAATAACATCATTAAAAAAAAACCATAAAAAGTGAGAGAGAGAATCTTTCACCAAATCCTTAGTCTTTAATAGGACAGGACCAAACAAATTAATTAAAAAAAAAAAAGAAAATCTTTTTTTTATTGTATCCCCATCTACACCCATCTGAAGTTCTGCCATCTTTGACCTCATTTTTCTTCCTTCTTTCTAGTTTTGTCATTTTTAATGCAGGGTATCCCAAAAATCTTAGCGCATATTAAAACTTTAATTTTAAAACATGCTCTAAGACTTTTGCGAGATTCTGAATATTTGTGGTAAATGTCTATTGTTTGGTTCTGCTCATTTGTTCTTCATCACTTGATTATGATAGCACTTAAAGGTTGGCAAAATGTTATCAAAGAGGATTTTGATCCTCACAACCCTATTATACAGATGAGGAATCTGAGTTCTGAGTGTTGCTAGTAAAGTGAGTGAGAATTTGAACTCAGGTGCGGAAGTCCAAGGGCTGCACTCTATCCATGTGCTTCCTCATGTCCTCTTTCCATATCTACTCATGTTCCATGGTTGATTCTTCATGAACCATATCCAATTTAGTTCACTTGAGACAACACTAGCTTGAAACTGACGCAGTTGTGATCATGCCGGTGCCGTTCTGGGTTTGCACCGTCAAGGCTATCTTGCACACTAGTGACTATCACAAAGCTATTCTGGCTACATTAGTAAGCATTGATTATAAAAATGGCCAAAATGAATACTATGGTTCTGCCAGAGCCCAAGTCACCCAATGTGACCAATAAATAAAATCTCATCAAATCACAACTCAATGTTATACCAGTAAAGTAAAATCTAAGTTAAACAGAATGTTCTGCCAATGGAACGTTCTGGTTAGTTGAAATTTTAGCTAACTGAAGGATCGTTTCTTTAACCTTCAGTTTTAAACCTCCTGAAGTCAAGCATATATATATTAGACCACTTTTCTAACTTAGTAAATAAAAAATTTTGAATACTAATTAGTCTTTCCTTGGTGATTTAGGATATTTATATTCATCAGGTTTGACATGGGGGAAAAAGAATTGGGAGTTAAAAGAAACAACGGTTAGCTGTATCCTGGTGCAGAGAGCTTAAGTGGTTTAAATCTAGGCTCACACAGCTAGTCAATGGAAGAGCAAAGAGAACTGAGGGCTCCCTGTCCAGTTTTCTGTGTTTTACATCATGTGAGGTTTGAGTCCTTCCCTGCCCTAGCCTCCACAGAGGAAAGAAACCTTCAATTTGTCTTTAGTCTGTCTGATTACCAGCCTCCTCATTTGTTGAATTTGGTTGTTGAAGAGTGTGGTATAGCAGAAAGAGCTCTGGACCCAGATATGGGGATGCACGCAGCTCTGCTGCTTACTGCCTATGTCTCTTCATGTCTTGGGGTCTCGGTCTCCTCATCCACAGAGCAAGAGGGCTAGACTAAATGATCTCTAAAGTGCCTTCTAGCCGTAACATCTGTAATCATATTAGACACTGTCTCAGTTTCCTTCCAGCTCAAAACTTGTACTATTCCATCTAATGAGAAACTATGCCTTTAGAGTATATATGCTCCACTGTATCAATAGCCTTATAGTTCTCCAGTCTCCTTCAAAGTGGACTAGCCCTGATCCTTGAGACCTACTTGGTCCATTTCTGTATTCTGTTTGGCCAGGACAGAACTGGACCACTTTCTGGACCTCATTCTCTGCATATGTAAAATGAGGGACATTGAGTTAAATGACCTCCTAAGGTCCTTCCAGCTCTAAGTCTCTGATCCCTGTGATCCCAGTATTCTGATATGGGGAGATGGGGCACTGTTTAAAAGAATAAATATGGTGTGCTCTATTGATGAGGTCAGAGTTATTTGCATAGAAACTATACTTTGCTGTCATAAAGTTCATTTCCAGAAAAAGAATAGTGAAGACATAAGGAAATTTGTTTAAAGACATCAGGAAAAGGGATTGTGATATGGAAATGTCATTAAGTATCTCCTAAAATAATGGCAATATTATTTAAGAATTTAAGGGCATAAAAAAAGAGTTAAGGTTGGGGGCAAGAAGAGGGGAAGCCTGACCTGTATTCAAGTGGGGAGAGGATGGAGGAAGGTGTTGGAGTGAGGAAGCCTGCTAAGTTCACCTCAAATCATGGTATAAGGACATTTCATTGTTTATGAGTTCCACTTTCATCCTGTTCCTCAGTTGTGCAAATGTTAGTTGATGCCTAAAAGTTTAAGTATCAAATTAGATAAGCTTTCAATGCAAATGTCTGATTGAGGACTAACTTTAAGATTCTTTCCTGTTTGGGTGTAGAGAGGTTAATGAAGAAATGTTGAGTGCCTGAAGAGAGGGAGAAAAAATAGAAGAGGAGGATTAGGGAACTTCGATGTATTGCCATTTTGCTAAAGATTGATTTGTTTTACCTTTAACAGAACGTGAACAAAAACTGTATTGTGAGGTATTTTTGTGCTTTGAAGTTTAGGAAGTTGTCATTGAGTAGAACAAGTGTCAACACTACTTTGCATGATTTATGAAAGTTTTAGAGAGAGCCTGGCATAGTGAACTGAGAGCTGGCCATGGAAGGAAGAGTACCACCTCTGCCTGAGGCAGTCACATATATTCTCTGTATTCTAAGCAACTGGAATGAGTGAATAGATGGATGGATGGATGAAAATTTAAAAAAAATCTAGCCCCCCAAATCCCAACATATCTTACAAAATATAGGACCCACTGCATCCTGGGCCATCACCAGTCATCTTGACTTTTGTCTTGCCACTGCACTTGGATGCTGCTAGAGGAGAGAGTGAGGCTGATGACTTTGCTCCACTCTTCCTCACTTAAATGCAATTTGCTCATAAGTCAAGCTATCACCCTTATGATGTCATTGGTCCTCTTTGAGAATGAAGGTCAAACAACAACCACAACAACAAAACCACAAAGAAGATTACCTATCGGCACTGGAAAAGGGAGGTTTCTCATCCAGGAGTTCTTTATACTAGTGAAATCACAGGCTCAACCCCTATCACTGCATGACTGACTTTGTTATAAAGAAGCTTTGTTCCCAAAGGAGGCAATGACGAAATTAGGAAGATCATAAAAAGTAGCTGAAAAAAAAAATCATTGCGTTCTCTCTTAAAACACATTTTTACATTTTGTATTTTTCATCCAGGTGTTTAACCTGCATTCAAGCTACAGGAATAGTCAAACATTAAAATTGCCTTGTTAAGTAAATTAGACAGTTTGTCATACTCGATAGAGAGCTAGATGCCTGTAGGTCCTGCCTCTGACATATATTGACCATGGAGTCCTTGGCAAGTTACTTAATCTCTCAGTACCCCCAGGCAGCTCTCCATGTATTTGAGTAGAAGAGAAGGTCCAGACCTGCATTGGTGAAGGGAAGAAATTTCTTCATCAGTAGTTCCCTATGCCAATGAAATCAGATGTATGTTTAACATTTATAAAAGTACAACTGAATACATGTTCCTACTAGCATTCAAATGAGTAATAACTGATGCTATCAATGATTGATTGATATCAATCAAATGATTGAAATAAAAAGGTAATATGTCTTAATGGATGGAGAACCAGCCTCAGAATCAGAAAGACCTAGGTCCCATATAGTGGCTCTGCAACCTGAGGTAAGTCAAGCTATCAGTATTTTATCCAGTTTAGACGACAGATTTCAAAGGTTCCAACCTCTTTGCAGATGTTATGATGCTATGCTTAGAGAGTCAGGTAAAAAAACTACTTGAAATAATTAACAGCCTTAGCAAAGTTGCAGGATATAAAATAAACCCATATAAGTCATTAGCATTTCTATATATTATCAACAAAGCCCAGCATCAAGGAATACAGAAAGTCCATTTAAAATAACTGTAGACAATATAAAATATTTGGGAGTCTTCCTGCCAAGACAAATCCAGGAACTAAATGGACACAATTACAAAACATTTCACACAAAGTCAGATCTAAACAATTGGAAAAATATCAATTGCTCATGGGTAAACCAAGCCAGCATAATAAAAATGACAATTCTACCTGAATTATTCAGTGTCACTTTATTCAGTGCCACACCAATCAAACTACCAGAAAAGTGTTCTATAGAGCTAGAAAAAAAAAAACAAAATTCATCTGGAAGAACAGAGGTCAAGAATATCAAGGAAATTAATGAAAAAAAATTGAAGGAAGGTGGTCTAGCCTTCTTTTAGCCAAAGGCAAGATATATTAGAATGCCAGTAGAAGGTGTGTGTGATTTTAAAAATCCACCATAATGGCCAGACTCTTAAGGAATCTGAGCATTGGCCAGACTTAAAGAATCTGAGCATTTGTGATTCTTGTATTGACAAGTGGGCCAGATTGACAACACCTTATGGAGGCAAGCTGGATCTTATATACAGAAGAACTGTGGGAACAGAAAAGGGGTCTAGATGCAATTAAGGGAGTGGCCTTCTAGGGTGAGAACAGGGGCAGACAATGAAAGGGCAGTTAATTAACTGGGAAGGGCTGATTGCCCCAAGTGAATGCCAAGGACCTGGGCCATGTAGGAAAGTCCAAGGGCTTTTCCTTTTTGGGGTCCAGATCCCAAAGACATCATCTTTTCTTTTTGGGGGTTCAGATCTATAACAACAATGTGCCTAGCAACTGCTGTAGGGGTGTAAGACCCAACAAGAGCCACCAGCACAGGTTCTTTGATCTGCTTTTCTAAGTAAAGCAACTGAAAGGGGTTTACAATCTTACTTTAATCAAACATACATATATCAGTCAGTTCAGGGGAGGAAAGCCAGCACCCTGAACTTCAGAGCAAATGCAAATACAAATCACAAACAGAAAATATCAACAGATCAAATAACACAATTCAACAGACAAGTTTTGTCTGATCAAGAGATCACATACATAGTTACCAAAAAGAGAAGTGCCAACATCTGGGTTTTCTTCAAGGCTGGGAAGGGGTGGGGGGCACGGGCCTCCAGCAGCTACCCAGAGTCTCCACACCAACACTATTCCGGTGAGTTTATATACCCTTCTTAGGGCCCAAAGGCTTCATACCTAATCAGCAAAAGGGTGTGGGCCTGGGGCTTTGCATCTAATTAGCAAAAGGAGATGGGCCTGGGGCTTTGCACCTAGTAAGACTTAATCAAAAGCACTTGATTACTTTAGCATTCTAAAAGAGAAAACAGTAAAAAGAGGTCCCACCTTAATAACCATTACAAGATCCTATCCCCATCACCTGGAATATTCTTCCCCCAGCTCTTTGCTTGTTGAATACCTATCTCTCCTCTAAAATCCAAATCCATGTTAATTCCTACATTAAGCCTTCCCCCTTCCAGTAGATAGTGACTTTCTCATTTTCAGAACGCTTTAATGTACTTCTCAAGTAATATTGTATATTATCAGTTTATCACTTTATATCTCACCAAGCATCTTGTACAGAAGGCTATACATACAGTAGTCATTCATTTGTCAAATGAATGAACTATAACGTATTAGACTAAGAAGGACTAGTCGTAATTCTTCCCTTTACATATAAGTTTTTAGGGGAAGACAATCTTCATCTTGTCTCCTAGCCCCTTCAACCCTCACAATTGTTTCTTTATAGAGGGATTTTATTATCTTTTAGCTTGGCCTTTGTAAGTGTAATGGCGATAATCAAGGGAGCCCCGGGATCTGCTCTGTCTAGAGTTTACTGGAGTTCAGCTCATTATCGAGCTCCTGACACTTCTGGGGACATGTACTCTAGCTTAATATCAAAGGACTTTCACTTTGGGACAATGCAACAACCCTTCAGTGCTCCCTTGGTCCTTGTGATGGTGTTGGGACAGGGGTGAGGCCGGATCAAAGGCTTAATCACTAAACCAAGAGGAGCGATCCACTAATCGACTTTAAAAGGAGTAACTGCCCCCTCTTCTTCCCTTTCAAATCTTCCAAATGTATCAGGACTCTTCAAGATTTTCTATCAGACTACTAGTGAAGAGGGGGAGCAGAATGCTTTCTCTCCCCTCCTCCCCACCACTCCAAGCAGCTTTGGCTACTGCAAGCACCCAATAGCATTTACATTTGCTTGTCTAGATGAACCTGAGACTGAACTTGAGGTGTCTGGCTTCCTCTTCTGCTCTGTATTTCTCTCCCTGAGCACAGGTAAGAGCAACCTCAAGATAAATATTTCTAGTTTGGTGCCTACCTGCAAAGCTGGGTAGCTCCTGGGTCTAACCACTGGTTGCCCAACAGAAGGTGACTTCAGAAACAACTTTTCAGAAGACAAGACCTCTGCCCAGAGGCTGAGCCCAAGTCATGGACGGGTTTGCCAGAAGATATGGATCTCAGATGAGTGCTCAGACAATGCAGAGTAAGGTGAAAGTGATATGTCTATTCAGCAGTTGTACAAAGTGTTTAATATTTTCATGATTTAAGTATCAACATCCTGGGAGAGGCTAATAGGAGTCGTGGAAAGGTTATTGTATCATGCTTTATGTATTTTTCAATGTGTACGTATAGGTTTTTTGTTTCTTGTGATTTCTTTTGTAGTAGAAGAAAGCAAATTGCTGTCATATACCTGAGTACCTTTTTAGAAGAGACTCTACTAATCCCTTTGGGGGAAAAACCCTTAACTGTGACTAAAAGTAAGATAAGTTCTGTCTAGGTGATTGGTCTCTGAGCTATGGTGTGAGACAGAGACAATGAGTAAAAGCCTGACCTCCCCCAGGGCTGAATCCAGTCTTAGGGAGCGCAGAGCAGGGCCCCCTTAATGGAAGAAGGCACTGCAGTCCCTTCTAGGCAAGTTATGTTTGTGTATATTTTCTCCTCAAATAAAATAAAACTCCCTGAGGGTAGATTATCTTTCTCTTTTGTTTTTGTTTCCTTATATTTAGTCCTATATACCTGGCCCATAGTAGTTTCTTAATTAATACTTGCTAATTTACAGGTTGTTGACTGATTGCATTCTTTCAATTCATTCAACATTTAACGTGTCTACTATGTGCCAAGTACTGTATAACGTGCTGGGGACGCAGAGTTAAAAAATAAACAGTCCCTGTCCTCAAAGATCTTACATTCTGTTAGAGGAAATGACATGACAAGGGTGGGGGGAAATAGACAAAATATGTAATAAGTTAGATAGATACAAAGTGAGAGGTAGAATAAGAAATTTGGAGGATCAGGATACACTTTCTGTAGGACATGGTGCTAGATTTGAGCTTAGAAGAAAGCTAGGAATTCTACTAGGTGGAGGTGAGGAGGCATGGGAGACAGGCATGGGAGACAGCTTTCAAAAAAGGCACAGACAGGAGATGGAATGTCATGTCAAGTAGGTGAGCTTAACAATAATGCAGAATGTGTGAAAGAGTAATATTCAATAAGCCTGAAATGGCAGACTGAAGCCAAATGGGGAAGGGCTTTAAAAGCCAATGGAGGAGTTTGTTATATTTTTGTCCTGGAGGCTACAACAACAACCAGAACTTATTAAGCGCTGGATATGTGCCAGGCTCTGTGCTAAGTGCCAGGAATATAAAACAAGGCAAAAAGCAGTTCTTGCTCCCAAGAAGTTCACAATATAATGAGGGAGACAACACTCAACAAGATATACACAGGATAAATTGCAGATAATCACAGAGGGAAGGCACCAAGATTTAGGGCTGGTAAAGGCTTCTTGTTGAAGGTAAGAATTTAGCTGAGCCATGAAGAAAACCAGGAAAACCAGGAGGCAGAGATGAAGAGAAAGTTCCAAGAGAAGCCAGTCGAGTTTCTTGAACGGGAAGATGACGTGGTCAAAGTTGTGTGAAGGATCAGACAGCAGAAAGACTGAATGAAATAAGGAGACTATTGCAACAGTCTAGGGAAGTGGTGAGGGCCTGAGCTAGAATTATGGCCATGTGGGTGGATGGTAGATGGACAGATTTGAAAGATAATATGATGATTAAAACCAACAAGACTTGGCAACAGTGTAGACACGAGAGATGAGGAAGGGAGAAGAAGGCAAAAGGAGTCTGACATTGAGGACCTGGGTGACTAGAAGGATCCAGTCAACATAAATAAGGGGTACCATGATGTAAACCTATACTTTCTGGCCACAGGGCAAGAACTAAATTGAATGAACTAAAATCTGAAACTCTATGTCTTTAAATCTGGAGTACGGAGTCTTAATGAAAATGTCTAAGTAGATTCCCTGTTGCTTTACAATCTGATGAATGAAGAACGGGGATGTCTGCTGCAGGTTTAGTAACATAAGACTTCATGTTGTAGTCATCGAGATCAAAATATTAATTCAGATTTCCTCATGCCCTATTGCTTTCTTAGGCTGCCCCACCTCCTCAGGGTGTGCCTGTAAATACACTCATCGTCTAAGGCAGGGGTAGGCATGGGTGCCACTGAAAAGGACCTGGGGCAATTGCTGGTGGTGTCCTACCCTTCCCTAGTACACATACCTCTTTCTTTTATCTGGCACTCTTCTCTCCCCCTTTTCTGCTCCCTCTTTTCTTACTATCTTACTCTATTTACTATTTCTTTCCCTTTCTCCACCTTTTCCCTTTTCACGTCAGAGGCCTGCCTTTGGCTTACTCAGGCACCATTTAGCCTCACTGAGGGATCAGAGAGGTTCATATCTATGGCTAGAAGTGATCTCGATGATTTTCTCCTCAATCTCCTTGTTTCTGTAGTTAAAGGAACTGAGGTCCCATGAGGTCGACTTAGCTCAAGTCACATAGCTAATAGGTATGCAGCCAGGTTTGAAACTCTGGTACCTTGACTCCAAACCTAGTCTTCTTTCCTCAGTACCAAGCTGACCTTTTGACTAAAAGCAACTTGACTTTTCTATGCTTCTTCATTCTAAAGGTACCACTTAGATAAAGACTTAAGGTTGGTAGCTTAAACAAGCCAAGTTATTCATCTAAGAAATGTCAATGGTGCATTTCAGACAAGTCATGACTGAATTTGAACTGCTTTTCATGCTGGCCTAATTTGCTAGATGCAAGGTTTACTCTGATGACTGTAGTTTGGCATGACTTAACATGCACGGAGCTTACACTAGACCACAATTACAAAGGTTCGTGTCTTTTCTAGCAAGACCAAAGCCAATACATGACTTGCATTTGTTGACTGCCTGGAATGTATGGAGTGTCCTTGAAGACAAGCATTGGGAATTATTTCAACTCAAAGTTTAGACTGTACTCTTCTCCCCCTTCCCCACTAACGCAAACAGGCATTCTTTTTTATACTTTGTGAAACAAAGGTTGGATTGCTGTTACCTTCCTGACATACTCAGGCTAAACATTTTCTTGTGTTGTGGTCAACTGGCCCTTTATGGTGAACACATTTGGTGAATACAGTGCCTAGAATTTCTACTAATTTGAAGATTAAACTTTACAATGGAACAATAAATTTAGGAAACTTCAACTTCTAGGATTAGTTAACAAAAAAAGTTAAAGCAAAGAAAAATTTGAGATCTTCAAATAGACTCTCAGAAATTGAATGTAAAAGCATTCAGCAAGGCATCCTTCCTTGGAGCTATCTTCAGATTTTGTTTCTTTTTGTTTGCTTATTAAAATTTCTAACATTTCTTACTTTTCATAGACTGAAAACCTTCATTTGCAGCATCTGGAAGCACTTGACCATATGACCATAAAGCTAGAGATATGTTACCCTCATGCGGTATAGAGTTTATACCCCAAGGTACTGTCCCCTTTGTTACACATACACACACATACACATACACACACACACACACACACACACACCACACACACACCACACATATACACATACACACACACACACACCACACACACATACACACCACACACACACCACACATATACATACACACACACACACACACACACACACACACACACACATACTTGTGCAGGGTATTCTTTAGGGTTCCTCATATCTGTAGTAATTTGCCAAAGGTTATCCAGTGTGAGAGAGTTAATTCACTCCCCAAAGTAGAGGTAGTTCCTCCTTTACTGATAGAATCAGGCTTATTATCTAATTGATCTTTAAAAGAACCCTGAAGGGGGAGCTAAGGGAAAGCTTTATTTCTCAGTTGAGATATAGGTAGGTAGTTACATAGTTTCCCAAAGGTCAGTATCCTAGTTAGGAATGGGGTCTGCCCTAAATTATGTTTTATTAGAACTCTTACTGTTGGGTTTCTTGTCTCTCTTTTAGGCCAAGTAGAATTAAATTCCCCTCCTCACTTACTCTTTTTCCAATGATCACTTGTTTTGGTATTACTCAAATATACCCTTCAGATAGCAGAAGTCAAACAGGAGACTTCAGGGTCCAAAAAGTGATTAACTAGCATACCAAGGCCTGACCACTGGGGACAGCTAATTAGTTGATAGGCATTACTAGATAGACATAACCATGGAGTGAAGGAGTAGCATCTCTCTGGGCAGAGAAACCCAAAAGATTCTGGTGGAATTGAACTTAAAAATTGGAAAATAGTCTAATATAAGTATGTGGAACTTAACTTTCTAAATATAAAACTCACATGTGGAAATAAGGTTGGGCATGCTGGCCATGCTTCCCCACTCTAGACTGGATTTCCTTACCTGTAAAAAAAGAGGGTTGGCATTTACTCTAGCAGCATGAATATTCAAATAAGGAATATTTGGATGATGGCTATTCAAATAAGGCATTGGATTGGATGATCACTAAATTCCGTTCTAGTTCTAGAATGTATGAACCTATGACCTTGAAAAGTCTTAGTCTATCCATCCTCCTACTACCGAACAATGGTCTTTTGGGGGGGGGGCAGGGGGGGGGATTTGCTTTTGGTTTTTTGTTTGTTTAATTTAGATAGGTGTTTAATCCCTACCTAGTGTGAAGATCACCCTGTGTGAAAATTCACTGCCCTGATGCAGATCAGTAAGTTGTCTGCCTTGGAGGGTCATAGATCTAGAGGTTGAAGGGGTCTTAGGGGTCATAGTCTGACCACCTCATTTTGAGGCCCAAGGAGGTTAAGTGACATGCCCAGTGTTTCATAGGTGGGAAGAGGCAGAGCCAAGATTGAAATTCAGGCCCTTCATCTCCATCTCCATCATACTACTCAAATTTACCATCTTAGAAAAATCGTTTGGGGGCCATGAGAGGTTAAGCAACTTTCCTGTGGTCACACAGCCCCTATGTGTGGATTTGAATCTTTCTTCCTGACTCTGCATCTGACTCTCCATCCACTGTATCATGATGCTGCCTTTCCCTGCACCTCAAACATTTCCTAATTATCTTAAAGCTGTCCAAGAGTCCTAGTATTCCAGCCATGAAGTATCTGGAATGGAAAACTCTTAAAGAATTTCTTACAGAAATCTTTGTTAGTCCCTTCCTTTTGTTGCCATTTTAAATTTGGTTGGTTCAATAACATTATGTTGGCTCTATCCCTCAGTGTGTTCAATTATGAAACCAATCAAGCACTGACCTAAATACATAAAACAGACCTTATACTCCACGAGGGGCAGAGATTAGGGACTTACAATAGCTACACACTTATGTGAGCATCCATTTTAATACATTTTTAATTAATGCTTTTGCTGTGGTCCTATGTTTAAATAAGTTCAGTTTAGCTTGGGAGTTGTTTATAGGCCTAAAGATGAAGATTATTGTAAAAGCAGAAAAAATGCACATTTCTAAGCCAGCTTGTCTCAAAATAGCTTAACAGATTTAATTCATACTTTACTAAAACATTTAGCTTTTGTACAAGTGAAGTACCTGAGTAATCATTTCTAATTTTCTTTTCTTAGGGGAGGGGAAGAAAAGAGGGGATTATATAAGATTTAAAGTTATTTTTTAAACTTCAGATAGAAGAAAACAATTTACATTTATATAGCACTGTATTAGTCTAAAAAACCTCATTTTTGAACCCTTTTACACTCATAAGTTTGTAGGGGACAGACTATCTCAAACTATCTGGGTAAACACACTCCCTTGTCCTACCTGTACATGTTCCCTTTTTTGGAATCTTCTATGATGAAAATGTCCCACAATATTCCAAGGCCCATACAATTTTATTAATTTGCCCCTCTCTGCCTGTGTCATCAGAGATAAGAAATCAGCTAGATATATTCCCTAAAGACCCCTGCCCTCGCCATCTCCTCCTAAAAACTCTGACGTTTTCCTACGTTACTGAGTTGCCTTGATATGCAGAATGTTGGAGTGATATTAGGTCTATGTGTCTCATTAACTAGGAATAGTAATGACGAGTTTGATATAATTTGGCTATGCCAAGTCCTCTCAGAGGGCTATCATGGATTCTCTTCCTCCTGCCATGGCTTAAAGATCCATAGTCCTGAGTACCTGCAATATTCCTAGTGGTTCCTATTCCCTCCTATCCAATCTCTTTCCTTGCCTTTCCTGAGCACGCTTTGGAAGTGCTGGTCTCTGCCTTAGTTTAGGGGTAGAAAGGGCCCTAGTTGTATCTTCTCCTCCTTTGTGCTCCCCCTCTCCTTAGGGTCCCCGCTCAAACCTTCTCTAGTATGAATTAAAGCATGGCTAATCAAGTGTTTTGCATCTAGCATTACTGACTGGTCTAATTATTCTACAGAGCCTAAGTTAAGTCCCAGGGTGGTTGCAGTATACTAGGATAAATATTTAATGGGTAGCACAGAAGAGTGGAAGGAGCCTTGGCTCTGAAGTCAGAGGACCAACATCGGAGGCCCGTCTCTAGTGTTTACTACCTGGGCAGCTGTAGGCACTTAACTGTCTGGCTTCCTAATCAGTAGATCGAGGAGGCTGGACCACATGGTCTCTGAGGTCCCTTGAAACATACATTAACTAATCTGATGCTCAAAGCAAACTGATAGTAGATAGAGCAAGTGGTGTTATCACCATTTTATAAATAAGAAAACAGACTCGGATAGATTTAATTAACTGCCTGATAGATCACAGCTACTAAGTGACAAAGCCACCTAGAAAACCTAATTAAAATAGTACAGACATGCTGTCTTTTATTTAAGATGGAAAATTATTGGCTGTATGATTGAAAACAGAGATGGTTTGTAATCTGCACCAGGGAGGGAAGGAAGTAAGCATTGACATACTGCCTACTACATGCCAGGCATCATGCTAAGTGTCTTACAAATATTCTCATTTGATCCTTACAGCAACCTGGAACGTAGGTACTGTTATTAACCCCATTTTACAGTTGAGGAACCTGAGGCAAACAGAGGTTAAGTAACTGGACCAGGGTCACACAGTGAGCAAGTATCTAAAGTCAAATTTGAACTCAGGACTTTCTGACTCCAGACCTAGCACTCTCCCCACCTAGTTGCTTAGTAAAGGGAACACCTCCTCGTCTCCAAAATGGATCTTTTAAGATGTCATCATGTTGACTTAAAATTTTTTTTACTAGCTATTTATAGATAACTCGGTTCTTTTTTCCCTCTATGGACAAACAGTCATTATTCATAGAGTGAAAGAAACAGGACACACATAAAATTTTTATTTATGACATTGTTGCTTTAAGAAGAAAAAAAAACTAAAAAATGATTGTGGAAGAACAAAAGTTGGCATGTGGATTAAAACCCTCAGGTCAATAAATTTTCCTTGAACCATAATAAACTCTATTTATACAGAGAACTGAAAATACAAATAGTAGCCTTGGTTTTTTGTTGAATGTGTTTTTTAGGATTACAGATAGCATGACTTCCAATTAAACTGAAAAACTGACTGGGAAATGCAAACTTTTTTAGATTTAACCTAATTCAACATTGGTTCCAAAGACAAAGGAACTTCGAATTCTCAAGTTGTAAGCTATACCTTGTGACAACAGAAAGAAAATAAGTCTACTGCAAACAAGGATCAGGAATAACTTCAGGGCAACTCTTTCCATTTGTCACAAAGTACATTCTTTAGTAACTGAAGATAATCCTTTGTCGTCATCTTGGGCATCTAGGTTATAAAAATACATGCGCTGCTTTGAAAGAATGGTTCTGGTCCACTGGTGTCACGTGAAGGTCAGACTATGGAAAACTGGCATCATTTCAACTAGAAATGAAGTCCAGTTGTATTTTATGTTGGTATAAGGAATAAAGAATATCACTTTATAGTGTCCAGCTTAAAGTGAAATTTAGACAAGTGATTTCAGCTTATAGTAATTACGGATCACTTACCATGCCTATGAGAAAAACATTCAGGGAAAAAGTAAGAGAGAATTTATATTGATAACCCTCTTATAAGTCGCTTTGTTGAGATCATTATTGTTCATAATTATTTGAAATGTCCCTTATTTTAAAAGCTATTTCTGGATGTTCATTATCCACTGTTTTGATTTAAAATAGAATGATTCATGATCCAAAAGAGAGTACCAATGACTTTCTGGAGGAAGGTATTAGGACTGGCCAATTGAAGATTAGTGTAAGGTTGAAGGAGGTGAAACTAAATGGAAAGAGAAGGAAAATGGTAGGGAATGAGAGGACTAAACTGTATAAATTTAAGAGAGAAGTATTTCGTCACATGGAAGCCAAAGTAATAGGTGCTTGTCATAGCACAGCTGAAAGATGTACATATACAAAGCACATAGCATAAAATAACACCTTATCCACCTTCTTTCAATGGCATGTAATTGGTGAGGAGCCCGTTTCTCAGATTCATCTCCCAAGTTTGCACAGACAGCACCATAAAACACCCGCTGCTTCTAAATCATTGTTCTTCTCCCCACGCTCCTCACCTTGCCACTTCTGGAAGGGCTGAACTGACGCATGGATAACTACAAATTTGCCTTAACTTACTACGTGTAGCTGGGCCCAGACCATATTTTACAAGTCAAGATGGAAAGATTTTGAGTATGGACTTACTCTGTGTCTATTATTTGAGTTCCAGCCTTGCTGAGTTTAGAGAAGCTTGTCCTTAGAGGACATAATTTATTATCAAAATGTATCATAATTTATTACTTAAATGGGTGAATCTGTGGTCTATCTCATTAAAATAGATTCTCCATCCTCAAGTCAAGTCAACAAGCATTTATTCAGAGGTAATTATGCACTGGAGGCAGCTAGATGGCTCAGTGGATAGAGTGCTGGGCCTGGAGTCAGGAAGACCTGAGTTCAAATTTGACCCCATACTAGCTGTGTGACCCTGGGCAAGTCACTTAACTTCTATTTGCTTAATCTACTGGAGATGGGAAGGACAAGCCACTCCGGTATCTTTGCCAAGAAACCCTATACAGGACCAGGAAGAGTCAGACACAACTGAAGGACTGAACAACAACAAATTATGCACCAAGACATTATGCTAAGTTCTAGGAATACAAATATAAGTAAAAAGCAAGACAATCTATACCAGGAGTAGGGAAACTGCAGCCCTGAGGCCACCTGTGGCCCTCTAGGTCCTCAAGTGCAGCCCTTTGACTGAATCCAAACTTCACAGAACAAATCCCCTTAATAAAAGGATTTGTTCTGTAAAATTTGGACTCAGGCAAAAGGCCTCACCCAAGGACTTAGAAAGCCACGTGTGGCCTTGAGGCTACAAGTTCCCCACCCCTGGATACCTTCAAGGAGTTTACCTTCTAATGGGGTGGTGCCTAGTGCAATGGATAGAAAGCTCAGGGCCTGGAGACAAGAAGACCGAGTCCAAATCTCACCACAGATATTTACTAGCTTCGTGACTCTGGGCAAGTCACTAAACACCTGCTTTGACTCTGTTGCCTCATCCGTAAAATGAAGATGCTGATAACATCTACTGCTCAGGGTTGTTGTGAAGATGAAATTAGATAATAACTGTAGACTGTTTAGCGCAGTATCTGGCACATAGCAAGAGCCCATAGACATGTTAGCAGGCGGTGATGTTGTTAATGGGGGAAGATAACACATTAAAGAAATCTGAAAGTGGAAGGGAAGAGAGAAGGAACTCCCTCTGGCACATGGTGGAGAAAAATGTCAGGAGTGGAGCCTGGAGATTAACAAAGGAGGGAACATGGCTGACCTGGACCCTTCCTTATAATAGAGGTTCCAGCAGGAAGGTACCATAGGGATGAAGTGATCTTCCTGGGTGAAAAGACTGCTTCGGTTTGAACTTTCCATGGCTTATCTTGTGCCTGTCTTTCTGTGAGTCCTCGCCGGGGGTCCACCCAGTGTGCTGAAGGCCTTCCCCTAGGTCTCTTGACACTATCTGGGTACCAGTGTGGGAGTGGACTGTCTTTCTTGCTATCACTCATTTTTACTACAACAGTAGCTTACTTCCTTTTCCAGGAATACATCTCTGATGCTATCTTATACAGCACTTTTTGCACACAAAGAATTATTGTTAATTACCATGTCACCGTAAAATTAAAAAAAACAATTCAGCTGTGATAATCCAAAGTAGTCTGTAATATTTTTTTAATTTGCCCCAAGGGAGGGTCTCTAGCAGAGCCTGCTTGCTCTTCAGGACATTCAGCTACCAGGTATGGCTTGTCAACCCCAGGAGTGTCTCTAAGACCTGAGGTCATGGGGTTTTTGGATTGTTCTTACAGCAGGGGTATTTAACCTGAGATCTGGAACTGGTTAGTTTGCTGTTGCTGCTGTTACAGTATTTTGATGATTGCATTTCAATATAACTGGCTCCTTTGCAATCCTTTGTAATATTTTAGCTTGTGCATTTAAAAACATTCTGGGAAGGGGTTACCAGATTGCCAGAGGGAGCCACAAAACAAAAAGGTTAAGAATCCTAGTTTTTAGTACTTCTTAGCTGGCTTAGGAGTGTTCTTTTGGGTTATTTCTGAAGTTTCAATCTATTCTGCCTAACAAACAAAATTGTTTCAACGTAAAAGTAATCTTTGAAGATCTTGAGAGATCAAAAGAGCCTGAACCCGTGTCCCAAACAGCTCAAGATTTGTGAAAGATACTGAGCATTGTGGTACTCTCTTTGCCAAGTTGGGTGGCACTGAGAACCACAGGGTTGGGGGGAAGGGGGCGGGGAGGGAAGAGGCGGTGGCAGAGTGGGATGGTGACCAAGAATTCTGCCTCCTTTACCACGGGCTCTGGGATCTTGGGCAAGTCCCTTTTACCATTCTTGGTCTTAGTTTCTACAACTGTAAAATAAAAATGTTATGTTATTCCCTTCCAGTGCTAGTATCCTATGAAGCATTAAACTGTGTGAGAAATCTTGCTTTTTTTTTCTTGTTAATTCAAAAAATGCCTTGGATTTAAATGGCAAATGAAACACAGCCGTAGAAGCAGGCTGGTGGTTTTGTCTTCATTAAAAAACATGGCTTTGAAGTGAGGGCACACAGATTGTCAAGAAGCATATAGAAGCTTCTGACTGGCATACTGTACTAGCTTTTCTCCCATCTCACTGCATTGTACCAGGAAGAAATACAGGCTGTCTCATTTCACCAGCAGGTTGTATGTGTGTGTGTGTGTGTGTGTGTGTGTGTGTGTGTGTGTGTGTGTGAACAGGAACTCCTCTGGCTCCCAGTTATGGACGTTTGTATTATTTCCTACTTCCTTAGCTACATTTTTAATAGAGTTTCCCCAGGAGTCTTTTAAAAACTATGCCTTCTCTTCCTCTTTTAGCAGCTCCCTCAAAGCATTTTGTATTTTGGGTATGGAGGCGAGAGCCTGTAATGTGAAACCCCAGGGTAATGCATCCGGGAGACAGAGGAAGAATTAAGGTTGCTTTGGAAACCCTAACACTGCATTTCCTGTGATTATAATCTTCAGCATAATATTACAGAGACACAGGATTTTCTTCATAGTTCTACGTGCCTGTCAGAAGGTACCGAAGGTGTTTTTAAATCAGGGATCCCTTCCAATTCCAAATCCACCAGGATTGCATGGATTGCTTAACCCTGAGACAAAGAATCCTTTCCCTACTGAGCTTCCTATGTAGGAAATTTTTCTATCATTCAGGGATACTTTCTGTTGACTCCTAAGAATCCTTTTGAGAGGACCTGGGCAATCTGCCCATAAATCAATGAACATTCATCATTCCTGTATGAGAAAGGGCCTGGGGATATTTAGGCCAAAGGAGAGAAAATTGGGGGTGAGGAGAGAAGTACGGAGAGGTATGATAATTGTCTTCCAAGTGTTTAGGAATTCAATATGTCCTGTTCAGCCCCAGAGAGTAAGACTAAGACTGATGAATGGAAGTTTCAGAGAGTTGGATTTCAGCTCAATATAGGTGAAAATTTCATAATAAGGTTATCTGAAAAATGGAATGGGCTTCCCCTAAGAAGTAATGCCTCCATCACTGGAGACCATAAAGCAGAGTCTGCATGACTACTTCTGGAGGAGGCGGGTGTGTAGAGGAGATGTAAGCCCAGCTGTGACACAAGAGGATTAGGGAGGCCCCTCCTAACTGTGAGTCTACAATCGTATTTATTGAATGACAGGCTCCAAGGGGGAGCAAAGAAGTACAAGTGCCAGCTCTTTGACATCAAAGAGCTTAAAATTTCACTGGGGAGTTAGCTAATACCTATAGACACTAAAAGTAATTAATAAGGTCAAGTATGTAGGGCCAAATGAAAAGTACAGACAGTAAATATTGTAGGAATGTGAGAGAGAGACAGACAGAGAGAGACAGAGAGACAGACAGAGAGAGACAGAGAGACAGAGAGAGAGACAGGGAGAGAGAGAGAGACACAGAGAGAGAGAGAGAGAGAGACAGAGAGAGAGAGAGAGAGAGAGAACTGCCTCCCACATAGTCAGTGCTTAAATGGTCGGTAAATGAGTGATGATTCACATTTCTGTAGCATCTTAGTTTACAAAGGGTTTTTCTCCTCAGAACAACCTTCTGAGGTACTAGCTCAGGTATCATCAGTCCCATTTTAGAGATGAGGAAATAGTCTCAGAGAGTTAAAATGACTCATTTGTACTCACGGAATTATTAAATGACAGAGTCAGAATTCAAACATAGGTTTTCCGATGTCACTTCACTACAATGTTTCTTTATTGAAACAGGTGGCCTAGAGCACTGAACTCTCTGACTCCAAGAAGACCCAAGTTCAAATTCTGCCTCAGACGCTTCCTAGTTTTGTGACTCTGGGTAAGACCCTTAACCTCTGTTTGTCACAGGTTCCTCATCTTTAAAATAAGAGTAAATAATAGCACCTAACTCGCAGAGCTAGATCAAATGGGGTAAATCAAATGGAGTAATGCAAGTAAAACACTTTGCAAAAGTGCTATCTAAAGGCTATTATCATCATCATCATTATTATTATTTTTAATGAAAAATGAATGACCAGGAAAGGCACCATGGCAGAAGTGGGGCTTGAGTGAGCCTTAAAGAATAGGACAGATTGGAGAGCTAGGGAGAATGAAGGTTACTTTGGAGGTTGCTAGGCAAGGGAAAAAAGCATGAGCAAAGGTGAAGTGAAGGCAGTGTGAAGCATCAGGTATGTTTCAGGAGACAGTGAAAAAAGTAATCTGTTGGAGTAGTAGATTCAGAGAGCAGACACGTGGGAGCCTAAAATGTTAGTTGGGAAAAGACCATGGAGGGCTTTGGATGTCAGTCTAAGGAATCAATACTTTATCCTCTGGGCATCAGAGGGTCAATAAAGATTTTAGAAGAAATGAGAGAAGTTCTTCGGGGGGGCCCTTTTGATGCTTCCAGCCAAATGGGATCTCAGTCTACATTAAAAGAGACGTAAGTGTGCAGAACAAAGAAGTCAATCCTGTTCTTTTACCTGGTCAGGTCACACCTAGAGTACTGTGTTCAGTTTACGGTGCCACATTTTAGGAAGGACATTGATAAGCGGGAGTGTTCAGTGAATGAATGGATAGTGAATGAATGGATAATTCAGCATTTACCAGCTACCAAACACTGTGCTAAGTGGGGCAAATACAAATAAAAAGTGAAATGTTCCTTGTCCTCAAGGAGCTTACATTTTAATGGGGGGAGTCACAACATATAGGAGAGCAATGACCAAAGAAGAGAGTTTTGGTCCAGGAAGTTTCACAGGAATAGTGAATGGTATGGTAGGGGAACCGATTGATATGCTCCTTCCAGTAGCCACAGAAGTATTGATTTGATTAAGGTTTCCAGAGCAAGAAGGTAAAGCAGGGTGATGGTAGGGGTGAGCACAGTTCTGGTGGCAGGACAATGATGAGATTACCTAGATGGATGGCCACTTGAGATGTGAAGCACAAGGTGGGCTAGTTAGATCTAGGGAGTGGCCTTTGCAAGTTTGTGCCAATGCATTAGCTAGTCAGGATAGTGTGGGGCTCCATGGAAGGAGTTTCAAAGCCAAGGGCATAGTCTCTAGAGCTCCGAGGTTGGCCTGCAGGGTTCATAAATAGGACAAATGGTAAGAAGATGGCTAAGTGTGACGTGAGGCCTGGCTAGGGTTGGCCAGATATAGAAGCCTGTGCTTGCACAATCAGAAACTGGGACAATCAGAAACTCACACAATCAGAGACAGAGCAAGGCTCAAAATGGTCCAAGGAGGATCACTAGTATAGTTCAAGGACCATGCAATAGGAAGAATGGTTGAAGGAATTGGGAATATTTAACATGAAAAAGAACAGACTTGAGCAATAGGTAAAGGAGGTCAACGTTATAGCTATAGTCAAGTATTGGTAGGCTCCGTGTGGATGGAGAATTAGTCTCTTTAGCTTACGCCAGAAATCAGAATTAGAAGGAATGGGTAGAAGTGGCAGACAGGCAAATTTCCTTGAAACAAAGTGCATTTTAGAGTCATAGGGACTCTTACAGATCATCTCATAGAACCACCTTATTAATTAATTACTTCATTTATTTGTCTATTTTTAAGACAGATAGAGTGCTGTGTCTGGAGTCAGGAAGACTCATCTTTCTGAGTTCAAATCCAGCCTCAGACACTTACTAGCTATGTGACCTTGAGAAGTCACTTTGCCCTGTTTGCCTCAGTTTCCTCATCTGTAAAATGAGCTGAAGTAGGAAATGGCAAACCACTCCAGCATTTTTGCCAAGAAAACCCCAAATGGGGTCACAAAGAGTTGGATACAACTGAACAACAACAGCAACAACTTTTTTTTGTTAATAAATGAGGACTAGAGAGGTTAAGAGAGGTTATCCAAGATCACACAGATGGTAATTGATAGAGATAGGACTTGAATGCAGGTCCTTTTTAGCTCACTATGAGGAAAAAACATTAGAGCTGTCCAATGGACTCTCAGAGAGGAATGAGTTTTTTTATCCATGTAGGTTTCCAGGGAGAGACTAGATGAACTCTTACATGGGAATATCATAGATGGGAATATCATAGATAGGATTATTGTTTATGTATGGGTTCAATCAGATGATATCTGAGATCACATCCAACTTTGAGCTGCTGTATGTATCTTTTTTTACTTTAGAAGTCTCCAGTTTAAATATTCATATTTCCTCCTCCTTCTGATGCTGGCACTCGGGTTTTCAGTAGCCAGGGGCACCTGCAGCAGAATAATCCACCAGTCGGAGCTTCAATCTTGGACCACTAGAGAGGGTGGCTACCTAGAAGACGCCTAGTGGCCTATTAGGTAGAAAAACTATCTTTAAGGAGTAGATGTTAGAAAGGAAAATAAATCCCCTTAGAACTTCTTTGTCAAATAAAGGCTACCTGTGAGTCAGAGAATCAGAGGGACAGTTTGGCATGACTCACACTGGAGCTGAGGGATGTTTAAGAGAAAAAAAAAAGCAAATGCTTAACAGAGAAGGATGTTAGCATTATAATCTGGGTGTGTGAATACACACAGCTGCTTGGTGACACCAAGAAACACAGGAAAAAATTTCCCTTGTGTCTAGGCTACTAGGAAAGATTAGGTTAACTCCTCAGGCTGCAGGAGAAGTTAGGGTTAGGCATCCAAGTATTGTACTTTTTCCTAAAAGGAACAAGGATAGATAGGCCTGGAGTCTTCAGTTCCATTAGGAGGCAGCATAGTTTAGTGCAAAGACTTTCCCTTATTGTGAATCATACAGTGTTGGCTAGAACGGATCTTAAAAATCATTGAGTCTAACCCAGGGGTAGGGAACCTGTGGCCTTGAGGCCACATGCGGCTCTCTAGGTCCTCAAGTGTGGTCAAAGGGCCTCACTTGAGGATCTAGAGGGCCACAGGTTCCCCACTCCTGGTCCAATCTTTTTCATTGTACAGATTGGGAAACCAAGGCATGGAGTGAAATCATGTAATGGAAAGAGCCCTATAGTCAAAGGGCCAGGGATCAAATAGGGCTTGTTACGTGTGTCAGCTTGGTTAAGTTGCTTAGTCTCTCTGTTCCTCAGTATTCTTAACCAAAAAGTGATAGAGAGGGTTGAATAAGATAATCTCTTGGATCCCTTTCAATTTTAAATCCTATTACTCTGGGTATAAACAAGTTGTCTGCAGTCACCTGACAAGTTAATGGTAGAAAGAGAGCTAGAACCCAGGTCTCCTGACTGATTTGTCAGTCTTTTCACAAGATCACACTGTGGACATACATTTTTGTGGTTGTTATTCAGTTAGTCATGTCCAACTCTTCCTGGCCCCATTTGGGGTTTTCTTGACAGGTATGCTGGAGTGGTTTACCATTCCCTTCTCCAGCTCATTTTACAGATGAGGAAACTAAGGCAAACAGGGTTAAGTGACTCATAGAGCAAGGAAGTGTCTCAGGCCAGATTTGAACCCAAGTCTTCTTCACTCCAGGCCCAGCACTCTATCCACTGCACCACCTACCTGTCCCTGGGTGCTTAATAAGTGGTTATTTTTTTTAACATTGAATCAGATAGGTTTCCTCAGTCCGTAAGGAGTTAGCACTGACCCTCACATGACTGATAAGCCAACCCCTCCCATTCTAAGGAAAGGAATGGGGGCAGCTGAAGCCATACAAGGGATCAAAAATACCAACACAAGTGCTGGCACGGAGAGGCAGCCACAGAGATTTAATGCTGTGCCAGGGATCTGGAGACCTTTCCTAGGGAACCATGGAAAGAGAAAGCCAGGCAGATCTACAACACAGGGGCTTTGTGATTGAACCATGCTCAGGAGAGATGAAGCAGTCATGGAGCTGTGAGAACTATTCAGATTGCTAAGACCAGAAACTGATTAAATCTCCCTCCCTTCCTCCACTTTTTCCTTCCAAGGAAGGAAAGAAAGCCTTTCCCCCAATTTCTGTTTCTTAAGAATAAATTTCTGCTTCCTCTTATCTTTGAAATGTGATAAACTTAATTAACTATTGCATTATTGATCTATATTTCATTATTCAAATAAGACAGAGAAATAAAAGGTGAGCACCCCAAGGTGAGAGAGAAATACGTATTTATAACTAAGGTATATTTTTCATCAGAGAAATTATCTGGCTAGGGGTGTGGTGGGGGGGTGTTTAGTTTGAGCTGCAGAAAGAGAATTGGTAGTTTATATGGTTCTCTAACTTCCCAGAGAGAGAAACTTAGCCCTGGATCTTTTAAGCAATGGGTTAGCAGCTTCGACTAGAAAAAAGCTGAGATTGGCTTAGGTCCTAAGCCTTAGGAGCTGGGGCCTTGGTGGCTTCCCTTTTCCTTCATTTTCCGGAGTGCAATTTGAGGGGAAAATCATTCCTCTGAGAATGGAGCAGCTGAGGGAGTGGCTGAGGAAGAATGCTGCCCACACAAGGGTGGGGGCAATGCAGAGGGAGTTAGAATCCTGCTTACCCAGAACAGCAGAGAACTAAAGCACCAAGCGTACCATTGCTAGACTTGGGCAGAGCAAATCTTGCCTCTGGGCCAATGGTTCTGAACATCTATGTCGTGGACCCCTCTGGCAGTCCGGGAAAGGCTACGGAGCCCTTCTCACCATAAAGTTTGTAAATGCGTGAAATTAAATATGTCAGATTTTTAAAAACCAGTTATACGGAAATACTGCGATCTGGATATTAAAGAACAAAACAAAACAATTCACACACCCTCTATAATCTCTTCACAGATCCCTGTTAAGAACCACTCCTGTATAATGAAATTTGCTGTTGTTAAATTGTTTCAGTTGTGTCTGACTCTGCATGACCCCATTTGGGGTTTTCTTGGCAAAGATACTGGAGTGGTTTGCTATTTCCTTCTCCAGCTCATTTTACAGATGGGGAACTGAAGCAAATGGTTAAGTGACTCATGCAGGGTCACACGGCTAATAAGTGTCTGAGGTCAAAATTGAACTCAGGTCCTTCTGACTCCAGGGCTGGCCCTCTATTCACCGAGCCACCTCTATAATAAAATACAAACTCCTAAATTTAGTATTTAAAGCCCATCGTAATCAGCTTTTAGTAGCCTTTCCAGACTGACTTTACATTGTTCTGCCTCACATGTATTACCCTGTCCCCAAACTGACTATTCTCTATATTCTCTGCTTTTGGCCAAGCTGTCCCTGATGCCTATAATGTACTCCCTCCTCATTTCTGTTTCTGAAAATCCTTAGCTTCCTTCAAGGCTCACTCTTATCAGAAACTTTTTGTGATCCTGCTAGTTAGCGCTCCTTGCCTCCTCAAGTTATTCTATATTTATTTTATTCTCGATGTAAATGCTGCATTTCCTTCTCACCCCTACCCTCAACTGGAATGTAATCGCCCTGAGGGCAGGTACTGTGTTTTTCATTTTGACTATTTCAGGGACCTAGAACAATGTCTGGTACTTCAGAGGTGTCTAATAAGGCCTTGCTGAATTTAATTGATTGTGGTGGAAATAATTCTTGTACATATTTGTGTTGGCTTCTGAGGTCTTTTTCGGCTCTGAGATTCTGTGATTTTTGTGTGTTTTCTGTGGCTAAGATCACAGGTCTTATGGACCAGGTTCAATCTTGGGGAGCCTTTCTAAGTGATGTCTATGGCCTGTGCTCCCACTTAGGCTTTACCCAGGGAACATCAGCAGCTGGCTTGTTTGGGACTACTACTTTTCCCCTACCCAGCATTATCCATCTGACACTAGTTTATCCTCTCCTATGAGGTAATATTCCTGGAGAAAAGTCTGTGCATCTACAAGACCCTTTAGGGAACCTCTGCCATGTCCATATGTATGGCTGCTCTTTGCATTTCTCACATCAGTCACCCTCAGGAGGATCTTCCTGGAGCCTTTAGTGTCCTTAGGCTTCCCCTCTGACTCTGCTTTTTGAGGTTCCATCTCCTTTTATGCCTGTTGCCTCTATTACTCTCTCCCTGGAGGACGGGAGGGTTTCCTTTCCCTATCTATACCTGGTGCCTCTTCTAGCTCATATTTCTCTCCTTTTAAAGTCCAACCCAAGGGTCGTATGTTATCATCAATGTTGTGTCAACCCATCGATCCTCATCGGAAACTGGGAACTTGTATCATTGCTAGAAAAAAGGGCCCAGAACAAGGTGAATCCCTAGCTTCTCAAGGAGACACACCTGATTCTGTCCCTTGACTCTCTCATTGAGGTTACCCTATTGTATCACACTCATGGCTGCTTTGGTATAGAGGCAAATGAGAAGTTGTGTGTAGTTTCATCCATGTGGCCTAAGAGAAGAGTTTCTGGCCCCACCTTTGGAGAGGAAGTAGTGTAAATTCTTAGCCCAAGATACAGCAGCCATAGAGAGTAGAACCACATGGCTAAGTTGTCCCTAAAACTGGCTTCTCACACAGAAGAGGGAGGATTTCCTGTGTAGTGGCCAGTCTAGGGTGGTAGGTTGGTAGCAACTCCAAGTTGAAGAATTTCCAAATCTGGCCTTCCTACACTGTATCTCACACTATTGCAAGTTGGGCATGTTTTCTGCATTTTCTGTGGAGTAAAAGAAAACCTGTCCTGTACCAAATAGGCATTGTAACTGAGTTCTTCTACAGAATCTTGAGAACTACTCATCTATGGGACCTAGATATGAGGTATGCATCTATTCAAATAATATTGTATCATTTCCAAAAGAAATAGCTCTAGTTGGAAGCAAGAGAAACCAAAGAAAGGTGATTTGGGTGATAGCCAGTCCACAGAGATCCAGAACTAAATGTGCTGGGCCACTCCTTGCATCAACAAATGTAATAAATGCCTATTACAGACATGACATTATACTAGGTGACAATGCCACTCTTTTTGTAATTATCCAGTAGAATATACAATAAAAATAATAGCTAGAATTCATATAGTGCTTTAAGATTTGCAAAGAGCTTAACAAGTATTAACTCATTAACTCAAAACAACCCTGAGAAGCAGGTGCGATCATTGTCCCTATTTTGTAGAAGTAGAAACTGAGGCAGACAAAGACTAAGTGATTTGCCCACAGTTAACCAGCTTAGAGACGTCTGGGGATGCACTGAAACTGAAGTCTTCCTGACTCGAGGTCTAGCCCTCTAAGCGCTGAAAGGCCTAGCTGCCTCTGTAAAACCCCTTTTAGTGCAGAATCTGTTTTGGTTTTGCCTTTAAGCCCAAAACTGGCCTGGTGCCTGGGATACAAAGAGTGTTTAATAAATGTTTGTTGGATTGGATGGAAGGGAATATGCAATGCATTTTTAAATAGCAGCCCTCCTTCTAACTTCTTGAGAACTGCATATCCATATAATTTGCTCCTAGTTGTAACTATTACAATGAATCAGATTCTCTCACGAAGTTATGGCTGCATTACAGTTGCTTAAAGGCTGTTTAAACAGTGTGTGTGCATATGTTCGGCACATAATGTAAAATAACTCTTCAGCTCCATGTTTATGCAGTGATGCCTCTCAATGAGCCTAGAAAGTGGAGGTCACCATCGGTTTCAGTTTCCTTTCCAAGGAAAATTTCCTTTTCTTCAGTTACCAGTTGTGATAGGCTGCAGAATACGTTGAATGAGTTTGTGTCTATTTCCCTGTTGAGATTTTTCTGGACTATTGTGTCTATTTGCCAGTGTTCTAAAATTAGGCTTAGAATGGGAATCGAAAGTTATGATGACTAGAATGATAACTCCCTATTTTGAAAATAGAGGTTCAAAGACAATCGCTGATTGATCCAAGGTCACATGACAGTCAACAATCAATCTATTGATTCAGCCTCAGACTTTTGACTTTCCTGCGAATAGAGACTTTCTCTGAAGCATTCATGGACAAATATAACTGTTGTTTATTTTTATTTTCATTAGGAAATTATCAGACACCAAACAGAACAGGCATTTCCATATACATTAGATACCTGTAAAAGCAATTTGTGCATGAAACTACAGGTCTCTGTTATGTACAGTTTGTTTTTCTTTTTAGTTTTATTATAAGATGAACCTATAGCTTACGAAGCCATCCTGCTTGTCAATTATTTAAAATTAATGGGTATCAATCCATAAAGGGCAAAGACTTGTTTTCGCCGACTTGAAATCAAGAAAGGTACATGGAACTAAAGGAGTCTGAGCTAATTGTCAGCTGTATAGAATTGGTGTAGAACTCCTTGCCAATACTTGAAAATTAAGTGAACAAATAGAAGTTATCTGAGCAATATGAATCAGCTCTACGGTCCCTGTTGTCCCAAACTGATTGTGGTAAGCAGTTCGCTTGGAGAGAGTAACAGGGAGTAGGAGTCAGGAGCAGATGTAACAGATAAATGAGGAAATCTGTTCCTGGGTGGCTCTTGGCAAGCTATGGAAATTTCTGGCAAAAGAGGGAGAAGAGAAGAGGGCTGAGGGAGGGAGGGCAGAGAAAAGGCTCCACTTTTTTGTTTCCTAGAGCTTTGTGAACAAGCTTTCTTGCAAACCCTATAAAATAGAGTTTGGTAGAATTCTCTCTTTATGAAAAGGAGAAACTGGCAAGAAGAATATGATTTTTTGAAAACCTAAAAGAATCCACCATAAGGTTGCATCTGAAATCCTGCTAGATTCTCTTCAAGAACTCCAGCAAGCTGGTAGTCACAAACAGCAGTAATCTAGCTGCATTTTTTCAACATTATTTAAAAAGCACACACTTGATCATATCTGCCAGTAGATCTTGTTCATAATCCCTTGTATCTGAAAGCATATCGTGTACATGACCCCAGATCCCTTTAGCTGGAGGGAACCACAGTGGGTCTCTGGCTAAAACCAAGTTTTCTGCTTTGCCTCACAGGAGGGAATTGCTTGAGAATAATGTTCTGTCATTTACCAAGGGACTGAATGACTCATCTGCCTGGGCCTACCTACCAGCCACAGTCAAGAGAAACTGGATTCCAAGTCCTGATTTTGCTTAAAATGACTAGCTCCTGAAGAGAAGGGTGAGTTTTGGTCTTAGAAAAGTGCATTGCCTAATCTAACTTACCTGAACTCAGCAGATACAATTTGCCAAGTCTCTACTTTACTGGCACTCATGTTGTGTAGACTAAATGGAACTCCTTAAATAAACGGGAAATTGTAGACACAGTCCAGAGTGCAGGATTTATTTTTATTTAGAAAGTATGAAGAGGAAAAGTTGAAATCCAATTTAAATATTTAGTCAAAGGGGAAATGGACAGACAATTGTAAATATTCTAACTTAGACATGGGATTAGGAGAAAAATGAGGATTTTTTCTGAAATCAAGTACAATTCATAAATAAACCCCATAGTTGAAAGAAAAAAATTTCTGAAGTTCAAAGGATTAATACTGTGAGTCACATACTTTTAGAAGTAAAAGCGACCCTATAGATCGTGAAGTACTAACCCCTCATGTAGCAGAAGAATGGAGTAGCCTGACCAAGATGGTGCCACGGCTAGACCTACAGCTAGTTGGTGTCTTAGAGAAGCAATGGTGTGCAAAGCATGTTGTACCTAGAGACTGCAGTCCTAGGCCTGAATCCTGACTCTGCCACTGGCCACGTGACTGTGGACAAATGACTTAACTCCTCTAGCCTTTGGTTTCCCCATCTATAAAACAGGGACAAGTTATGACTGATAGTCAAGAAAATAATACTAGCTAACACATAGAGTGTTTTAAGATTTATAAAGTGTTTTATATGTGTCATCTCATTTGATCCTCACAAACAACCCTGGAAGATAGGTATTATTATCTTTGCCATTTTACAGATGAGCAAACTGATGCTCAGAGAGAATAAGTGATTTATTCACTCAGAGTCACACAACTGTTCAGTATCCTGAGGCAGGATTCAAACTCAGGTCCTGTCCTCAAGTGTGCCACCTACTTGACCCTAGGATAAGAAAAGAAGTTGCCTGATTTTCTATTCAGTTCTCTACATTATCACCACTTGGTGTCAAGGTGACTCCTTTTCCTATCCTAGACTAGCCAAAAACCAAAGGCTTCAAACACTCCTTCCTTCCCTCTTGCCCCTTTCGGACAGTTCTTTCTTCTATTTCAACATCCTCCCTCTTCCTTCCCTGTCTCTGTGAAATATTCCTAGCCCAGGGGACTCATATGGGGGAACTCCTTTGAGGATGCCCAGCTCAGATCTCTCCAACATTCCGTTTCCTTTAGGCTCATCCTATATGCTCCAAGGCCACAGATTGTTGTCATGGCCAATAACTACCTTCATCACAAGCCATACCAGCCCTGACACAGGCTGAAGTTATTAGGATATGATTCAACTTCAAAATGTTTTCTGACTAAAGGGGGAAGAGCTGTAGCATAAGATAACCAAAGCTGATTGAACAGACCTTTTTTTAAGCAACAGCAGTGACATGGGAAATGTCCTGTTCCTGGAGTCAGGAAACTTGGCTTAGAACCTTGATTTTTATGCTTTCTAGCTGGCTGACCATAGTCAAATCACTTAACTTCTCTGAACTTCTCATTTTTCTGCTTTGTAAAATGGAGTCTCCCCTACACAGCACTGTTGGGAGGATCAGATGAGGCAAAGTATATCAAATGCTTCACAAATATTTATGCAAAGAGACATCTTATAGAAGTGCAAGAAGGACATGCTCCAGAAGAGGTACTCTACATTGCTTAGGTTCCAAGATGGTAACTATCTAAAGACTCCTATTCTGTTAAGGTTCAAAGGGAAGAAGTAACTAGGTGGAGAGGTTGGTCTTTCATGTTAAAAAAAGGCAATATAAAGAAATAGCAAAATGAAATTTGCAATTATTCCTAGGCAACGCTTAATCAACTTTAATGATTGAATCAGGCTAGGTGACTTAGTAGGAAGGAAGAGCCATGAAATTATACTGGTAGTACTCAGGTTTTTTCCTTTATGTATTACTATTCTTGTTTCAGGTATGTCTGAAAGAACTTTCACTTATTTGGGATAAAACTTAAGAGATCCATAGATGAAGGACTACATGGCAACATGAGTGGATTTTATACAAAACTTAATTTAAAGAATTTCTTACATAAGATGAAGTGTGATACCATCATTTGTTGGTAATTATGCCATCAAAATATCTTATTTTAAATTCAAATTTAGCAACCGTTTATTAGGTACCTACTATGCGTAGCATTTTGTTGGGTGCTGGGGATCAAAAACAAATTGAATTTGTCCCTTCAGTAGAACTTAAGCTCAAATTCTATTAGGGGAAGGAGGAGGTGAGAGATTCAACATATATCTATCAATTAAGTGCGTATCGATACTTAGGAATACAAAAAAATGAAACAGCATGTGTATATATATAGGCATATACATAATATATGCAAAATAAATACATATCTATCTGTCACCTCTTAAATATTGTTGGTCTAGGGGTATAAATGGTTCAAAATAAACCCCCTTCCCCGATCTATCTTAAGGTAGAAGTCCTAGTTTATACATGCTACAAAATGCTAGTTACCCAAAAGGCCATCACAAGTAGTGAATATTGAGTAAATCCGTTTATCTAAGCAAGTAAGCAAACAGAAATTGGAGATGTTTTACAGATTAGAATGTGCCAGAGAATATACAAGAGCAAATGAGCTCTTCAGCTATGAGTAAGATAAGGTTTCAGCTCAAAACAGGAGGAAGAGAATAGTCTTACCCAGGTGAGGTCCTCCCTCATTAGTCCCTAGAATTGCAAGCCCTAGAGATCAAGGGACATGTTGAAACTGGCTCTCAAAAATGTCAACAGCTGGAAGAGCTCCAATTTACTAGTTAGAGTCTCTCCTAATTGCCTTTCAGGCAGTCCTCTGTCCATGTCTATCTCTGAAGAGTGTCTGCAATCATCTAAGATAAGTTTTTTACAGCAAGTACACAGTGTCTCGCTCAACATTCTCTCAGACAATCAAGAGTCAAATCTCCCTCTGCATGTGCAAAGAGATTGATTTGTTTTGGAGACAGTGATAATGTGTATAATAACATAAGCAAAATACAAAGTACGTAAAAAGTGAAAGGACAATAGCGAATGAAGGTGAGCAATGGGAGAAGGGGAGGGAGGAATCAAAAAAGGTGATCATAGGAAAGGTAAAACCTTGAGGAAAAGTAAAGTTTCTTTTTTTTTACATTCAAATAACATTTTATTTTTTCCCAATTACATGTAAAAACAATTTTGAACATTCATTTTTTTTCAAATTTTGACTTTCAAATTCTCTCTCTCATTCCCTCTTCTCCTTCCTCCCTGATACATTAAGCAAACTGATACAGATTATACATGTGCAATCATGCAAAATATATTTCCATATTAGCCATGTTGCGAAAGAAGACACAAACAAAAAACCACAAAAAATACAGAAAGTGAAAAATGGTATGCTTTGATCTGAGTTCAGACTCCATCAGTTCTTTCTCTGGAGGTGGATAACATTTTTTCATCGTGAGTCCTTTGCAATTGTCTTGGATCACTGTATTGCTGAGAATAGCGAAGTCATTTCCAGCTGTTCATCATACAATAAATCCTTTTACTGGGTCCAGTGTTCTCCTGGTTCTGTTCACTTCAGAAAGTAAAGATTCTTAAAGGCAGAGATGAAAAGGGAGTGCATTCCAGAGCTGAAGGATGGCCAGTCGGTACACACAGAGGTGAGAGATAGAATATTGAGTTCCAGGGAAGGCTAATGGTTCAATATGCCTGGAAGGTAGGGTATGGGAAGGAGAGTGATATGAAATAAGGCTGGAAAGTTAGGTTGGGGCTAGACAGGGAAGAGCCTTAAACGTTGGGCTGTGGGGATTGTCTTGTGGAATTATCTTGGAAAAAATAAGGAGCAAATGAAGTTTACTGCATAGGGGAATGGCGTGGTAATACCTGGGTCTTGGGAATATTATTTTGGCACCTGGATAATAGGCAGATTGGAGAGTAAAGAAACTGGAAGTTGAGAAACCCATTAGGAGGCTGTTAAGTAGTCAGGCAGGAGGTGATAAAAGCTGGAACTAAGGTAGTAGGCATGTGAGTGAAGGGTAGGAGGTAGACATGAGTTGTTGTGGAGGCAGAATCAGTAGGATTTAGCAACTGATTGGACATCAGGGTGTGAGTGAGATGCAAAAATCAAGGACGATTCCACAATTCCAAACCAAAGTAAATGTGGAAGGATCCTAGTGCTCTCAACAGAAGGAAGAGTGGTGACACAGTGCGTTTCAGACACAGAGTCTGAGGGGCTGATGGGATATCAATCCAAGCAAGATAAATAATGGTGAGAGGAATGCGAGTAATATACCTTTTGCTAGGAAAAAAATACCAACTAGCACTTACATAATACTTTCCATACATTATCTCAATTGAGTCTCATAACAACCATAAGGAGGAAATACAGGAATTATCATCCCTACTTTACAAATAAGGAAACTGAGGGTCAGAAAAATGAAATGATCTGCTTATGGTCCCACAACTAGTAAATAAAAGAAGCAGAATTTTAATTCAGGTTTTCTTGACTCTAGGTTGAACACTCCTTCCACTACCCAGGGATGAATATATTTATTTGAGAGTGATTTTCACTGAGAGGTGATAATCAGATCCTTTAAAACAGGTCAGATTGTCATTTTGGTAATGACAATTACTAAATATGAACAAAGAAGCAAGTTCTAGACATCTAGTCCAACTATCTAATCTCCAAATAGTTTCGACTAACTTTTTGAGAGAGATGCAGAAAATCATTAGCTATTATTAAACATTCCTTAAGAACCAAGAATACCCAGCTGTTCTTTGGTTAGCTATTAATTTCTGAAAGGCATCTTTTCAATAATAAAAGTATATCATACTATGTTTATTCCAGTGGTATAGACAGCTAATCCTAATAATAATATTTTTGTTATTATTCAGTCATGTCTGAGTCTTTGTGACACCATTTGGGGTTTTCTTGGCAAAGATACTGGAATGGCTTGCCATTTCCTTCTCCAGCTCATTTTACACATGAGGAAACTGAGGCAAACAGAGTGAAGTGACTTACCCGGGGCCACACAGCTAGGAAGTGTCTGAGGCCACATTTGAACTCAGGAAGATGAGGCCTGTCACTTGATCCACCGTGCCTCATAGCTGTCCTGTAATAATAATAATAGTAACAATAATAATAATAATAATTTGAGAGAGAGAGTGTACCTAGTATGTGCCAAGCACTATGTTAAGTGCTTTGCAGATGTCTGGTGTGATCCTCACAACAACCCTGGGAGGTAGGTGCTATCAGGATCCTCCTTTTACAAATGAGGAAACTGAGGCAAATAGCAGTTAAGGGACTTGTCCGAGCTCACACAGCTGATAAGCATTTGAGGTTGGATTTGAACTCAGTTCTTCCTGACACCCAACCCAGCACTCTATCCACTGCACCACCTAGCTGCCTAATCTTCAAATTAAGGCTACTAATTACACTTTAGTGGGATAAGAGGGAATCACAAATATATGCCACCTAAATCGAACCATTTGGGAGATCTGGATTATGTAGTTTTTCTATCCGAATTAGCCAGATAATTAGTTACTCAATTTCCTGCTTCACTTTGGCTGGATAGACTTAACCTAGTGATTTTGTTTATTGTTCTATCTACTGAGAGCTCTGAAGTTTGTCCCTTCCCCCCACACTACCATCTTTCCTTCCTTCCTATGCTTCCTCTGCTAGCCGGGTGAGGCTTCCTGTTAGATCATTCTGAGAATTGTGGCTTTCCGAGATTTTGTGACCAGGAAGCCTGCCAGCACAATTACTACTCAAAGAAGCCTATAGAATCCCAGGGAACAATCTCCCTTTCTGCCAAGGACTCCAGCCATAAAGAGGAGATCAGAACTCTCGTCTCCAATGCATGGGTGGACTTTATTTTTTTTCAATAGCTACATTCTGGAAAAATTGCAAACTGAATTTTTGTCAAGATCATATTTTAAATTCAACAGGGGCACTTGCTATTAAAAGACTCCTACTGAGAACAATTTTCAAATCAAAGGATCTTTTGAAAAGCAAATAGCTGCACTTGATCTATCTTTTGAATAAAATCAGATTTTCAAATAGATAGCAAGTTTTCTTTTCTCCAGAATAAAAACCTCCACAAAATTAAAATAACTAGTTTTTCTTACAGTACTATTTAGTGGCAAGCAATGTTCATAATATTTGTTCTAATGTACTATTAGTTCCTGAAGTGCCTTCTAAGTTGTGAAAAAAAATTTTAAATCCTCGTCACCACAAATTTAGTGCTAATTCTATTTCATAGTATTAGAATTCCTTGAAAATTGGCAATTGATGCACAGTGCTTATTGTAACTCATAGGTACCTGGAATGTCTGATTAATCTGAATGCCTCAATCTCCAAATATTTCAGATAAAGAAATATTCTGAGTATCTGACTCACTTAAAGGAGAGTGTGCCTCTAGTCTTTCTCATTGGACTGAAAACTGCTGTAGACAGCTAAATAAACAAATGACAACGCCATCTCCACTGCTTGTCTTTCTCCTTTCCCTCTATCCCCATTGAAAGACAATCAAGGTGTTTCAGTGCCTCTGTGATTTCATCTTTCCCTCTTGAGCTTAATATTATTGACACAAGTGTTTAATCTTAGTTTTCCATGCTTTTGCTAACACTCCATCCAAGCAATTTTTTTCTATTTATTATTCCCCAGACTAAAACTATATAAATCAAAAAGAAAAATCTCCTTCCTATAATTTTCACCTCCAATCTTTAAACCAACAAGCAATTATTAAACATCTACTATGTGTGATGTATTTCCCATGGCACTCGAAGAAATAAAAAAAAAATAGTTCCTACCCTCAAGGAGGGTACATTACATTACACTGAGTGGGTACCACATTTACACAGGTAACTAAACATAAGATAATTTGATCTAGAAAAGTTGAGCCTTGAAGGAAGCTTAGGATTCTCAGGAGTGGAGGTGAAAAGGGGAGAGTATTCTGAGCCTGGGGGCAAGACTTCGAAAAGGCACCAAGGTGAGAGATGGAGTGATGAGTATGGGCAATGATAAGCAGACCAGTCTGACTGAACATACAGTGTATAAAGGGGAAAGGGTCAGGAATGGAGGCTGGACCTGTGATTGTCCGAGGAGAGTTGAAAGGAAGTAATGGGGAATGTCTGGAAAGATAAATTGTAGTCTGCCTGTGAAAGCTTTTAAATACTAGAGTGGAGCTTTTATTTTATTCTAAAGGGAATAGGGACCCAATGAAACTCCTTGAACAGTGCCTTAGGAAAACTGCCTTAGGAAAACTGTCTTGTCATTTATGCGGATAATGAATTGTAGAAGGAAGAATAATTAGGAAGCTATTTCAATAGCCCAAATTTAATGGAATTTGCGTGGTCACTGTATTAATGGAGGGAATGCATGAGAGATTATTTCAAGGTAGAACTGATCGAACTTAATTGAATGGATATGGGGAGTGAAGAGAGTGAAGAGTTAGGTATAACTTTAAGTTTGTGAATCTGGGTGACTGGAAGGATTGTGATATCTTTGATAAAAATGGAAGAGGGGAAGATTAAGGGGCAAAGATGAGTTTCATTTTGGACCTTCTGAAATTCTGACTTTTCAGATTTTAATGGGAAGTTGTCTCTACTTTGTTCTGCCTGTGTAAAATTGGCCTGAACATCTGGCTTTTTCTTGAGGTTGGCATCTCTAGCATTACAAGGGCGTTGGCTGTGGATGGGAACAATCAACAGGATTAAGTTACTTGTAGTTCTTAATTGGTTCTCCAGAACTTCCTCTTCTTATCACAAAACACATCCTTATGAGGAACAAATTTAGTTCAACTGATTCTACATCCAGTTTCAGCGAAAATATCCTCTGAGTAAGCGGTTTAACTTTTTATACATTTCAGGCAACAGTTTTTTCCAGGTCTAGTGCAAGATAGGTTTAATCCTATTTTTAAAATCTCTCAGGGATGTCGAAATTATTTTGTTGTGTTGGAATTTTGTTGTATCAAGTATTTGCTAGAAATAAGCCAGGATCATAGAAATATTTTTTTCCTTTTATTATTGACTTTTTCCTTTTATTTAATTGGGCTCTTATTATCATCAATATAATAGGATTTCATATATTACGCCATTTTAACATTGTTGTCTTTCTATGTAAACATTAAAATTGCTACACCTATATTTATTTTTTATCTTAGTTAAACTCCTTAATGAGAAAATAATAAGAATGAAATCATGCTGTAACTTGGAAACTGAAACACAAAAGGGATAGGGCACAGTGGTGGCACAGTGGATAGAGTACCAGGCCTGAAGTCAGGAAGACTCATCTTCCTGAGTTCCAACCTGGCTTTAGACAGTTACTAGCTGTGTGACCTAACCCTGTTTGCCTCAGTTCTTTATCTGTAAAATGAGCTGGAGAAGGAAATTGCAAACCATTCCAATATCTTTGCAAGAAAATCCCAAATGGGGTCATGACAATCAGACATGACAGTTGGATGAGAAAGAAAGAGAGAGAGAGGAGATCACTGTATTATTAGTGTTAAGAAGCATGGGATTCACTGACAGTAACTGAAGACAAAGTTTTGAAAACTTCTCCTGATCTGGTCCATCATTTCATAGAATCAACTGATTTTCAAGCTGAACAAGACCTTACTTAGGGTTTATCTTGTCCAGCGTGCTGATGAAAAAATGAGATCCTTAGAGATCCGGTGACTTGCTTAAGATCACACACTCATTCCCAGTAAAAGTAGAACTAGAACCCAGGTCTCCTGCCCCTCAGGCTCCTTCTATTGCACCAAGTTATCTGGGGGAGTCTTAGAGAAGTCTCCAAATGGTGAACCTCATTTGAGCTTTCCTGCCCTCGCTCCAAGTGCTTTCCCAAGGAAGTGGATTCTGGAGACATAAGAGTTAAATAGTTACAGCAGGCTGAAATCTTTTAGAGCAGCAGCAGGAAATAAGCAAGGACATAAGAAATTCCCTGGCTCTTAATGATTAACAAAATGCAAGAGGTTTTGTTTCTTTTTCCTTCTTCATTTCTTCTTTTCACTCACATTTCCACGAAATTACTATAATCTTTCTTATCTTTTGTTATTGGTCCCCAGCAGGGTTAGTTGACATTCAGGAGAAGGCAGTGCGCTTCAGTAGAAAAAAAATAAAAGGCTGAATTTGGAGTCCTAGTATATGAATTCAAATTCCAGCTCTGTCATTACCACCTAGGTGACCCAGGACAAGCCATCCACCTGTCTGGGTCTCATCCATAAAATGGAGGGGTGGTCCTAGATCACCTCCAGAGTCCCTCCCTGCTCTAGGTCTATGACCCCGTTATTTCTCAGAGCTTAGAGATGGCATCAGGCAAAATCAAATGTTACCATTCTCCGGTCTTGGGCTATTTTTTGTAAGGGACTAAAGGGTGACATGGAAGAGTATTAATCCTATTGGGATGCTATTGAAGAGCTGTAGCCTGGACTTTTGTGTAGCATGCCTGTCCACATGGACTTTATTTGGTCAGGAGAATCTCTAGGTACAAGAAAGTACATGGTACCTACAATTTGACATGTCTATATTTAAATAAATTAATAACAGATAACAAATAGCAGCAAATTCCTATCAAGATTATCAGAAAGAACATTATAGCTCTTCCATTATGGTTAGTTCTGGCTCTTGGCTTGTCATACAAGTCCTGGAATATCCTGTAAACAAGTAGAGACCAATAATATTAATAATTATCACTGTACTTCAGTCTGAAGGCTCTGTCCAAACTCTGCTCATCACTCCATTGCTAACTAGGGGCCACTTTTTATGTGTGGCAGACCTCTTGTGGTCAATTGGTCCTCTTATCTGCACTTTGCACCCCCCACCCGCGTCTACCACCCCAACTCCCTCCCAGTCCCTGGGGACAGAGATGCTATCACTGACATTGTGTGGTGCTTGTACAAAATTCATTTCCTCGGTTGACTCATGTAAGACAAGATGGGGAATTTTTCTGTAGCAGCTGCCACAGGGAAAGCAGATCCTGTTGCCACATCAGATGCCAAGCCCTACTGTTGTCTGCACATAGCATTTGAATCATGCAACCTTCGTGGTCGTGTCTCATTTGCAATGACATTAGCATTGTCGATTTTTTCCTTTTCAGCTGTCAGAGACCGAGGATTTTTTGTTGCTGTGGAAGGAGATGACTTTATTTATCATGGAAGATGATTTCTGTAGATGCCAAGATGGGCAGGTTTTGTACAAGCTTCCTTAGATAGCCCAGAAGCAAATGCCTTATTCTAGATCTATCCCACCCATTCCTGCCATTCCTCTGAAATCAACTGCTAAATGTATTGGCTGTGGACAAATGGCCCAAAGGCCAGGAATGGAGTCATCTTGTTTGCTTTTGTTTCCCTTTGTCATTACGCCTGACTTTGAACCCGGGCTGTAAATAAAAAAAGCTGAGGGAACAAATCCTTTACACTTCCTTCCTCTCCCAGTCTCCAAACACTGTTCTGCAAGCTTCATGTGTATCCTAAACAGACTTTCAGTTAAGATAAGGGGTGTTTCTGTTTGTTTGTTTGTTTAGTGTGACAGTTAAGAGTCCGAGATTACCAACATGGCCAGGGGGGCTGCTGGTCAGTTTCGGAGCAACTCTGCTTCACTCTAAGTAGAAATAGAGCCACTTTGAACCATTCACATTCAGGTATAGCTGCAGAACTGTGTTATGGTTAACGATCTCATTCTAACTGTGTAAATGATCATTAACTCATAATACCTGGAATAAATTAGCCTGCAAGCATGAAACTTTGGGGGTAGCTAGGTGGTGCAATGGATAGATAGCTGAGCTGGTAATCAGGAAGACTTATCTTCCTGAGTTTCAATCTGGCCTCAGACACTTAGTAGCTGTGTGATCCTGGGCAAGTCATTTAACCCTGTTTACCTCAGTTCTGCATCTATAAAATGAGCTGGAGAAGGAAATGGCAACCCACTCCAGTATCTTTGCCAAGAAAACTTCAAACTGGGGTCACAAAGAGTCAGATACGATTGAAATGACAGAATAACAAAAACAAATGAAACTTTAAATAAATATTATCCTCAGGAAATAGTTACATGTTTATAAGTATCACTCTTGGACTCTACTGAACCGACTGATAATCATTCTATCACTTACTTTTAAGGTCACTGTGACCATGAAGCTGGTAGAAATAATTTAGGCCTATATCTAAAAAAATTCAGACCTGAAATATATTTCCTTTCTGATGGTTCTTTGAAGAATTAGTAGATACATGAATGAATGAATGAGAAAACTATTTATTAAGTGCTTAATATATTCCAGGAGCAATAAGGGCTGGGGATACAAATTATTAGCAGTGTTTGGGGCATTGTAGATGCTCAATAAATGTTTATTGATTGATTGAAATACAAATAATCAAGAATGTTTTCCTGCCCTTAAGGCCTTCATAGTCTTTTAAGGGAAGAAAATACATATAGGGGATCTAGAATTGGAAATTGCAGGGTATGGGGAGGAGGCTGAGCAGGACTGGATTGGATTGGTCAGAACGTGGTATGTGGTGACTCTGGGACCTGAGAGCTGGGGGTGGGGGTGGGATTGAGTCAAAGTTCTCCAGTCAGAGCCCAGGATACCATGGAAGGGGGAAGGGATAAGAATGCAGGCAACAATACTCAAACATACCTCACAACTCATGAACTTTTCTTCATTCAGTTTACATTTATTAAGTGCTTATGTGCAAAGCATTGTACTATATATTAGGAATACAGAGATGAAAAATGAAATATTTCTCGCCCTCAAGGAGCTCATAATCAAATTGAAGGGTAATGTAGCCTAGTCAAGAGAATGCAGAACTTGAGGTTAGGAGACATGGGCTAAAATCTCAGTTTGTATACTTCCTTAGCTGTGTTACCATGGTAAAGTCATTTACCCTCTGTGCCAAAAGATGTCCCAGGCCCACCGCATGCCACTTCCTGGAGATCACCAATCTTACTCCTGCCCTGCTTCAACCCTTCCAAGACTAGCTCCCCTATATGTGCTCTCTTGCTTTATTAGAATATAGAGTCCTTGAAGACAGGGACTGTCTTGCTTGTTTCTGTTTGTTATCTCCAGCCCTTAACACTAAGCATTAGTACTTAGAAAGCTTTTAATAAATTATTTTTTCTTTCATTCATATAGCTAGTAATTGTTCAAAGCCTTTTAAGAATCGAAAATTCAAATGCAGTTTTTAAATGTTTTAGTTTTTAATTTTTTTAAAATATAGACAAATAATTTTCACCAGCTCCATGTTGTGGTGACTACATCTTCATCCAAGTCATTCTGTCTAACCATGAATATTATCCAGGGCACTGTCCTGGGCCATCTTCTCTTTTCTTTCTATACTCTTTTACTTAGTGATCTCACTTGTTCCCCTAGATTCAGTTATCATCTCTATGCTAATGATTCTCATACCTACTTATGTAGCCCTATACTTTCTTCAGACTTCCAGTCTCCCATCTCCAAATGTCTATTGGACTATAACACATAAGGAACTCTGAAGAACAGGAATAAAATTCCATCTAGGAATTGATATGAGGAATACGATATGAATATGGAATGTGATATGAAGGGAATATGATATGAAGAGAAGGGCTAGTCAGGTGGTAAGAAGAAGGGGTGACAGGTGGTCATTCAGAGTGTTTCACTGGTACCCTGGAGGTGTCAGGAGAAATCAAAAACCACCAGCATATTGGGTAATACTGCTGCTGAAAACTTACAGGAAGATCTGGACAAAAAAGGTACAGGATAGGTATATAAGAATGGGTTGTGATCCACATCTTTGGAGGGAACCTGGACATCAAAGGGATGACTGATTCATTAGAATATTTGAGTACTTAGGGTATTTTGGAGACCAAGCATTATTTACTACATATTCCTTAGAAAGGGGTTAAGGTTGTCCCTTTTAATTTTATTTATAATAATACCATCTTTCATTTTTATCATGCTAGGCACTTTATCTTGATCCTTGCAAACCCCACATGATTTAGGTAGGACAGATGTTATCCTTACTTTACAGATGAGGATAATAAGACCCAGGAAGCTTGAGCAACATGCCCAACTCTGTCGCCTAGTTAGGCTCCGTGCTACCATGAGAGTCCAGCTCTCCAAGGTAAGCGCCCTTTCTATGCTATGTAGAGAACTCTCAAAGGGACAGTGGCACAGGCAACTTCCAAATAGTCACATGTGTCTTTTTCAAGGTGGCATAGGAATTTTCCCCCTGCAAATTTACCTTCCTAGTGCTATTTTGCTTTGGCTGATAGTGGAGTGAGTCCAAATTACCTGTGCAAATGTCACTTGTGTAGCACATGTGTGAGCAATTGAGTTCCCTCACTGTTACTTTATCATAGGATCATAGATGTGGAGATGGAAATGACTGTAAGTCCAATCCCATCATTTGACAAATGAGGAAATAGAAGCTCAGAAGTGACTTGCCTGTGAATGTGGAAGAAGTAATAGACTTCAGGTCCTGTGAATTCAATGTTCTTTTCACTACACTATGGATTTAATTGCCTCTGTGACAGTTTTGTGATAGGTATCAGGACCTTATCACCCTTTTCCTTCTCTGACCAGGTGGTCAGGAGAATATCACTGCTGGATTTTCTCTCCTGTTATTCTTCCCCAAATGTTATTCACCATTCTTCCCTGCTGAGGTCTTTGCTATAATAATATACTATATATATATGTATATATTTGCTATAATAATAGACCACATAGGTGTCCATTATTATTCTTACTGTTATTGGGGCGGGAGATAAATATTTAACGTGGATTTGCAAGGACACAAACCTTTGAGAAAATTTCTATCTCATTTCAGATGTGCAAATACATCAAAAACAACTTCTTTGAATTGAGGATCTAATTCTCCTAAAATAATTTTAAATATATGTTGTTTTTGCCTCACCTATGTTTCCCAAGTATCTCTCCTGGTCTCCTATCCCACCCCTGGACCATCACTTATAAAAAGGAAGAGGAAAAGGTCATCAAAACTAACCAACATATTTAAAAAGTTTGATATGGTATCCCATAGTCCTCCACCTCTGCAAAGAAAGGAAAGATGCCTTCTCATGTTCTTCTTTGGAGCCAAAGGTAGTCATTATAATTTGGCCTTATTCAGTTCCAACCGTTGTTGTTGTTATTATCTATTTAATTGTTTTAGCTATTATGTATATTATTTTCCTGGTTCTGCTTATTTCATTTTACATTAGCTCATATATATCTTCCTATGCTTCTCTGTTCATCATATTGAATGGTTCTTACCACACAGTAACATTGCATTTGCTTTGTTTCCAGCTATTTGCTATTAACAAAGTATTGACAAATATTTTTATGTACAAATTCTGTAAAACACAGTATTGATACCCCCTTGTCAGATCGATTTCTCTTGAAAAGAACCATACCTTTCTAATGCCATAATTGAGCCTTTTCCCATTTATTTCAATGCCCATAGAATTTAGAGGCAAAAGAAACTTTAAAATTACATACTTCAATGCTCTCATTTTACATGTAAGGCAGAGACTTACCTGAGAGACTTACCTTAAGCGACTTAGCTGAGATCACACAGGTAGTTAGTAGTAGAACCACATTTGAACTCGGAGTTGAACAACTCCAAATCTAGAGTTCTTTTTAGGTTTTCTTTTATGGTTCTATTCTATTATTTCTTCCTATAAATTAATGGTCACCTCCACTACTATTATTCTTCCTTCTTTATCATAGTTGATAGTTTCCATGATATCTAAGGTTAATCTTCAACATGGATATTTTTCTCCTTCCATTTCTAATTCAAAATCTCCTTGATTACAAAGATAGGTTCCTGATGGGACACATTCCTTCAAATCTTCATGAGATAAACTCTGTCTTTAGGGACATGTCTTAAGCTATATCATTCGGGCATCTTAAGCCATAGTCCTGAAAGCCACTAGCCACTTTCAAAATCTTCCTTTCCTTATTTTAAAATCCAAACTTTATTTGAAATGAGTGATAAAACACTACATATGCACTCAAGTTCCTTTGTTTTTTTGTGCAGGATGTCACGGATCCATTCCAGGTTTCTTCTGGGAGTGTCATTTGTCCCCACATGAATTACTAAAAGTGAGTGTAGGGTTATAAACTTTCATGACTCTTGGAAATTTTTATTTTAGATCAATTTTAAAAATATTCCCAAATCTTCTGCAGAACTGAAAGTAAGGACATTATTCATTATACCATTCAATATCCTTTGTTCATTCATATATTAATTCAACCAACAAAACATTCATTTATTAAACCATCAAATATTTATCAAGCACATGCTATATTTGAGACACTGCAAAGCACTGAAATACAAGGATAGACACAGCACAGACATGTTTTCAAAGAGCTTACAATCTAACTATCATGCTAATAACTATGATACAAAGGAATGTGATTTAAGTGCAAAGAGGAAGACCACGTAAATTGCTATTAGAAATCTGGAGAGAAAAATAATTAACTTCCATCTGAAGCCAAGGTGTGGTGGGTGGAAGGGGTTACGGAAAGATTTATAGAGGGTATGGTTTTTTAAACTGGGTCTTAGAGGAAGAACAGGACTTCAGCAGATAACAGTTTGAGAAGAAAGAGTACAATTCATGTGTGGAGAATGGTGTGATGGAGACAATAGAGGGCAGGTGACAAGGTAGTACAGTTTTTTTTTTGATAGAGCATGCGATGTTGGGATGAAGAATATGAGATAAAGCTTCAAAGGTAAATTAAAGCTAGATTATGGAGTACCTTGAATGCTAGGTTTAGGAACTTATACTTTTGAGTCGGCAGAGTACATGATCATTATGGTCTACAGTAACTTTGATAGATCTTGGATAGAACCGTATTTATGGATAGATCTATAAATATGGGGGCCACCTCCATGGATGTAGATGCTATGCCTTGCAAAACTTCTCATCTTTGCCTGTGTCCTCTTATTAAGATCTTACAGGGAGTCTGCCTGCTCTAGGTGAGGTGTAGGAAAGAGTTTAGGAAGAGACTCATGGAGAGGGCAACTTCTTATGCTGCGCCTTGGAGGAAGCTTGCCCATTGTGCTGAAGGCTTTCCTCTGTACCTCAGGGGGTGAGCCATCCATCTGCTATCTCTTGCTCTTACATGATTGGCCTGCTTCCTTTTCTGGTATACAGCTTTCTGATAATTTTCAAGCCACTTCTCTTATGTAATTTTTGTTAGGTGACATGTTACACCCTACTCGTGCCCACAATACACTTCTGCTTTTCCATCTGAGTGATCTGGGACTTTAATTCTTGGGATACTATGGTATTCTAAGTCTTGCAACCACATAATAGCACCAAAAGTAAACAAACTCAAACATACACACATAGAGATTATGTTAAAACAACAATAACAACAAAACCTAGATCTTTGTTTCACAGAAAAGCTTGACATTATTAAAAATCATTGCACAATTTCCCAAATGCAATAACACACATTCATTACTTTTCTGTTCAATTGCATATCCTGGTTTAGACAATAAGTCTAAATTCTTTTCCCGCTTGCTTTTTCCTGTGTGGATAGATAGGTCAAATGGGTGCCATTAGGAGTTTCTGTACAGTTTCAGGCCTTGATGCAGTCATCACTCTGTCAACTACAAGCAGACTTATCTGGAAGACTTCCCCATCTATAGGAAATTACCTCTGATTTTAACTCTTTCCTGGAACTCTTCTATGGTGGTAGTAAACATCTTTGTAGAGCTTCCCTATTTCATATTAATATTCAGACTACCATCACAGGTATCTGTTTCATTTTTTTCTTTTTTGTATTTATATAGTATTTAATTTTTCCCCAGTTACACATAAAAACAATTTTTAACATTTGTTTTTAAAACTTTGAGTTCCAAATTCTCACACTTTCTCCCTCCCAACCCCCCTCATTGAGAGGGCAAGCAATTCCATATAGGTTATATATGTGTAGTCATGCAAAACATATCCATAATAGTCATGTTACAAAAGAAAGCAAAGACAAAAAAACTCAAGAAAAATAAAGAAAGTGAAAAAACAACAAAATTTGCTTCAATCTGTATTCAAACACCATCAGTTCTTTCTCTGGGGATGCATAGCATTTTTCATAAGTCCTTCAGAGTTGTCATGGATCATTGTGTTGGCTGAGAATAGATAAGTCATTCACAGCTGACCATTTTACAATATTGCTGTTACTTTGTACCCAGTACATTTCACTTTGTATCAACCACTGTAAGTCTTTCTAGGTTTTACTGAGAGTATCCTGCTCAACATTTCTTATAGTACAATAGTATTCCATCATAATTATATACCACAACTTATTCAGCCATTCCCCAATTGATGTGCATCCCCTCAATTTCTAATTCTTTGCCCCCAGAAGAGAGCTGCTATAAATATTTTTGTACATATAGGTCCTTGTCCTTTTTTTAAAATCTCCTTTGAGATACAGACCTACCAGTGGTATTACTATGTCAAAAGGTATGCATGGTTCCTTTGGGTATAGTTCCAAACTGCTCTATAGAATGGTTTGATCAATTCACAACTCCAACAACAGTACATTCATGTGTCATTTTCCCCACGTCCCCTCCAACAGTTGTCGTTTACCTTTTCTGTCCTATTGTCTAATCTAATAGGTATGAGGTAGTACCTCAGAATTGTTTTAACTTTCACTTCTCCAATCAATAGTGAGTTGGAATATTTTTTTTCGTATGACTATAGATAGCTTTACTTACTTTATCAGAAAATTGATTATATCTTTTGATCATTTATCAATTGGGGAATGGCTCTTATTTTTATAAATTTGACACAGTTCTCTATATGTTAGAAAAGTGAGGCCTTTATCAGAGAAACTTGCTTCAAAAATTTTTTTTCACAGTTACTATTGCTAACTGTATTGCCCTCCATCCTATTCCCCCACCCCCATTTATCCTATTCTCTCTCTCTCTCTCATTGAAAAGGCTAGCAATTCAACATAGGGTATACATGTGAAGTCATGTGAAGTCATGCAAAACACTTCTATAATAGTCATGTTGTGAAAGACTAACTGTATTTCCCTCCATCCTATCCCACCCCTCATTTATTCTATTCTCTCTTTTCTCCCTATTCCTCCTCAAAAGTGTTTGCTTCTGATTACCCCTTCCTCCAATCTGCCCTCCCTTCTATTCCACCCCCCTTATTTTCCTGTAAGGTAAGATAGATTTCCATACCCAGTTGAGTGTGTATGATATTCCCTCCTTAAGCCAGTTTTGATGTGAGTAAGGTTTATTCATTCCCTCTTACCTTCTCCCTCCTCCTTTCCACTATGAAAGCTTTTTCTTGCCTCTTTTATGTGAGATAATTTACCCTATTCCTCCTCTCCCTTTCTCCTTCTGGCAGTACATTCCTCTCTCACTGCTTAGTTTTATTTTTTAGATATCATCCCTTCATTTTCAATTCATCCTATGCCCTCTGTCTGTATATATTCCCTCCAACTACTCTAATAATGAGAAAGATCTCATGAGTTACAAATATCATCTTTCCATGTAGGAACGTAAACAGTTCAACTTTAATAAGTTCCTTATGATTTTTCTTTCCTGTTTACCTTTTCATGCTTCTCTTGAGTCTTATATTTGAAAGTCAAATTTGTTATTTAGCACTGGTTTTTTTCTCAAGAATGAATTAAATTCATTTACGTCATTAAATATCAATTTTTCCCCTCTTGGATTACACTCAGTTTTGTCGGGTAGGTGATTCTTGGTTTTAATCCTAGCTTCTTTCACCTCCAGAATATTATATTCCAAGCCCTATGATCCCTTAATGTAGAAGCTGCTGAATCTTGTGTTATCCTGACTGCGGCTCCATGATACTTTAATTGTTTGTTTCTGTCTGCTTGCAATATTTTCTCCTTGACCTGGGAACTCTGGAATTTGACTGTAATATTCCTGGGAGTTTTCATTTTGGGATCTCTTTCAGGAGGTGATCTGTGGATTCTTTCAATTTCTATTTTACCCTCTGGTTCTAGAATATCAGGACAGTTTTCCTTGATAATTTCTTGAAAGATGATATCTAGCCTCGTAGCCTTTAGGTAGTCCAATAAATTTAAATTATCTCTCCTGGATCTATTTTCCAGCTCAGTTGTTTTTTTCCAATGAGATATTTCACATTGTCTTCTATTTTTTCATTCTTTTAGTTTTGTTTTATAAGTTCTTGATTTCTCATAGAGTCATTAGCTTCCATTTGCTCCATTCTAATTTTTAAGGAATTATTTTCCTCGTTGAGTTTTTGGACTTCCTTTTCCATTTGGCCAATTCTGCTTTTTCAGGCATTCTTTTCCTCATTGGCTTTTTGGACTTCTTTTGCCATTTGGGTTAGTCTGTTTTTAAGGTGTTATTTTCTTCAGGTTTTTTTAATCTTCTTTAGCAAAGTGTTGACTTGTTTTCCATGATTTTCTTGCATCACTTTCATTTCTCTTCCCATTTTTTCCTCTAATTCTGTTACTTGATTTTCAAAATCCTTTTTGAGATCTTCCATGGCCTGAGATCAATTCATATTTTTCTTGGAGGCTTTCAGTGTAGGCTCTTTGACTTTGTTGACTTCTTCTGGCTTTATGTTTTGGTCTTCTTTGTCTCCAAAATAAGTTTCTATAGTCCGAGGTTTTTTCTGTTGTTTGCTCATTTTCCCAGTCAATTACTTGACTTTTTAACTCTTTGCTAAGGTAGGGCTCTGCTTGTAGTGTGAAGGGTGTACTGTCCCAAGCTTCAGGAGTTTTCTGCAGCTGTGTTCAGAGCTACTTCTAAGAACCTACAAGTTTTCGGTTCTTCCAAGGTAGTATGATCTAAGGAGAGGTGTTTACTCCTCTTCTGGCCTGTTCTCTGGTCTGTAAGTGACCTCAAGCACTCCTTTCTGCCCTGGAATTGTGAGGAGCATTCCCTTTCCACCGCTACCACAAGCTCTGCTATGCCAGTGCTCCTCCTCACCCCAGGACTGCCACCAAGGACTGTGACCCAGATCCAAGTATGGGCAAAGCAACAGAGTTCTGCTTCAGTTCCAGCAAAGAGACACTTGTAATCTCCTTCTGACCAGTTGTTGAATCCTCTTACTGTCTGTGGGCTGAGAGCTCTGGAAGAAGCCACTGTTGCTGCTGTTGCTGCTGCTGCCTCCACTGCCACTGCCCCTGCTGCTGCCACCACCACCACCACTGCTGATTCAGTCACTCCCAAGACTTTCTCCTTGGTTTGCTGGGGCTGTGCTGTGCTGTGGCCAGAGGGTTCGACAGACCTTTCCCTCTGTTCTTCTAGGTTGTCTTTGGCCTTTGTGGGTTGAGAAGTCTGGAAACTACCACACCTGTCAGTGATTCAGTCCCCCAAGGCCTGCTCCAGCTTTGCTAGGGCTTGGTCTGTGCTGGCGTGACCTGAGCTGGACTATGCTCCTCTCTCAGCCTAGTGTAATAGGCCTTTCTCATCAACCTTCCAGGTTGTCTTGGGCTAGAAATTTGTTTCACTTTGTCTTTTTGTGGGTTCTGCTGCTCTAGAATTTGTTTAGAGTCCTTTTTACAGGTATTTGGAGGGGTTTGGGGGAGAACTTAGGTGTGTCCCTGCCTTCACTCTGCCATCTTGGCTCTACCCATTTCATTTTTTTAACGAATCACAATTTTAACCTATGCATAGTTGGCAGAGGGGAGTCCATAAGGTGGAATTTTATTCTACCAAACCAATATTTTGAAGTCAACAAATAAGCACAGGGCAATCTTATATTCTTTACATCTCTCAATTAATAATATGACTGTAAAGATGTGGCTTACTGGAGGATATAATTCTCCAAAGCCTATGTGTTCCCTTATTTTACCTCTATCAAGGATACCTTTGAATCATGTGCATATTACTCACATAAAGATTTTATACTGAAATTTCCTTAATTATTCTTTTTGGATTTTAATGATTATATGAGTCTCCCCGCCCATAAGTGTTTGGCATCCTTTTCATATTTCCTGTATGTTAAGAACTGAACCCTTAACACCCTTAGACTTGTGTTGCCTCCAGTATGGTTCATCTCTGGGTACATGTCTGGTCCAGGTGCATTTCCCATGTTTGCTTTCTTTAATACCATTTCTAGTTTCTAGTGAAGTGTTCTGATGTTAAGGGTCCAGTTGTGATAGATCTGCTGTCAGAGATGGAGAAAAGTGTTGCGGAAATTTTTAGAGACCTTTTCCATTTTGGTTGGTCATCCTCCTGTCACTTTTGATCCTTAAATATTAAAGGATAAATATGTACAGGATGGCCTGGTTTAATTGAAGCTATTCCTAAGCTTTATGTAAACTTATTTTTTCCTCTACTGCTTCCTGGTGCTTTATGAGATCATATTTACTGCTCATAAACTTCTACTTTCCTATTCCATAACATTTTACAAATGAGCTTATATTCTTAATTGACACTGCCCTTGCATTTTATATCTCTCTGTGTGGCTTGAAGATAAAATGTTTGCCAGGTCAGACAGTTTATAGGTTTTTTAATTGGTTAAACTTCCTTAGGTAATGGTGATAGTCTGTGCCAATGTCTATTCTTTCCCAATCTTAATATTAACAGTTTGTTTAATAAATAAGTTTAACTCAGGATTATGCTTTTTAAAAGGGAATAAAATATTGGTATCTTTTGACTTAGAAATTTCATTGCTAGGCTACTTATCATATCAATCATATCAATAGAAAGGTCTAACATACCAAAACATTTGTAGCAGAGTTTTTTTGTAGTACTGAAGAACTGGAAGCAAAGTAGATACCCATCAATAGATGAATGGCTAAACAAATGGCAATACATGAATATAATAGAATATTATTGCACCATAAAAATGAATATAAATAATACAGAGAAGCATGGGAAGACTCCTAGTATATAAACTGGTACAGTGGTGTACTGGTAATTGTTTAACAACTGGCTCTCTGAAAAAAATACACGTGACACACTTTTAAAGTTTAATTTGCATTATTAATATTTTCTCCAGTCCTTTCTTAAGACTAGATAGTCAAAAATACAGTCAAGCTTTGATTTGTATCATTTGCCAATTTCTAAGGCATATATGCTCATGAAAATGAACAATCAGATCTCACCAGCCAGTAGAGCTGACTTTAGTACAGTCCTCACTGATTAGAGTTTAACAACAGGAAAACAATATACACAATGACTGTTACAATGACATAAAAGCAAAGAATAGCAACTAAAAAAAATCAAAACTGGATGCTGTGAAATTATAATTACTGAGCTTTGTCTCAAAGAGGAGATAAGAGAATTTATCTCCATCCCTTCCTGAGTTGTGGGATGTGAGTGTAGAACACTGTATATGATGTCAGACTCAGTTGACGTGTTGGTTAGTTTTGATGAACTATTTATTTGTTGTCTTTTTATTATAAAGGCTGGCTATCTGGGAGATTTAGGGTAGGGTATGTGTGTGTGTACATATATACACATATGCACATATATGTATACATATATATGTATATATAAAATGAAGGTGATATCTTTTTAATTGATCAGTCAGTACAAGCTAAAAGTAAGTAAATCTGGCTAGAATTGGCAATATCCAGCCTACCTGGCCTACTTGTTATACAACATTCTGTCTCCTGTCTCCACGCCCCAGGCTGACCCACATGCTTGGAATGCTCTCCTTCCTCATCTCCATTTTTCAGAATTCCTTGCTTCCCTTAAAGTTCAGCTCAAGGATCACCATCTTTCCTGATTCCCCATCATTGTGTATTCCTTTTTTATACATCCTGTATTCATTTATCTGTGGCAACATTTTATTCCTCAGTAGAGTATAAGTTCTTTTAGGTCAGCAATTGTTTTATTTTTGACTTTATATGCCTAGTACCTAGCAAGGTGTTTGGTATATAGCAGTCACTTAAATGTTTGTTAACCTATTATTATCTTCTCACTTTAATTTTTTATTCTGGTTTGGTTTTTATTTTGATCCCTGATCATCTGTCTGTACACAGGCAATTAATTTAGAAATACTTCCCACTTCGGTAATCGTTTCCTGCCTATTACATTAAAATCCACTTCATTTTTTGTGGTATCTGGTGCGAAGTTCAGTACATGCCAATGGTCCTCTTGAAGACAGGATTCATGCAACGTATGTAAAGCCTCTGTAACATTTAAAAGCGTTTGACGTTTCTCAATTACTTTAGTCTTATTCTTTTCTAAAATAATATTTCTCCCCAATTACACGTAAAAACAATTTTTAACATTCTTTTTTTTAAGTCTCGAGATCCAAATTCTATCCCTTCCTGCCTCGCCTCCCTCTTCCCTGATATGGGTTATACGTGTTCAATCATGTAAAACGTTTCCATATTAGTCATTTTGTGGTAGAAAACAAAGGAAGGAAGCAAAGAAGGAAGGAAGGAAGTGAAAAATAATGTGCATCAGTTTATTCTTATTCTTACTTTCCTTCCCTAAGTTCATCTTTGCATTGAAGCTGTCAAGTACTAACATAGATGTTCTTTTAATTTGGAGGGTCTTATCAAGTTCTTCATAGAATTTGTCTATCTTCTCTTTTCTCTACGACAGATATTGGCACAAAAGTTGCATTATCTGCCTGGTAGTCTTTTTTTTTGGCAAAGGTTTAACATTAGCCCAGCAATAAAAGATGGTCAATTGTCCTTATAAAATGAAGTTTCTTGTAAAACTTCAGATGCATAAGAAAAATAGTTCCACTAGCCACTTTTCTTTGCTTCTCTAAGGGAATTATTTGTGACAACCCTCCATTTAGCTACAATTTTATTTTTTCCTTCTGGCTTCATTTATAACAAGAATGTTGAGATTGATATGTCAGTTCCTAAAATAGTGTGTCCACTCATTGATTACTAGGCAAGGATATCACATTAAGAGTGGCACTCTCTGCCTCCTTTTATGCTGATCTATTACCAGTCCCACAAGAGTATGGAACAGGACCATAGAGGATGGAAGACCATTTTGCATTCTTCTTTATTTCCTAAATTGTCATGGCCAAAAAATTGATCCACCACTAGTTCGGTGAGGCTAGTCCTAAAAAAGTAAACAAAGCCTATTTCTAGGTCTGTATTTGAAGCCTTTCTGCCTTGGTAGAACTTACAGTCCCTCCCAGGAACACTCGGCATATCAAGAGGTCACTTGGATAGTATATCAATTTTTTTTCATTTTCTAGGTGTGTAACCTCACTCAACCTCCTTGGGCCTCAGTTTACTTACCTGTAAAATGATAGCTTTAGAGCTATGAACCTATGAATTCAAATATTGGATTAGGATTTTGTGGAGGTATACTGTCATAGATAAATTTAAAAAACTAGAGTCAGATCATTAGGCCAATAGAACATTGAATGGAGCATTGGACTTAGAAAAGCCTTAAGAAGGCCTGAGTTTAAATTCTGTCTTGGATAGTTACTAAGCTATATTATCCCGGGCAAATGTCAGTCTCATTTTCATCATTTGTAAGATAAGGATAATAATAACAGCACCTACATCACAGAGTTGTTGCACAGATCAAATGAGATAACCCATGTAAAGTGCTTTGCAAAACTTAAAGCCCTGTATAAATACTACTCTTATTAAATTACATCTCTATGAGCACAGAAGAAAAGACAATATTGTCTCTGCTTAAGGAACAGAAAAGCCAAGGATATGGGCTGTGTTATAAGGTTAGTAGTATAGAAGTAGGTGGAAGACAGAGGCAAGTGCTACTCATAAATACATTGCAGGACAAAAGAACCCTTTTGGATAGAAATGACAAGAAAAGACTCACTTATAATCATATAGTCCAACCTTATGGCAAGGTGTGAGACTGTGAAAGCCAGGCAATCCTTTCCCTTAATGCACACTTTTCTTTAAGAGGTTTCCTAGTTGCTTTTTCTTTTTGATATAACCTTTCATGTGTTTATTTAAGCTAATGATGGGGAAAAGGTAAATAACTTTAAACTTTGAACCCCGTGTATCCTCCTTTCCTTAGCAGTTCTGTTGAACATAGCATAGCCATAATGCTAATTCTAATGTCTAATAGTCTGCTTTCTATTCTCCCTTGTCTTTCCTTTTCCCTTCATGCTTTCTAAATGCTATCGCTAAAAAAGACAGGGTGAAAGTTAAAGGCATACTAAAATTGAAAAGTATGTTTCTATTTCATTTGATAAAAATAACTTATTAGATTATTTGCATATTCTTCTTATCTATTACTCTTTGACACTATCAACTCCACACCTTTAAGTATTTTTCTGGTAACCACCAATATAGCATGAATGAATGAATGAATGAGAAACTTACTAAGTGACTGCTATGAGCCAAGCACAGCTAGGTGCTAGAGATACAAATACAAAGTCCCTGATCTTAAGGGGCCTATGGAAGGAGGGTAAATACAAATAGGGGAATGGCGGCCAGAAAAGGGAATTTTGATCTGCAGTCACAAGGACAGTAAATATAGCCATAGGGCAGTCTATTGTTACGCCTTATCCAAAAGCAATGGTAGTGTATTGATTTACTTTTGTCCTCACAGTCAGAGGTAAAAAACAAAGTCAGAGACAGAGACAACACACATCAGTCAGGGCAAGGCTTTATGGAATATGAAGCTTGGTCTAGGGCTAACTAGGTAAAGTAAGTTAGGTGAGTTTGCATTCTTTGATTTACCAAGGAGGATAGCTCAGCTTCTGTGCCATTTCAGAGCTTAATGAATTAATTGTCAACAGGGATGAGTGGGGCATTGTCTCAGGAAATGTGGTCTAGAGGATGCTATTCCAGTTGAAATAGGTCAGTTGGCAAGGTGTCCAGAATGGATGGCATCAACTCATTTGTTTTTCAATATAAGAAATTTATTCTGTGGGTGAGACAATCTCACTAGGCATATAGAGTGAATTCACTGTCAGCATATAGAATGATCAGGCAAAACTCATGTTGAAAGATCTCCTGAGATGGTTACTTTCAAAGAAGACTCTTTGAGGCTACTTTCAGGGCATTCTTATACTGCCAGTAGCCTTAGAGAATCTGATTTAAGTAAATCATTACCTGACTAGAGAATGCAAATGTAGGTAACTGCATTAGGCACTGGCTTTTTAAAAAAATTTTGGTCTGAATATGTGATTTAATCAATGTAAGGAATTCCCAGTGTGGAAACTTGCTTTATTGAAGCAAATCCTATCCATTTGGAATATACATACATACATATATATGTATATTATATATGGTTTGGAATATACATATATGTATATTTGGAATACACATGTTATATATACTCTCTGATAAAATATAAGCTTCTTCAGGACAGGGACTGTTTCCTTTTTTGTCATTGTAGCCCTGGAGCCTAGGACTGCTTGTGGCACATAGTAGCCATTTAATAAATGCTTGTTGATTGATTGACATAGACTTAGAGAGATGATTAGGTCATTGAAAGGTTAAACAGCTAATATATATAAAAGGCACAACCTGATCGCAGGTCTTCCTGACTCCAAAGCTGGTACTCTCATGATATGACGGGAGATCGTTAATTCAAAATACTTGTCAGTCAGTTCTATCATGAACCCTTCAGGTGCACCATTCCAGGGAAGTCGAGGCATACGAACATATTAAAGCTTTTTAGGCTAGTCTGGGGTGACCAAACTTTTTAATAATGACAAAGAAAGATTTTGGTGACTGGAATTTACCGTGATACTCTCAGCATTTTAATCATTGAATTATAACTCCATCATTTTCATCACTTCCAAAGCATTTATGGATCATCATTATCGATAAAGCCTCAAACTGTAAATTAGGATCATAGGATTTAAAGATGAAAGGGACCTTAAATATCATGTAGCCCAACCCCCACATTTAACAAATGAAAAAACTGAACCTCTTGGAGCTGAAGCAGTGACTTCTTTGTGCTCTCACAGTTGGGATTCAAACCTAGGCTTTTCTATTCTAAGTTTAGAATTCTTTCTACTACACCACTCAAGCAAGTTTGTCTTTGTTTAACATTGCTGGAGATGGTTTCATAGAATCTAATACAGGTACATTACTTAATATTTTTGATGACCATGGTGGTATTGGTTAGGAGGACGGAGTTTACATTTATGGTGTTCATTATACATTACAGCCACAGTCTTTACCAAAACAATTGTCTCTACTAACATTGATGAAAGTTGTATAGATATAAATATACAGTTCTCTAGAAACAATGGGCAATTAGCAGTTCATTTGAGGAAATAACTTGGGCCATAAAATGGACCATAAAATCCACCCATGGGAAGTTTACTCTAAAATGTTTGCTTGTCCAAAGTGCTTTAATGGGGAAAGACTCAAAGCAGCAAAGTTATTTTTAAAATGTCAGGATATACCATTTCTTTTGGACTGAAATCTGCATCAAATGGATTATCCTTATCTGTATGGAGTTCCTCAAAAGAAACCTGGGGACCAGTGATTGTGTTTCTAGAGAACCATGCACGATTTAAGAAAAAAGGTCCTGCTCTCCAATAGTTTAAAGGGCAAAGAGCTTCATTTGCAGGCAGCATGTGCCAACAAATATACTATTTCCTCTGAGATCTCCTTATGGGCAGCTAAGGTTTTTTTGTTTGTTTTTAAATTCCACAAGGAGGAAACATCGATGCTACATTGGGATTTGCCAGCATTTTGTGATCCATGTGGACAGAGAACATAGGCTGAATATCCAGTAGGTGGGGTTTTATACCCTGGGAATTACTTCAGCAAGTTAATGTAACCTGATCCAGGTATTAGTACAGTGTGTTCTGTATGTGACAAATTTCTCCAGGTTGTTGCTTACCTCTGGCAACTATTTCTGCATCCAGATTCACATTTCTAGAGCATCACAGCAGGGGACTATACATATTTGAGGGACCCTAGGGGCTAGATCTGAGGGGCTTGTCACCCTCATGTTACCCCACAAGGTCATAGCCCACCATTCCTAACACATGTATTTCAGTACAACAATCTTCTTTAGGAATGCAGACTTCATAGTCCAAAAGAATTATACATACTTTTCCTTTGAACTTGCCCCATTATTTTGAATTGGAAAAGAATCCTAATCATTTTTTTACTTTCTCAGTCCTCAGTTATCCAAGTGCTTGCAAGCACCCCATCTGTTCCCCAGTTATGTCCTATTGTGCACTGGGAACATACATGCAAATTATGGCGTTATGTAAATGGCACACACCCAAAGTGTTTTTTTTTTTTACCAACACCCTAAGCAGGTTGGACCACACTTTAATTGTCACTGGCCCAAGAATGGGGTAGAGGGGTGATGGAGGGTGGAAATGTCATTTTCTCCTACCTTGAATTGTGTGTGTTTTGTCTTTCGTTCTCAAAGAGGACCTTGACATCAGGAAGATGATGACATGACTTGCAGGTGAGGGGCCAACTCTGCACCAAAAGGTATTTGTTTATGGACTTTCTTACTCTGGTTCTACATATATTCCCTTGGCGTTCTTTTTAAAATTAAAGATAATATCCAATTGACAGAATTGAAAACTTTTGTGGAGGAAGAAAGAAGTAGTGTCCAGGGCATTCTAGATTTTGTATTAAAATCAATTAATATTTAATGTGCCTACTGTGATCAGAGACTCTTCTCAGGTACTTGGGGTGAAATGAGATAATATTTGTAAAGCACTTAAGACAGTGCCTGGCACAGAGAAGTCTCACACACACACACACACACACACACACACACACACACACACACACACACATATATATATATGTGTGTGTGTGTGTGTGTGTGTGTGTGTGTGTGTATACATATATATATATATATATATATGTATGTATGTATGTATTCCCTTCCTCTTCTTAGGGTAGAAACAGTTTAGATAAAATAATATCACTTCCCTCATGGTATTTACAGTCTATAAGGGAATAAAACAAAAGTACAAATAACTAGATTATATAATTTTACATAAATATGTTAGAAGTGCAAGGACAAAGTAGTATGTTTCTCTAAGGAGAAAAGCTCATTACCAAGGTGAAAGATGAATAAGAGAGGGCTTCATGGATCAGAGGACCATAGATGCAGAGCCAGAAGGGACCTTAGAAGAGAGCTAGTGCAACCCCTACATTTTACATTTACACTCGAGGCCCAGAAGCTGAGTAACTTGTCTGAGGTCACACAGGTAGTATATGGTAGAGCCAAGATTCGAATGCAGTTCCTTTAACTCCAAGGCCAGTGTTTTCCTCTGTGTACTATGCCACATCTCTGTGGAAGAACAACATGTGACTTGGGGTTTCTTATAGCACTCCCAATACGTTCTCTAGGATTTTCCCGACCTTTGTTGTCACCAATCACTTTAACCAATATGTAGGAATTTCTTGCATTCCTTGGGGTTTTTCCCTGACTACATAATCGTACCCATAGAAATGTAGTTCCCCTTATTCACCTTTCATTTAGGTATTTAGAATGTTTCATAGAGGTAGGTTTCAATATCACGTTATGCCTGTTAGATACCATCATGCAATTCATGGAGCCCTAGAATTTGACAGCTTGAAGGCTTAGGTATATTTTAGTCCAATCAGTTATTGCAGATAAATAAATTAAGGCCAAAAGAATTTAGGTTGATTTCATTGGGGTTGTGCTGACAGTGACATCAGAACCTGGCTCACTGGCTGAAATAAAAGATGGCGATTTTGTTAAAAAAAAAAGTGTACTTGAGATGTCTTTTATGTAGGAAGTCAGTGATAGCCTTTATCATATTATGGTACAAATTCAGAGTGTCCTTGAAATAAAAAAAAATCCCCATCCACAATAATAACCAGGCATCATTGTGCTTATTGCATCAGACCTTGGAACAAGATATGGCCTCCTACATGAGATCCACAGTCACTCAAAAGAGTTTGTCCTAATAGTCTTCCACACAGGAAGAAGTGAATGGATGAAGAATTTTTTTTAAATTTGGACTATGATATACAGCTGTATGAATAGTCCATTGAGCTGATCCATCAGTAAATATGTTTTGGGCAGAACCTACATAGGGACGGTGAAGGTAAACTGGAATTGAATAAGAGGAAGAGCTAGACCACATTTGGGAAATCAGGTAGTATACCATATTTCCCCATGTATAAGATGCACCTTAATTTTGGGGCCCGGAATTTGAAAAAAAAATGTATTACATAAAGTTATTAAACTCAAGTTTTATTCATCTGCTTATAGCTTTCAGGCATCTTTTGGGCAAGTCTGGTGCATGTACCCATGCTTAGTCCATTCCATTTCATGAACCTGAAGCACCAATTGTGTCCTCCTTTGAAATCAGTAGCTTCTTTTTCATCTGCAATTCTTCTTGCCTCGTGCTGAATCATCTTTGTGGACACAGGAATTCCAGTTGCCCTCTCCTCAATCCATATCTTCAACTCCCTCTATAAATCAGGCCATTTTGCTGACTTGCCTCTCATGGCCTTCTTCCGCCGAGGCGTTTTCAGTAGGGTTTCTTCTTCCTGTAGCTAGTCTCAGACTGTTTTCTCAGTTGGAGAAGGACCAAACTTACATTCAGGAGCACAATTCTATTCACTTTTGCAAACTGGATCACTTTTAACTTGAATTCAGTACTGTATGAAAAATCTTTTCTGAGCCATTTCTGGGCAGAACATGGCAAAACATAACCTAATATACCGGTAACAAATGCAAAACAATGAGTGCAAAGACAACAAGCACAAAAAAATGGGAAATGCAAGTAGAAAAATCTACAACCATTGTATGAGACGCACCCAGTTTTTAGACCCCCAATTTTTGTTTAAAAAGGGTGTGTCTTATACATGGGGAAATATGGTAGATGTTTGAAATTCTCACTTCAAAACTAAGCCTTTAGCTGAATGCTTGTTAAAACTGAGGGCAGTTAAAATGCAAACAGTCCCAGGAAAAGTAATGTCTCAAGCCCTTATCAGATATTTCTAGTTTATTTTGAATGGTCTACATAGATTTAGATAGAGAGAGTGGCTTTTTGGTGGGATCATATAATTTAGGTACTTTAAAGTTATACAGATATTGCCTGCAACAGGTGAAAACTGATTTTAGAGAACTTTAAAACATCTAAAAAGCACAGTACTTAAGTGTTTAATTTAATACAAATTCCTATTTTCATTTTAATTGCTTAGAAATATTGCTATGTTCCATATATAATTTCTCTTACTGGGGAAGGGGAAAGAGAAAAAGGGTAGAGAATCATGTAGCTAGAAGAATCAATTTTGAAAGGATTAACTTTCTCTAGAAGTGTGTCATCTTGCTGGTCATAATTTTGTCTAGGCCTATTTCTGAGTGCACTGTTTTGATCAATTCTGTAAATTCGAAATTCTGGGGAAAATGTTTCATTTAAATAAGGTACAAACTATAAAATAAGGTGAATGTAAAATTTATAGGTATCAAGAAAAGTAATATGGTACAAGAGTATAAGTTTGTTGACCAATTTTGAAAAGAAATATCTATATGCTACTTAAGATATAGACAAAAACAAGATCCAGCCCACGGAGTAAACATAGCCCTCAGAAATAGTGAGGTCAAAACCAGCTAGTTGAATTCCTGAATATTCTTGCCATTTTTTAGAGAAGACAAAACATTGTACCTTTCCATAGACACTGAACAAGGTAAACTAACACTAATCTAGAATTATGAAGGAAATTATATATCTATATCTATATCTATATATCTATATCTATATCTATATCTATATCTATATATATATATCAAAGATAGGTGTTTTCATTTGTCTATGAAACTCTCAGTGAGGAAATTGTCCCTATTAGTACTAAGTGGTACAGTGGATAGAGTGCTGGACCCAGAGTCAGGAAGACCTGAGTTCAAATTTAGCTTCAGACACTTAATGACCTTGGTTGGGCATGTCCCCTAACCTCTGTTCTTTTCAGTTTGCTCAGCTGCAAAATGTGGATAATAATAGCACATATCTCCCAGAGTTGTTGTGAGGCAAAATGAGATAATTTGTAAAGCAGCACAGTGCCTGGCACATAGTAGGTGTTTAGTACAGTGAAGTGCTTGGCACTTAGGTGCTGTATGAGTGTTAATTATTAATATTATTATTAGATCTGCAATTAACCTTCAATTTATAGTCCTAGCGAGTTGGCTGGTGGCAATGAGAGGTTAAGTCATTTGCCTCTGGTCATAAGGCTATTTGTTATCAGAGGCAAGATTTGAATCCAGCTTTTCTGGACTCAGAGGCTGACTTCTCCGCTGTACCACACTGCTTTTCATATACACGCACAGATGTGTGGATGCAGAATGGCCTGGTGGAGAAAGCACTGGACCTAGAGTCAGGTTGAAATGGCTAAAATGCTGCCTTAGACTCTTGCTAGTGTTTGATGCTCAAAAAGATCATTTAAGTTGCTCATCTGTAAAACCGCAATAATGATAGTAGCACCCACTTCCCAGGATTGTTATGATTAAATAAGACAATGTATGTAATGTATGCAAACTTCAAAGGACGATATGAATTCCAGGTGTTATTATTCTATTTTAGATAAACATTACATTTTAGATCTCAGAACAGATAAGCTTCAATTTTAGCTTAAATGTTTCTGTAAAATAAATTTTCACTGACATACATACCTGTATTTTAAAAAAATTAGTATGCCTGATTCAAAAATTAAGCCTCCATTCCCCAATCTAATTCAACGAGAATTTATTAAGTATCTTCTGTGTCCAAGGCCCCATGACTCTGAAGACACTTCAGTTCACTGATGGATCGATGATCTCATCAATCTGGAAGTTCCCTCCAATGAAGCTGTTCACACCTTGTCCTTACTTGTCTATCCTGTGAAAGTCTTATCCAAACACTCCCTCGAGTTTGCCAAAGGGGGAGCGGCAGGGAGGGTGGGTGTGGGTGTGGGCGGGTGATTTCTTGGGGCTTTTTTGACATATAGGTAATACAAATAAAGTATTTGAACTGTCTAGGCATTGTGGAAACAAGGTGTCTTTGAATTTGGAGGACCTGGGTTTTGATATTACTTCTGATACTTATTACCTGTATGGTCTTGAGCAAGTCACTTTTACACCCCTGAGACTCAGTTTCCTTATTTGTAAGATGAGTGAATTGGATTAGGTGGCCTCTAAGATTTCTTAAGCTCTACAGTGATGACCCTCTCTCTTGCCATATGACCAACCTATCTACATCACCTCCTTAACATTTATTTGACAACATCTTATATACCGCTTTTATTACACAAATCCCTTTTTGTCTCACACCAATGATGCACTTCTCCATTGCCCTTTGGATGATGCTTAATTTCAGTCCTTCAGATATTGTCATATTCTATGACACACTGGAAAAATATTAGTATCAGAAAGATAACCCTTTGTTTCAAGGAGAAGCTCAGGATTATTAAAAGATCTTTGATCAATGAAATAACTAACCGTGATTCCAAAGGGCCAGTCGTTGAAGTATGCCACCCACCTCCTGACAGAGGAATGATGGACTAGAGATACAGAATGTTAGATGCATTTTTGGACAAGGGCCAATGTATGGATTTTTTTGCTTGATTATACTTATTTTTTTACAAGGGAAGGTATTTTAGGGTGAGGGGATTTTGGAGAAGGGAGATAGTGAGAGTGATGCCAAAAAAAGAGAAGAAAAGAGAATAATTGAAACATTTTTTGAAATGCATAGAACAGAAGAAAGTTCAGAAAGAAACAAGCAGAACAATTTTGAAACTAATGTGTTGAATTTATCATATATTTTTAAAAACTTAGTTGTATATAATAGAGATTTACAGTTTCAAACATAATCCTTTTTTCTGTTCTTCTTTGAACATAGAAATGTTTGTTTGCTGGTATTTGTCAAGTTTAGAACAACAAAAAATAAAAATTATATTAAAAAAATTGAAATGTTTTTGTACAAAAAAAAAGCCAATGCAACAAAAATTAGGAGGGAAGCAGAAAATTGGGAGAAAATCTTTGCAACTAGTATCTCTGATAAAGGCCTCATTTCTAAAATATACAGGGAACTGAGCCAAATATATAGCAATACAAGTCATTCCCCAATTGAGAAATGGTCAAAGGATATGAACAGGCAGTTTTCAGGGGAAGAAATTAAACTATCTATAGGCATATGAAAAAATGCTCTGGATCACTACTGATTAGAGAAATGCAAATCAAAACAACTCTTAGATAGCACATCTCTCCTGTAAGATTGGCTAAAATAACAAAGCAGGAGGATGATAAATGCTGGGGAGGATGTGGGAAAATTGGAACATTGTTACATTGCTGATGGAGTTGTGAGATGATCCAGCCATTTTGGAGAGTAATTTGGAACTATGCCCAAAGGGCCATAGGAATGTTCATACCCTTTGACCCAGCAATACCACTTCTAGGGTTGTGTCCCAAGAAATCACACAAGAGGGAAAGGGACCCATATGTACAAAGATATTTATAGCAGCTCTCTTTGTGGTAGCCAAGAATTGGAAATCAAAGGGATGCCCATCAATTGGGGAATGGCTGAACAAGCTGTGGTATATGAAGGTAATGGAATACTATTGTGCCATAAGAAATGGGGATGATATGGGCTTCGTAACAACCTGGAAAAACCTACACGACATAATGCTGAGTGAGCGGAGCAGAGCCAGGAGAACATTGTACACAACCACAGATATATGGATTCTGTGAGGACCAACCCTGACAGACTTCGCTCTTCTCAGCAACGCAAGGTGCAAGGACGACTCCAGGGGACTCACGATGGAGAATGCTATCTTCATCCAGAGAAAGAATTGTGAAGTTTGAATGCAGATTGAGGCGCGCTACATGCTCGCCTTTTTTCTTCTCTTTTGTTTTTGGGGTTTTTTTTTTTTTTGGTTCTGTCTCTTCTTTCTCATGATTCATTCCATTGGTCATAATTCTTCTCCACAACTTGACTAGTGTATAAATTAATTCAATGCGAAGTTATACATGACAGTTATATGAGATTCCATGCTGTCTTGGGGAGGGAGTGGGGAGGAAGGGGAGAAAATCTGGAACTCAAAATTATGTAGAACCGTGTGTGGTAAACTAAAAATAAAAAAAAATTTAAAAAATTAAAAAAAATAAATAAAAGAAAAAAAAAAGAAAAATATTGAAGAAAATAAAAAAAAACCTTTAAAGCTTCCAAAAGGAATACAACTTGTTCTCTTCTTATTTCATTTCTGGACTCAATTCATTGTCCGTATTCAGTGTCTCTCTGAGATACATATACATGAATTCTCTGGCTTCCTTCAGCTAAGATTCCAGTATATGCAAGTTTTTCCCAATCCCCTTAATGTCAGTGTCTCCAATTTTGTATATATTTTGTTTGTACATAACTGTGTCCCCCCATTAGACTGAGTTCCTAGAAAGTAAGGACTGTCTTTTGCCTTTCTTTGTATTCCCAGCACTTAGCATGGTGCCCAGAGCATAGAGCAGCACGTGCTTAATAAATGCTTGTTGGCATGATTTGATTGATTGATGAACTCTGTATGTTGTCCATTCAATTGCATATTGTAGCTTAGACAATATGCCTTTTTCCATTTGTTTTTTTTTCCTGTAGGGATAACTAGACCAAACTCAAGACTTTGTACAATCAGTGCAACATAACAGTAAACCAAAGTATGTATAGAACCTTACTCTTTATAGTGAGGTCCAACATAGACACTATATTGATCTCTTCCATGACAGTGGCAAATACTTTTGAGGCCCATTTGCTTCCCTATTTTATGTCTCTCTTGAGATTAAGAAGAGAATTGTTGAAAAAGGTTATTTCAAACGATTTTGATATATGTATGGGAGACACCTTAAGAGAAGAGAGCCTTTTTACTCCATTGAAGCAAATGCTTTTTTATAGTTAAACAAACGCAGTGAGATTTTCTATTTTCTATAGTTATCAATTAATGGTTTGACTGTAAAGTTTTGATCCTCTATAGAATGTCATTTATGAAAACCTACCTATTCCTTTTTCATATTTTCCTTAAACATATCCTTGATATGCTTGTAAATTATTCTCATAAATATGTGTAAAGGTAAGAAAGTAGGTCTATGGGTAAATTAGTAGATATTAATGTCCTTTAAGTAACCTTTTTTGAGAATGTCAACTTTGATATGATTAATTTCCTGGAGTTGTATATCAATTGTTGGTCATTGATAAAGATCTCACATTTGGAATACCAACAGTTAGATCTGGAAATTTCCTACATAGATGGGGTAGCTAAAGGAGTAAATCAGATTGTCTTGGGAGAGAGTATTGAAAGAAAAAAAGAAGAGGGTCAAGGATTTGCCTTGAGTAAAGACAGTGAATACAAACTACCTTTTTGTTCCTCTCTAGGCTCCATTCTTGACTTTTCAGACTTCTTTCTTTACCATATCCCAGAAGTCTTCTTACTCTGAAAGATGTATTCACTATCACCATCCCCAGAAGCCTTTTCCTTTTGAAAGATTACTCTGTGACTGTGACCCCTTCTTCTGATTGGTCAGTTTCTTTCAGAACTTCCATTTCAAGGAAGGGCTCCTTACTCTCTGGGAAGAAAGGATTATTTAGTCCTCTTCCTGACTTTCTGACTATGTCCCACCCATAGTCATCTCCCCTTCCCTTTATCTGCTTACTTTTTTATGTATCATCTTCCCATATAGAATATAAGCTTCTTAAGGGCAGGAAGTGTCTTTCTTTTTGCTCCTATTTATAGTCTCAGCTCTTAGAACAGTGTCTGACACATATTAAGTGCTTAAAAAATTCTCATTGACTGTTGTTGACTTTCTAAAAGGTTGACAGTGAAAAGAAGGAAAGAGTTAGGATGATAACTAGAAGAATAAAAAAAGATTTTTTTTAGAAAAAGGATATCTGAGCATATGTGGAGGTGGAAGAGAAGAAACAAATAGAGAGGAAAGGACTCAGAGAAGAAAAGTTCTTATAGGAGATGGAAATGGACTAGATCAGGGATACAGGTGGAAGGATTAGCTTTATCCAAGAGGATGGCCACTTCTTTCTTTGAGCCTGAGAAAGATGTGAGAAGGCACAGAGGGGTTTTAATGGGTTTAATTTACTGGGGGAGCTCCTATCTGATGGTTCTAATGTGCTCAAGAAAGTAGGAGGTGAGGTGGGAGTAGAAGGCATTGTGCATTTAAGGATAAAAGAGAGGACCTGGAATGACTGCTGCCTGGAATGGAATAAACAGCCCATAAGAGACGATTGAAAGAATTGCTATGCAGCAGGAAAAGGCAAGTTGGGGTTAAATTGGCATAAATTTGTAGTGGATCCTGTCATCACAATTTCTTACTTTTTTCCAGGGTCACTCCACTGCTCAGAAGTAGAGTGGTAGTAGAAAAACCAGGCTGTGGGGATTATTTTAGGTTTGAGGATTAGCAGGGTATGAATAAAGATCCTTTACAGTGGTAGCTGAAAAAACTGGTATGATTCCAAATGTGGTTCTTCAGAACTTGCTCAATCCTTGCAGTATTTCTTCTTTAAACTATAAGTTCTGGATTTTGGCTATGACATTCCTAGCAGTTTTCATTTTGATGTTTCTTTCAGGAGGTGACTGGTAGATTTTTTTTTATTTCCACCATGCCCTTTAGTTCTAACACGTCTGCATAGTTTTTCTTTAATGGTTTCTAGAAATAGAGTATTTAGGCTTCTTTTTTTGGTCATGGCTTTCAAGTAATCCAATGATTCTTAAATTTTCTCACCTTGATCTATGTTGTGTTTGGTGAGATACTTTACATTTTCTTCTATTTTTTTAATCTTTTGATTTTGTTGTAATATTTCTTGTCCGAGAGAGTCATAAGCTTCCATTTGTTTGTTTGTTTTTTCCATTCTATTTTTTTAAGACTAGGTCTTCCTATCTTACCCAAGTAGGAAGTACAAGAGCTACTCAAGGGCCTAGTGTGACCAATCAACTTGGGAGCTTTGAACTGCTCCATTGTCTACCTGGGCTGATTTGCTTCTCCTTAGACAACTTGGAGGCCACCCATTTGAAAGGGGCCACTCTATTAATGACAAATTTAGTATAGACACCTAATCAACTTAGCCTACAACCACTCAGAACTCCTGAATTCAAGAAATCAACCAGACTTAGCATTTTCACTAACTAGGATTAAAGGCATGTGTTACCATGTTGTGAATTTCCAGTTTTTAAGGATCTGGACAAAGTTTTCTACCTCTTATATTAAATTGTTAATTCTCCTTTCAAATCTTTCCTCCAGCTCTCTTATCTCATTTCCAATTCTTTCTTCTAGCACTCTCATTTCATTTATAATATAATTTTTTACTTTTTAAAACTCTTGCTTAATTCTTGTAGGAATTCTATGTGACCTTTGCTTCAAAGATGCTTTGGAATTGTTCTCCTTATCTAGGTTTGTTTTTTGGGTATCTCTGGCACCAGAATAGATCTTATGTTGGAAGTCATTTTTATTTACTCATTTTTCCAACCTTTCTTCCTTAATTGGGACTCTGTGCCCCAAATTACAATAAGGCTATATTCTGTAGATTTCCAGAAGGAATGTTGGGCTTCATATGATCCTGGTCTATATTATTTGGGGTCTTGCTGCTATGTTTTCTGGGGACTGAGTGCCATACTCCTCAAGGATGGTAGGAGTAGCTTCAAGCCAGGGAGCTATAAACTTTTAGCAGGCTCTAGGTTATGTGATCTAGGGATCTGTGACAAAAGTTTGCATTTTTTTCCCAATAGGGAGAGAAGTTAGGTAAAAGAAAAAAATAGATTTTTGTTCATTGAAAAAAATAAGATAAAATAAACAACGGGTAGTCAAAGAAGAAAAGGATTCAAGGGTGGAGGAGTATAACAACAATGCTGCTTGCAGCTGCTGTGGAGGTGTAAGGCCAATAATGCCAGCACACAGGAGAGCTGCTTGCACAGGTTCTTTGATTTGCTTTGCTAAGGAAAGCAACTTTAAGGGGTTTACAATCTCACTTTAGTTAAACATAATATATCATCCACTTAGTTCATGGGAAAAAGTCAGCACCCTGAACTTCAGAGAAAACATAAACAGAAATTACAAGCAGAAATTACATAAACAGACAGATAATTCAAACCAGCAGACAGGGCTTCTAATGGTCTGTACATAGCGATACATACATAGTTACCAGAGAGAGAAGCACCAACATCTGGGTTTTCAAAGCCCAGGAGCCCCTTAGTGGCTACCAAGAGTCTCATCTGGTCAAATTACATGAGTACTCTTCCAATGAGTGAGCCCCAAAGCAAAATGCTAACCTGAGGATATATATACACTTCTTCAGGGTCAGAAGGTGTCACAACCATATGACTCAAACTCATGTGACTTAGGCTTTCTTGTGACTTAAGCAGATCATCAAAGACTCTTGATTTAATCAAAAGCAAGGCTCAATGAAAGGCACTTGATTGTCTTAGTGCTGAGAAGCACTACCAAAGAAAAAAAACAGCAAAAAATCCCACTTTGCTTGCCATTATAAGGAGAATACATTTTTGACCTGGTTAAAAAAAGATTCAGAACAGAGAACATTTTTTATGTTGGAAATTTTATTTCTATTACAAAATGCTAATCATCCAACCACATAAGCAAAAAAGAAAATTCAACTGGATAACTGGATTATTACTTTCTAGAAGTATAGTTGTCCCTTCAAGATCAAAGTTTATGGAAGCCAACAGAAATGAAATTAAAGAGGTCCATAAGAATGTGAATATGAGTGTGAGAGAGACTTAGAAACATCCACAGCCTCTAAAATTGTTATTCCACTCCTATTTTCTATATTTTAGCACTATTTACTTCTCCAGTTAGTTTCTGTTCCAGCAAAAGTCAGTTTCAACTGGATAAAAGCTTACCACCTCCCTTCTAGTTTTTTGCTGGATCATTTTCTCATGGACCAAGAGTAGATCAAGTTTGATTTATTTCTTTTAAGTGGAAAATACTTTTATTTCCTCATTTTCTTCTTGCTTTTATACATTAAGGAACTTGGACTAAATTTATCCTTTTCAGTAGTTCTACCGATACAGCCAGGCCTAGAGTCCATGACATTCTTTTTGGAACAATGTTTGGAGCCAGTTGAAACTAAAAAAAAATTCCCCCTTTATAGCAAAATTTTTCTTTAGTCCAATAACACTATTGAACACCCCCATCCAGAGATATGTAGTCGTCAGTCAACAAGCATTTATTAAGCACCTACTTACTATGTGCCAGTTACTATACTAAGTGCTGGTGATAAGAAAGGTAAAAGACAATCTCTATTCTCAAGGAGTTCACAGTCTAATGGCGGAGACAGCGTGGAAATAACTATAAAAATAGCAAACAAGATTTGTGCAGGGCAAATTGGAGATAATCATTAGAGGAAAGGCACTAAATTTAAGAGGGATTGGGAAAGGCTTTCTTGGCTTAGTAGGTCTCCATGAGCTCCCAACTATGCATGTCAATTTAGCAAAATATTGCTTAATTAAATAGTTAATTCATGGCTACATTAAATAACATAGACTGCTAGCTAAGTAAAATGATGCAACTTCTTAAATATATGGAGAATTAAGAGTATTGGTGTGAATCTTGACCTCAGACAAGAGACAAGGACATGTAACTCTCTCCTTCCTTGAAGGGGGAAGACTAAGTTGCATAGTCTATCAGACTAGGTCCCTTCGTTGATTGGTTTTGTTTTTAATTGTTTTTCTTTGGTACAAGGGAAAGCTCCCTGTGGGGGGATATGAGAAGAAAGGAATGGGTGTATAAATCCAGAAATGATGGTAATGTGGGCATCAATAAAACTTTTTTAAGAGTAAGGTTTGAACATAGGATTCAAAGTGAGAAAATCCAAATTTTCCAATGGCATTGACTTCAGTGAGAGCTTTCACTCAACTTCTTAGAAGTTATGAAATAAAAATAATGAAACTGCTCTTAGGGCTGAAGTATATATCAACTCAAGCTACTCTGAAAAGACAAAGTACTTAATTGTATTATTGTTTTTGTATGTTTACTAAATATAATAGTATGCCAACAAAAGTAATTTCAATAAATCCTTCTACAGTAGGCAATCTTTGGGTGGTATTAAGAAGTCAACAGTGATATTCAAGAATTCCTAGTGCCTAAAATTTCCAGTACATACAACAAAGAAATATACACTGAATATTTTTTAAAACAGTAGTTCATGTTTTCCATCTATTTCAAGGTAATTTGATTTTTTTATTAAAATCAAATATAAAAACCAGGATTATATAATTCTTTTACCCTAAGGCCTTATTTGGGTGGGAAATCATTCCCTTTGTTCTGTACATAAATGCCTATTATTTTTGGAGACGGGTATCCTTGAGAATCATATGCTTCAGGCATTTTAAACTCATGCAGGTATTATCTTCAGTCTGTGGCCTGTTTAAATAAAAATAACATAAAACCTTTAATGAGCCCTAAAAGCTAATTTTTTTCCTCCTAAAGGCAAAATTTTAGAATTTTTAGTCTCCTTTTAACTCTTCATATTTATTCTCCTATCTACTCTTCTAATATTAAGTTCAACATTTTCTCCTTTCTATTATCCTTTGTTCCACACATAACTGAAAGCTGTAAAACTCTGGTGTTTTAATAAACGACTGAGTCAAAAGGGAAAGGTGAAGGCAATACAATAAGCCCTTGTAATTAGAAGATGCTTTCCTGCTGGGAAAACACTTTTCCGGCATGCAACTTGATGCTTTCCCTTATGATAAAGTGAGCACTGAATTGTCAATATTTACTGAATATCCACTATGTACTGAATACAGTACTGGAAACCATGGGGAGAGACACAGATGAAATTGAAGTCACAATTCATACCCTGAAGGAGCTTAATAAACAGCTGGTGCATACAATATAGGTTAGTGAAAAAGACCACTAATCAAGCAATAAAGAAGTGAGTACAAACTGATGTGTACAAATAGACTTTTCAAGTAAGGAAAGGAGGAATATGAACAAAAGAGTAAATAGAGAATGCTTTCCAGAAGGAGGTGAATATTGTCTGGATTTTTACTGGGTTGATGGAGGCAAAAAAAGGAGACTGCCAGGTGGTACAAATGAATATGTAAGGGGAGGTTATTTTATAGGGACTGCAAATTGTTTGTTGAATGGAGTGCAGAATCCCTGCTGGGGAGTAAAGAAAAATGAAGTTGGTGAAATATGGAGAGCATAACAGGAAAATGTCATTGTAAATCCCCAGTAGAAACCTCATGAAGACTCTTGCTTATTGAAAGTTATGCTGACTCAGTGACCCATTGTTCCCAGTCCTTCTTGTCAATCAGTGTTGGGGGAAGCAGTCTGCAACTTTTGTATTACCTGCCACCCATCATGTAGCAGGTCATCTCCTCCCTGTTAAATATCTTATACGGGTAGTTGAGGAAGAGCTGAGATGCAATAGCTCATCCCTTTTTGCTGTCCAAATTGTCTTTATCTCAATAAAAGCTGGCTCTGTCTTGAATCGCTTGCTGATCTCTAGCGATCAGCCTGTCAACCTGTTGCTACTTTGACACATTTTTAACAAATACTTTTAGTTCTCTTTTCTTGAGTTTTGTCTTGTTAATTAGGGTGGAAGCCCAAACAAAGAAATTTTCTTTTAAAATGTTGATTAAAAAATCAAAAAGTTGATCAAAGGAAAATGCTAGGTAAGTAAGATCCAGAAGCAATAGAACAGAGTAGCATAGTATTTAATAAACTCAAGGGTACCAACTCCTGGGGTAAGGATTCCCTATTGGACAAAAACTTCTGGGAAAACTAGAAAGCAAGACAACAACAAAAAGGAGCATAAACTAGATTTAAATCATTATCTTAGACCCTATACCACAATAAACTGCAAATCTGCACATAATCTAAATATAAAAAGGTTACATCATTTTAAAAAATAGAGAAGAATGGAAGAAATTATCTTGTACAATTCAGAATAGGGAGGGAAATCTTAAACAATAATCACCATAAAAGCTTTCTTTCTTTCTCTCTTTCCTTTATTTCTCTCTTCTTCCCTTCCTTGCTTCCTTTCCTTTCTTTCTTTCTTTTTTCTCTTTCTTTTCTTTCTTTCTTCCCTCTTTTTTTTAACTGGACCTTACCAGACCCTAAGGAGGTCAAAAACAGAGGGAAAGATTCAGTAAATACAAAAGTATTTTTATCAGCAGTTTCTTAAGTATCAAAAACCTGAAAGTCTTTGTCTTCCATTCCTAGAATGCATTCCCTCTTCACCTCTGTCTCAGAGAATAACTGGTTTCCATCAAAGCTCAGGTCAAGTGCCACCATATACATGAGGTTTTTTGTTTTTTGTTACTGATTCTTGAACTGCTATGGCCTCTTCTACATATATATTATATATGTTCACGTTGTTTCTCCTAATAGAATTTAAAGTCCTTGAGGCCAAGGACTCTTTTTTTTTTGTCTTTGTATTCCTTTTTTCTAGTACCTGGCACATAGTAGCCATTTGCTAAATGCTCGTTGCTTGATTATGCAGTGTTGGGAGCCCTAGGATATAGTTTCTTTCTTTATGGCTCTAAGTTTTTCTTTTTTTGGAGGGGGGAAGGCAATTGGGGTTAAGCGACTTGTCCAAGGTCACACAGCTAGTAAGTGTGTCAAGTGTCTGAGGCCGGATTTGAATTCAGGTCCTCCTGACTCCATGGCTGGTGCTCTATTCACTGCACCACCTAGCTGCGCCGCCCCCCTTCTGTCCGTCATGAGAGAAAGGATAGCCTCTAGAGACCATAGATGAAGCATATAACTTTTGCAAGAAAGATAAATAACTCCTCCTCAGAGACTCTAGGGAATGATTAGATTGTTTTTAAAGTGATTTTGTACCTTTGCTGTTCCATGGATTTCATTGCTGATGAAAATTGTCTTCTGGTCCCACTTTGGTTTTGTGGTACTTGACATCGACGCAGTGAGGTCAATTCTCCTCTGTCTCCTGGTTTAGAGGAAGGAATTGCAGAAAACCCAATCGCACATTTGGGTTTGGAAACATTGATATTTATACTCCAGGAGATTTTACTTCGGGAGGAGGAAAATCATATGCAACTTCTCTTGCACCAGACATTTTACGTGTGTGTGTATGTGTGTGTGTGTGTATGTCTAAAATATTTTGCTTTATGAAGGGAGTAGGAAGTGGAAGAAAGGCCATATTTGGGAGTACTCAGGGATTTTAAAGGTTGGGTCTGTGAAGTCAAATCTTGGGTTTCTAAGCAGGCAGACCAGTCTGATGCAGTTTGTTTGAATGGCATGGTCGAGATCAGGAATCTGAGCTCTCAGGAGAGCCAGGCTGTCAAGACAGAGGTCTCAGAGATGGGGAGTGAATTTAGGCTATGATTTTGGAAGTGTATTAGATTTGGTTACCACAGAGACTCAGAAACAACTGTAGTATCCCAGACAATAGCAAGAACCTGGTTTTCCCAAACGAAGATGTCTCAGGTGGACACCAAAGCATATTTAGCCATGGCTTAATTAAAATTTTCCTAGGCTAGGTTGAACCACATCTGGATACATTTCCTGCTGCCCGGCCTATAGGGTCTCCTCATAGGAGTGACTCCAAATGTTTTCACACAGCCCAGGAGTATACTGATAAATATATCTCCAGAAAAATTTAAAAACTGTTCTTGGGACACAATTTTAAGTTTAATCTGCATTATCAGCACTTTTTGAAGTCTAGACGATCAACAAAATAAATCAAAAAACCTGATTTGTAGCTGTTGAACACTTCAGAAAATTTCATTGAAAATGTAATAATTGTGTCCAATACACCCCTGCACACAGGGAAGCTGTTGTGAGAAATAAAAAGTAAAAGGGAGGCAGTCAGCTTTAGACTGATACTGGTTCAATTCCAGCCTACGTGCCAATTCCCTTTGCAGGTGCAGCCCTTCCAACACAGGGCGGGTACATTCAGGATTCATTTCTTTTGCCAGCTTGAGTCCACTAACTGGATCCAGGGTGCTAGACTGGGGGAATACTTGTAGAGTCAGGTGTCCTGAATGAAGCGGCTCTTGCAGGCCAGGGACATTATTCTGAGGTGGTTCTGTTGAAGCTGTACAGGTAGGAAGTGGGCCTCCTGGCTGGTGTTACTATGCAGCAGGCTTTGCTTTTCCAGGGGTTTCTTTGCCAATGAAAGTTGTTGTCTGATTTCAGTTTGGTCTTATGGTGCTTGACATTCATGCAGTGGAGTCAACTCTCTTTTGTATCCTAGTAGAGGAAGGAATTGCGGAAAATCCAATCACAAATTTGGGTTTGGAAACACCATTAGTCAGGTAGAGCCTGAAGGTATCTGAAACCAAATACTAAGCATGCTTTTGTTTACGCATGACTGAATATTTCTCTTTCACTATATTTCAAAGCCAAACATGAACATTACTCATTGCTTTGTATGATGTGAGCTATTATTCTTTATGGTTAGTGTAAATAGTTGGGAAGAGACTGAGAAACTTGGGCCTATGGTTAAAAATATATTTAGACTTTTCCTACTTGATATCAAAGTTATAAGAAATTAATTGAAAAAAATTAGTTCGAACAGTTACTGATGTCAGAGCGTACACACAACAATGGTTAACATTTTCAATTTATGTCTGGATATTTTAGTTTCCCATACAAACAACCTATGTGTCACTCCTTTCCTCCCACTAGAGGGGCTGTTGATGTTTGTTAGCTTACTATCTGTTCACAAAATTGTACCTAATTTCTTTGGCGGTAGAATATAGTTTGTATAATTATTGCATAAAGAAAGGCACTGTTTGAATTTATGAAATGAATGCTAGCTGCTAAGCTCAATTGAATATGAAAGTAAGAAAATTACTGAGGCTTTCTGTTTGCAAGCATAACTTGTCATTTATCCCAAATATCTATCCCTAGTAACCCCTAAAAAGATATCACAAATTCATTCACTGCAAAATGCTGACATCTACTAAAATCTCACAAGACCCTATGGATTTTTGTAGGTCAATCTCTGGGTAGTGACTCCTTTTAAGCCTGTAATGTTGGGCTAAGTGGACAGGCTGACAGAGTAAGCTTGTAGGCTTTCCCGTGCTTTGATATACAAATGAAAACCACAGTTAAAAGTGATTATTTTTATAGGGATTCAAAACATGAAAATTGTTCTTCCTCTTTCCAGTTAATTCATGTAGGTCTTTTATAATCAAGTAACCGACATACCCCATCTTCCAGAAGCAGTTTGTGTATAGAGAGAGTAAATCTGGTAGCACTGAACAAGAGACATAGAAATATTCATAATTACACTAGCAGGGATTGCATTGAGATATAATATATTTATGATATTTGATTAAAGCAAACTCTGCATAAAACACAGACTGCTAAATCCTAACATATATTTGTAATAAAACATCAACATTTAAAATTATATTCTTTTAAAAATACTTTAAAAATCCAAACAACACTGTAGTATGTAGAAACAGCTGTCACTATTTATTTTAAGGTTATTTTATACAGAATGAAAATGAGTAGCTTGAAGGAACAGTGCTGCTTATTCTATGAATTTTTCAGGATAGGATTAGTTTCCCTGTTATTTATTTTAGAATAGTTAGGATTATCAAATAGCTTCTAAGACTTTAAAGAAAAATCGAGGATCTTAACAATTTTATTCTGTTTTTGTTTCCTACTCACTAAGCTGAAGAACAGCCATATAATAAGGCTTCAGTGATTCCAGTCTCTGCCTTCGAATTAATTTTTGAATTGTAAATCGAAAACAAGGACGTGCATTCATTTGATATTTCTTTATTCAGTCTTAAGCAAGGGCCAGGTGTCTCATATGCAGGGTATGTTGGGACAATGGGGTTGGGGAAAGGAAGGCATAGTTTGGGAAATTGGGAAACAGCTTCTTGTTCCTGGTTTGGGAAGACTCCTGGGAAATTGAGGTACAGGACATTGAGACCCATGGCTAAGAAACTGGAGAGTTCAAATGTCATTTCTGGCATTCAGGGCACTCTGCAGCTCCCTCAGCAGATGTCAGATGTTTTCTCCAGTGTCAGGTGATAATAACCCTTTCAGGCATCCACTGCAACAAGCATTTGACGGAATTATAACAATAGGCTCCATTACTTTTAGCAACCTTAGGCACCATTTCAGATGATTAAAATGATAAGATCGACTTTTTATTATCTAAATTGCAGATTATCAGTAACAGATAACTGTGGTTGAGTTCTTAACACACTTAGGGACTCCATTATTAAGTCCATTGTTGGCACTCATTATTTTCTTTGAATTCCCCATCAGCCAACAACCGAACAGGTGATTTTTTAAAACCTATACAACTACTACAATTATCCCCAAGTGAGGGAAGCTGTAAACTATAAAGGCTTTGAATTTATAGCATCTTATTTTGGGCTAGTATTTTTCATCAATCTGAGAAGTGATGACACTTCTAAGAGGACGTGAAGAACATTTAGGGAATATTGAGATGGAGTCCTGAATCGGTAAACTGCAACTTTCCAGAAGTTTATAAACCAAGTCTTCATGATTTAATTATTTTTGTGGTGTTGTGAAGCTCCAAAATATTTTGTAAGCTCATATTCAAAAGTAAACCCAAGACCACCTTCCCCAAATAAACTAATACCTTTTATAAAAACTAAACAATATAAGGGAAATTAGGTGTTCCATAAAAGTGAATTGTCTAGTCACTTAAACTTGCCCCAGTAAATAAAAAACTTCTTTTATTTTTGCTACTTTTGGTGGAGATTGTCATAGAATGTATTACACACGTTGCTAATTTCTAAAAGAGTAAACCAAATATATTTTAATATTTTCTTGATGACTCGGGGTCATTATGATGATCTTGTATTGCATAGTGTTGTAACAGAGAGATACCCTCATGCTTCAGAATGATTTGGATGTGTCTCCTCTCTGTGTGTCTTCTTCACAAGGCATAAATACCCCTTGTTTTGAGTCCCAGTGATGTGAACTTTGTTCTGGTACCTGAGCTACAGCTTTGGCTTGGTCTTTAAAAGGGGACTTAGGGACCTATGGAGATAAGACTTAGGGAGATCTGGAGAGAGGTTGAATAGACTAATACACTGAAAAGGTCTCAGAGACCTGCACAGGCAAAAGGCCTCTTCAGGGGCCATGAATGTTTTTCTACTTCCCTCGTTCTCCGCCCTCCAGCTTTCCTCCCCCAGGAGAAAGCAATGTCCAAAGGAGACACAGACTAATGAGTCAAACTAAGAGGGAATTGGAAATGCAGGAGCAACCTGCTCCAGGCAGATGCGAGAAGAGGATAAAGGACTGGCACAGCAGGGAGCCACAACATGCAGGAGAAGACTGGAACATTGTCTGGCAAGGGTTCCCTATCTGGGGTAGTACTAAAAAATTAAATGAACTTTATACATTCCTGATGAGGTCCAGACTGCCTGTTTTTTTCATCTGAATGATTGCATGGGGGCTAAAGGCACTTGGAGCAACATAAGTCAAATTCTCATGTTTCCAGAGGAATCCTTAGGTGGAGAATAAAACCAAAATATAATTATTGAGAAGTCCTCGTGGTCGAACTCTTTCTCGATGATCTCAGAGCTATGGTTATGACTTAAGAGGTCACAGTAGAAAAGAACAGTGGGCTTGGAGTAAGAACTGCATGAGTCCCAGGTCCTCTTCTTAATAATATGATCTTGTTAATTACTTAATCTTATGGATCCCATTTCCTCCCCTTGTAAAGTGGGAATAATAATACTTTCATAACCTATCTCACAAGGTTGTTTGAGGATCAGGTGAGTTAATGGATAGGAAGATGTCTTGTATTTGTAAAATGTTATGACTACAAGCTGTTTTCATTATTAAGGACTATCAAAACATGTAGAGCTATTTAGTGGACGTTAAGTGACCCTACACTGCTTGAAATTTTTAGTTCTTGTGCCTGATTTATATATATATATATATTTTCTGTATCTTCTCTTTTTCTCAGCCTGTAAGCTGTCATACTTGCTATTTCCAGAATGCCTGTGGCTAGTAACCCCATCTGCTCTTTCTAATTGGCTGTTAAATAGACTCTGGAATGAGGACTTTGTGAAATCTGTTTTGGCTGCTCAAGGTATTTGCATAGTTGGAGATGCTTGAGGTTTCTGAATAGATGACCCACAGATAAGTTACTATTAAAATATTTTTTAAAATTTATTATACAATTGCTTTTCCAATAATATGAATCATAAAACTGATAGTATAGCTTCAATGGCTCTAACCATAAGTACCAGTTCAATATTTATTATAAATGGCTAATATAGCTAATATATGGGAAAATGTTGAGAAACATGGTTTGGGAGCAAAAAACCCAAGAGAGGTAAAAGATTTGTAGATTATACAAAAGCCACATAATTGTATATAATTATTATTTTCTTAATACTTTGAGGAGAGAGTAAAAGGAGTTGGATACAATAAGTTCCAAACAACATCATACAAAATGAAAATGATTATATTTCAATGACTAGTTATTGATACAGGAATAATTTCCAATGCATACAAACCACTAGATTGTTAGAGCAAAGAACAGAATAATTATCAAACTAGCAGAAAAACTAAAAATTAAAAGAGAATGCAGACAATGCTATGAGGTTCTATTCCAATGCCTCAATGGGATATATACTTGACCCTAGCTTCTCAAGAAACAAAGTTTGCCAAAAGAATATAAGCTCTAATAGATTCTACTATGCTGGAAAATTTTTGAGCATACTTCTGGAAACAGGCTCTGACTGCTTTCTAGTGATTAGTCCAATTATAAAGAGGCTCATCACCACCACACTGGCCACTCAGGGATGAATTCTTTGACATGGCAACCCACAAGACAAAGAAAAATACAAATTTTTTTCACTTCGTCCAACTTTTGCAGCAACAATGGCAGAATGTCAGCAAAAAAGACAAAGGTTGCTTAGAATCATAGTTTTGAAGGCATGACTGTTTTGTTTTTGTATCCTTATTAACTAACATAATGTCTTTTACACAATCTGCATTTAATAAATGCTAACCAAATTTAACTGAAAGTGTCACCTTATTTTCTTCCAATAAGGTATTTCCTATATATATGAAGGAACTACCCTATGACAGCCCAGTCCTTAGAGCATGCCTACATTTCCCTTTACTAGTAAGTTATACAGTACATGCTCACGGTCGCTTGGTTTTAATTCAACATGTGGAACTTTGGAAGCCTGTTTTTAGGGAGTGAGAGGCTGTGTGATGATGAAAAATCTCTTAACTGGTTACAGAGCTGGAAGAATTGATGACTAGAAGTGTGAAGCTAGAACTGACATCACATACAAAAAGTTGGACCTGTCAATATTTCAATCTCTTTCCCTTTCTGGCAGGCAAGTGAGGTAAGTACTAGGTGAAGGAGTAGCGGCAAGCTGCATTCCCTATGCAGCCTGTGAGCACATGGTATGCTGTTTAATTTGCACTTGTTCTTTCCTCATTTTAGGTGAATGAATATGCCAAAAAGAAATTTTCAAGATGGCAGCCTTGTGAATTTAGGAGAACCTGAGATTCCATTGGAAATCCTATCAGAGGTTCCACTGGTGATTGGAATTGGCAGCAGAGTCTACTGAAGCAGTGATGGCTGATGACAAAGGAAGTACCTATAGAGAAGATATAGGAAGATAGTCGGCAGTTTCAGGTAGCGACCCTTCAAAATACAGAAATACTTTCTCTGGACTGTCATAGAAGATGTCCAGTGTAGTTTCCAAGTTGAAAAAGAATTCTCCTATAACAGGTGAGGTCATCCATGTTGCTTTTATTTGCAGATGACATTGTGCTGATTGCACCACGTCCTTGATCATCATAGAATATCTTAAGTAAAATCCATAATTGTCCAAAATAATTTGGCCTAAGTATCCAAGCAAAAACCCGAGTAGATGAAGAATATATGGTGTCTATCATAGATTAACATATGCAGTTGAATGAATGACCTATAAAGCTCATCCATCAGTATATTTATTTTGGAGTAACATTGCAAATGGATAGTAAACCTGACCAACAACTGAAAAGGAGGAAGAAAGGGGTCTGGATAACCTTTGGTAAAATACAAAATTATTTTATGACCCAAAGTTTCTTCTTGAAATAAAAGACAATCTTTTTAGTAGCAGTTGATTCATCTGCTAATGCCTTATGGCTGCAAGTCATTCATTACAATAGTCTCTGATAAATAAAAATTGAAGATTACCCAAAGGGCAATTTAGAAGTGCATGATGAATAGGAGCAGGCTATAAGATATTACAAATAAGACATTACAAACAATTATACAGAATGGATGGTAAAAGATGTTTTTAGAGAAATGTATGGCAAGAGAAAAAACAGAGCTATTCATGTGGCATGGGTGAAGGATAATTGGTGGAAGCCTGCATGCTCCATTAGTATCCACACAATGTCAAGAGAACTTGTTGAAGGTTTTTGGATGGACCCCTTGCAGAACATTTACGGGTCACAAGTTATACAGTATGGGAAGGCACGGATTGCCCTTGAGCTACATCAATTGAGGTTCTATATCACACAGATGAGATCATAGATTAATAAAACTACTAGAATTGATGTTGAAAAATGAGAAATGGGTAAAGGAATAAATTTCATCACAGATTATTACCACTTCCTAAGGAAGTTAAAAGGATATAAATCAATCACCACAACAATGAGAATAAAAGAGCCTAGATAACACCTTTGACACCAAACACTTGATCTCCTTGCCAAGTGGGAAGACACTGTAGCCATGGCAACACTGGTTCAGAATGTAAATTCTTTATAAGTTCTTATGAAGGCAGATGTTGTAAGAGTATGAGTAGTATAACCTCATAAAAAGGAAGAAATAGTGAAATGAAAAATAAATTGACAGAAACTTTGTGTGAGTCCCAACTAAACAAAAATATCCAGAGGACATTTAAGGATGAAATTGGAAAGATAAAAATGAAAAATAGAAGTTTATAAAGATTCTTATTTAAAAAAAAAACTATTTTCTTAATCATTACAATAAAACCGTTAGACTTGGACTCTAACATCACAGTCCTCAATGTAATGCATAAGGAAGTAGAAGCTGTAAAAACAAACAAACCCCAAAAGATATGAAGAACAGCTGTACTACCAGTTAGATATAGGAGGAAGGAAAGAGAAGAGTTTATTGAGGTTCCAAAACAAGGTAACTAGAAAGATGCCATAGATGAATAGGTGAGATTGTAAAACTAGGTGACTAGAAGGATGTCCAAAATAGAAACAGAAATGTTTGGAGGAGGGGTGGGTTTAGGATCAAAGATAATGAATTCTATTGAACATGTTGAATTTGAAAGACTTATAGGAAGTACATATTGGTGGAAATGTACAAAAAGCAGAATATAAATTTTGGATTGGATGGATTGGAGCTCTTGAGACAGATTAGGGACATGGAGATTTGTGTGTAATTTGCACTAATGAGAATTGAAAGTGTTTAGAGAAAGAAGAAAGGAGGGCCTAGGAAGAACCTAGGGAGCCACCCACAATTAGGGTACAAGAAATTGATGATGAACCGGCAGTCATGAGTAGGAGGAGAACTAGGTGAGAGAAGTGCCAGGAAAAACCAGGAAGGAAAGACTATTCAGTAGGAGCGGAGCAACAGTATCAAACTCAAACAGAAATGGATCCCTGCTAGCCACATATTGACTCAGAAAAAACAAATTAATGTGATCTATGTTGCATTGTTTTTTATTTATTTAGCTAAACGTTTCCCAATTACATTTTAATTATTCACATCTCATTCTCTGACCTGCTCTGCAGGGCTTCTTAAACTTTTTCCACTGGTGACCCTTTCAGCATTTCTTAAACTGTGTGTCGCAACCCCATATGGGTCATATACATATGTCATACAAGAGAAGCTGCCAACATGAGAGGCAATGTGGTGTTATAGATTGCGTGCTGCCTTGGAGTCAGGAACACTTGAGTTCAAATCCTACCTCTGCTACGCGGCAAGAGGCAAAATTACTTAACCTCTCAGTTACCTCATCGGCAAAGTGGTGATAATAATACCTATAAGTACATTCTGTCACAAATTTATGGGAGGATATGGACAAGAATCACACAGAAAAGGCAGACATGGATGGGTTATGATTTGCAGTGCGGAAGGAAATACATCAGTGGGGTTGAAGATCCATTGAAGTATTAGAGTACCCACCTCACAGAGTTGTCTTGAGACTTGAATGATGGCGCAGGGAATAGAAATCTTAGATACTAACTGTATGACTCTAGGTAAGTCACTTGACCTCTTTTTGCCTCAGTTTCCTCATCAATAAAATGGAGATAAAAAAAGCATCTATCTCCCAGAATTGTTGTAGGGATTTAATGAGTCTATATTTGTCAAGTGCCTGGTATATAATAGGTACTTATTAAATAAGCAATATTATTATTAAATGATATAATATATGTAAAATGCTTTGTAAACTTGAAAATATCATATAAATCTTAATTATTATTAGTAATACACTCAAAAAGTATTTTAATGAATATAATTCTGTAACTTTTTTTTTAGGTCTTATACTCTGCAATGGTTCATTGATACTGATTCTTGGTAAAATTACAATAAACCTTTGATAATAATTCTGGAAAATTCTAGCTAAATCAAGTTTAGTTTTAAAAACTTGAATGTTTTGATTTCTATGTAAAGAAAGTTTTCTAGAGAGTTGTTTAAAATTGTACTCTTTTTTCCCTTGCAATTAAATGATACCCCCAAAATTTGTATTGAATGACTTTCCTAATATTTTATCTGAGTATTCAATCTAAACTCTTGCTGTATTAACTTCTAAAAGGCCATTTCCATTAAAACTATGACAAGCATTCCTAAAATGTCCTAATGGTGCTTGGGGTACATAGCAAGAAATTGAAACATCGTGTAGGCAAACATACACCTAGAATTTAGTCAACACTAAATATACCAGCATCCAGTATTCCCTTATTTTTCCCCCATCAATATCTGAAAGAGACCTTAGAGATCTTCTAGTGACTAGATTCTAGTCCAATCTACTTGATTTACAAATGAGAAAAATGAATCCTGGATAGGTATGACTGTTTGAGGTCATTCATTTAATTAAGTGTCAGCAGACAAGGATGTCAGTCTCTTAATAATAAGTGGTCTGTTATTCTTTTCATTACATCACAACTAAAGTCATGTTAAAAAAGGAAGTTTTTCTGGATAGGAAATAACTCATGGGCAATTTCTGGCCAGAAAACAAATAAACAAAGATAGAAGTGTTTCACAAAGCCTTCTAAGAGTTTCCCATTGTCTCTGATTCCACCTCCTTTACTGAGATAAGCCACCAGCTTTTCCAGAAGTCTACTCCCACACATGCTACCTCTTATGGGAGTACATTTCTGTGGCCTTCTCCCATCTGCCTTACCATACTGTTCATTAGTGGTAAACATGCTTTTAGTTTTGGGGCTTACAAAATAGTGATATAGTGTACTCTGTACTTTTAAAATAGCCTTAAATTAAAAAAAAAATTGGGACTGCTTAATTTCCAACTCTCTAATTCTATGATTTACTGATATGATAATACTTAAGCATTATTCTAAAAACAAAATTTACATTATAAAATTACATTATAAAAATGTTCAAGTGTTACACATCCATTCATCCTTGTGTAAGGTAAGTGCTCCAGACAAAGAACTGGGTCTGGAATTCTGTTGAAGGAGATTAGATTGCATCTCATTGGTAAATTTGCACTGTACTTTCAAAAACCCCAAACTGTTTCCTGCCACAAAAGCCACAGTCTTAGCACCAGTAGTCTCCTAGTGATGCTAAATGGTTGCAAATAGTGTAACAATATAATCTTGGAAGAATTAAAATGGCATATAACCTGAAGGGTATTGAAAGATGTGCAATTGATTTAAATTGGCTTCAACAATGAATTTCACATAAGAGTGACAGAAAGGATATTATTGAGAGCATAAAGTAGTGAATTAGCCACAAAGGGAAAAGGAGAGGCAACTCAGCTGCAGTAGAATACTGGTACCCTGAGATATGCAAACTCTGCTAGTTACTGAATTAAATTGAATTGTTTTAGGAAGTCACAAAATCATGCTGATGGAGTCCGCTACCAATTCATATTATCTAATCTTAGTTGAGCCCTCAATGCTCCCAGGAATCTGTTTCAAACGTTCTCTTTTCATTAGGTCCTATGGCCACACCCACCATGTCTTTTTAGATCATCTTCCCTTGTACTTGAGAAAAATAAGAAAAACTGGTCATAAAGTCAGTTATCTTCCTATTTCATACCTTTAAACCCCTCCATATTCCCGTTTTTCCTTTTCTGCCGTCTTTGAGGAAGAAGTAGCCCTTCTTTCCAAGACTAACTCTTCTATTTGTGCCCATGCTCTTTTCTTCTGATTATTAAAGTTTTTTATTTGATGGAGCAAAATGCTATCTTAAAGGCTCTCAAACAACAAGGGACGTCTCATGTACATGTTAAAATTATAGAAGATTCCTTAGAAGATGGAATAAAGAGACAATAGACTATCTGAGGACCCTCTGATCATTAATATCAAGCAAGGCATATGTTTGCCAAATGTTAGTATCCTGGTACAAGGAACGGTTCCTAGCAGGTTTGGTAGATTCTCTGTGTATAGGTGAGATATAAACAAGAGTTTTACAGGATTGCATACATGGATGTGTCATAATCTGCATTTTTGGAGGGAATGAATCTATCAAAGATCATAGAATCAGAGAGAGGAAGAAGAGACTTTAGAAATTAAATAGTTCAACCTTCTAGCTTGAGTTCTCTGGATCTCAGATTTCTCATTTGAAAAGCTCAAGCTTTTTGATTCCATAATTCTTCTTATGCCTATCATGTGTTTCTCCACTTCCAGTTGGGTGTCTCATAGCTAACCTAATAAGCTCTTAGGAAAGAAATTTATTAAATTGAATTGTCAGGTTTGGGCAAAGTCCCATAGTCTCACAGTTTAATGAGACAAATACCAAAAGAAGTCGTTTGGGGTACCATAACCTTACAATAGTAAAGTTGGGCCCTCTCCAATTTTCCTCCAACCTTCCCAGGTTTCAATCTCTATTTTGCTCTGGTCATTCAGTGCAATAAATAAGCCATAATTATATACTGGTTACTTTTGTATATGTTACTTTCAATATTATTTTTTTCTGGCCTCTATTCTGTATCTACTAAGAATATAAACTCATTGAGGGCAAGGATCCCACTCCCCAGTTTCCATTTATTTCTTTTTGTATTTTCTCAAGGAACCTAACAGTGTTCTGCACAGGACGGCTGCACGGGTATCTGTGGAAACTGCCCTTCCTTTCATAAACCTTAAAGTGTTACAAAAATAAGAGCTATTATAATCACCATTCACACTGACACTACTCTTATTCAAGCTCTACAGTTAAATATGAACTTGTTTAAAAATAATTTGATAACTGTATTTCAGTAAAATTGGTTTCCTTTGTCATCTCATGTATTTTATTTTATGCATTTTATTCTAAAAAGGGATCCATAGGTTTTTACCAGGCCGACAAAGTGGTTCAAGATACAAAAAAGATTAAGAAACCCTGGCATAGACAATTGTCACCACTTGTTAGAACTGAACTGGTTGCTTCCTTCAAGTGCTGCTACCTTCAAGAGACTTGATTGCCACAGTTGTTAATGCAACATCCTCCTTCCTCATAGTTTATTCATTTTGTTTAAAAACAATATTTACTTGTATGTTCTTTCCCTCCTAGTGGAATGCAAGCTCCCTGAGGGCAATGATTCTCTCATTTCTGACTTTGTATCTCTAGCACTTAGCACGGTTTCTGGCATTATAGTGGGAACTTAATAAACGTCTGTTGATTGATTTTTCTTCCTGGAATCTCTAAAGCTACTGTTTGACTTCTTTCCTATGAGTAACAGGTATCTGGCGCTCTATCTTCTGTCTACGTTCCTTTACACTGGCTGTTCCCCGCCCCCCACGCCCCAACCTTTATGAGCTCACCGATCACCTGTTTCCCCATCGGTCTGTCTGTCTGTCTGTCTGCCTAGCTAATGTAAAAGCTGTCTCCCTCAGCTAGGTAGTAAGCTGCTATAGGGCACGACAGTTTTCCCTCTGTTGGTGCTAGGTTGAAGGCACTTAATACTTGATTCATTTGTGCATTTTGTGTACCCTACTAGGATCATAGATTTTGATCTGGAAAGGATGCCTTGCACCAACTCCTTTATTTTAGAGCCGAGGAAACTGAGGCCCAGGAAAGTTTAGTGCTAATTCTCCCACCTCTAGTCAGTCCTACAAGTTCCCAAGAGCTGGGACTTGAATGTGGTCCTGGCCCATTACTTTGTTTTGCTCATCTTTGGGTCTACGAGCTGCACGCCGCAGGTGCTTAAAAGAAGGCTGGGGGAAGTGGGCGGAATCATCAGCTGCGCTTGGTCACCAGGCAGATGGGGGGAAGAGGCATTTGGAAACCTGTCACTCATGGCGAAGAAGAGAAGAAGGAACCCACGTTGGCGTGCGGGGAGGGCGGAGGGGTGCAGACCTCTCGGGTTGTCTTCCCCGCCCGCATGGTCCCAAACCCTCTCCCATCCCATCCCTATCCTCATCCTCCCTCCTGCTCTCCCGGCCATAGCCCGCCAACCAAGAGGTGACGTCACTTCGCGGCTGGGAGCGCACTAACGGGCTCAAGCAAGCTGCGGCTGCTAAGAACCCGGAAGTGGAAGCGACTGCGGGCAGGCACCCCGAAGAAAGGCGGGCTGCAGAACTCCTCACACCACCCCAAAACGGTATCGACCCTACTGAGCATGCGTCTTCATGACTGTTTGCGCAAGCGCAGTTAACTCCACGAAACCTCTGCAAAGCTGTCGGTTCCGAAGCGTTTACTTTGGAGCTGGAGTTAACGTGGGCGGGGGAAGGAAGGAAGGAGGAAGATGCGGAAGAGCTTTGAAATTGGGCGAGGGCGGGCTTGGTGCAGTGACGAGGAGGGGCTGGCGGGCAGCGACTGCCTCTGCTGCGGTTCTACTGATGGGTTGCGGGTGGGGGTCTGGGCCAGTCTCGTAGAGAGCGGACCCTGTGGAGAGCATGGCCGAGAGGCAGGGAGTCGGATGACCGGACCTGCGGTGGCTTTGTATTTCTCTCCACACCTGCCAGGACCACCCCCGGGAGCTACTAGTGGCTGTGAAATGCTGTGCCCTGACCCCCTCGGGTGACTCAAAGAACCTTAACACACACAGGGTGCCTGCCCTCAGGGCGTTTGCCCTTTAGTCAGGGAAGAAAAATCAACCAGGCGCAAACGTAGCCATTAAAAAATAATCAACAAGATGGTATGTAATTAAATGATTAATTGGCGAGGTGTAGAAATTAAGGCTAATAGGAGTTCATTAAAGGAGAGTGAAGTGTGGGCTGCAGTAGTTGGGGCTCCACAAAGGCACTTTGCAGCCTCGAAATGCTGTGATTTTGCGCGTTGACTTTGTAAGATGGGTGGGAATTGAGCTAGCCCCTATTTAACTTTTGAAAGAGAGAGAGGAGACAGGACTGTGGTCTTGGGACCTAATAAAGAGTTAACATTTCTACAATGTTATAAGGTTAGCAAAGGACTTTACATATGGGAAAGGAAGGGAAAGAATAAGCATTTATATAGCGTCAACTCACAACCCTGCCAGTTAGGTGCAATCATTATTCTCACTTTACAGTTGAGGAAACTGAGGCAAACAGATTAAGTGACTGCCCAGGGTCACACAGCTAGTAAGTGTATGAAGATGGATTTGAATTCTGGCCTTCGGGGGTGGGTGTGACTCTACCTACCAACCCACTTAAGGGCCTCAGTTGGGATTGTTGATTGCAGAGGTAGAGAGATAACAGAGGTAGTAGGGACCTAGTTCCCAGATTGTTGATTCGACTCATTGCAGGCTCATAGTAGGCCCTTAACAAATACTTCTTGATTCAGAGAGTGAGGATACTAGTCCATCTGATGCAGAGGTTTCACATATTGGCCTTGCAAGTAGAAGTACGTAAGGATCCAGAGAAATCTGATGCTAGCAGTAGGTGTGTCTTAAAGGAGTGGAATTTTCCCTTCCTTCATTTGCCTCCACGGGCTTTCTACTGTCTTAATGAAGAGGGTTCATTCCAGAAACACACTTCATTAGCACCTTTGTTGGTAGAAACAGGTAAAAGGCAAAAGAGGCTTAGATGGGTGCTCAATTTGTCGGAGGAGACAGCATGCCTCTACTTTCTCAGCTGCTGCCACCAACCCCTACTGAGTTTGAAACTTCCCCTTTTCTCGGCAGCCTCCAAATGCCCTGCATAATAAAACTGTCTGGTTTCTGCAGATTATAGAAATAAAAGCCAAAGGAACAAACAAAACAAAACTCCACAGTGTATTCCATCATACAAGACCTCCATTCTCCTCGAAAACCACTGAATTCGGAGTTAATAGGACCGTAGTTAAAATTCAGTTCTGCCATGTAAACTGCCCGTGTGACCTCTTTGGGCTTCAATTCACTTGTAAAATGACGAAGGTAACTAGATGACCTCTAGGGTTCCTTCCAGCTCTAAATTTACGATCCTATGATACTTATCTGTTGCTTTATGTTGCCATTACTAGTTTCTTGCTTATTATGTGCTTTAGCGTTTATTCTGTACCACACAAGTTTGCCCTTGATTATGTAATTATCTTGTGGGATGTTCTAATTGTTTAATGGGCATAAATCTTATCTCCCTAAATAGGATTGTAAATTCTTGAGGCACAGAATACATACTTGTTGATTTAACTTTTTTATGAGCCTTAATTTTGTCAAACTTCTCCCCAAATTATGACCTTTTGGAGAATAGGAACTTAGCCCACTATTTCTTTCCAACCTCTGTGCTCCTTCTGGACAGTGGCATAACGATTTGCGTATGCCAGGGACTCAACAAATATTTGACTGGGTGGGTTTCCAGAGGCGGAAATCTAACCTCCCAGTTGCCCTACAAAGAATTATCACCTATCCACCATGTCCTCAAGAAGTCTGTCAATAAACATTTGTTGACTGATTGATTGTCGGCAAAGAAATACTCCACTGTTCTCTGGAGCTGTAGATTTGCTTCTCCAAGAATGAATGCTTCTCATTGTCCTCCTGACTTGTCTGCCCGCCCACAGCTAAGAAATCCTCTAGATGCTTCTGTGGGCGCTTGGGTAAGTTTTTCGAAAGAAAAAAAAAAGACACTCCCGTGTTATTCAGAATCCCCCCCTTTATGTTTTCATATCTATGAGTGCACTTGGGAAAGTGAATGTGAGTGTACAAGGCTTTTAATTATTTCTAACTTTACATTCAGCACTCCTTTACATTAACGTGAGCAGTACTTGAAAAAAATGTGCCAGTCATCTGCCCAGGACGAAGATGATCCAGTTCTTAAAACAAAAACTCCACCTCCAGTCTCTCTTTTCCCACACCCCAAAACCATCAAAACGCGGCACGAAAACCAAACCTCGATGTTTGAGGACCACACCTGTACCTTGGTGGGGTGGGGGTAGCTAAAAGTGAACAGCCCCTCCCTCCGCCCCCGCACTCCCCCTTACCTCGGTCTACAGCCTGCTACTCAACTATAGAAACTCTAACTGGTGAAAAAAATGGGTAAAGTTTGATAAATGCACTCGAGAAACCCAAGCTAAATCAAAAGCGCTACTGGTTTCAAAGTTTCCCTGACAATTTCAAATTTTCTTGTTTCTATTTCACCAACTGACTTTCACTAGCAGCCGCCTTTCCCTTAATCAAATCCTTCAAAGCCCCAAAGTCGGCAGGGGTTAGTGGGGTGGAGTGGGGTGGGGGAGGTCTTCCTTCCTTCCTTTCCCCTAACGTCCCCGCCCCACTTTTGTGCGTGGCTAAACCCCAGAGGGAAAGATCCCTTCAAAGAGCGCCACTCTCCGCATCTCACCCCACCCCTTCCTTCGGCCACGCCTCTGGGAGGAGGGAGGGGGAGGGGTGTACTGCGAGGCAGCCTCACTAAGCATGCGCCGCCAGGCCCGCGCCTGCGCTCTGGGCGGGGAGGGAGGCAGGAGGAGGTGGGGCGCGGCGCGAATTGGTGCCCGAGTGAGTGAGGGGAGGGGGGAGCAGGGAGCAGGTTTCCGAGGCGGCCAGACCGAGCGTGGTACTACAAGCTCGAGGCCGGAGGGGGCGGGGGGGATGCGCGGCGGCGGCGGCGGCGACGGCGGCAGCGGCGCCGGCGTTGGCGCTGTTGCCGGGTGGTTGGAGGCGCCAGAGCAGCGGCCCCAGGTTCCGACGCGGCGGCCGCGCCGAGTGTCGTGCGCGGCCTGAAGGCGCTCCGCTCGCTCTCCCCCCCTCTCGCCTCCACCCCCTCTCCGTTTAAAAAAAAATTACCGGAACCAATGAGCGGGGCCCGGACCCGAGCTCCCGAGGCCGCCGATGCCCGAGGGACCAGGCTGTGCGCCGGCGAGACCCCGGAGCGGCGGGGGCGGCCCCAGGAACCGCCGCCGCCGTGGCCATGGCCCGCGGCCGCCTCCCCGCCGCCTCGCCTCCATCCTCTGTGCCCCGGGGGTCCGGCCCGGGGCTGGACCGCGCTGCTAGTGCTGGGCTTGCTGGCGGCCGGAGCGGCGGACGGATGCGAGCTGCTGCCCGGGAGCCTTCGCGGGAGGAGGACGTCGTTGGCTGGAGCCGCCGCCGCAGCCGCTGCCGCCTCCACGGGGGAGAACCCGGCTTTGGTGACAGGTGAGGCGGGGGTGGGGGTGCGGGAGCGTCACGGGCCGGGGGTTGCGGGCCAAGGCGAGAAGCCACCACCCCCGAGATCGGGGGTCGGTGAGGAGGATGGGGTGGATGGAGGGCGGACGGAGCCGCGGGCGGTCAGCCGAGCAGGTAAAGGCATCGGGAGCCTTAGCAAACTCTCGGGAGTGCCCCCCGCCCTGTATTCACAACTCTGCACTAAACCTTGAGGGTTTGGGGTGAGCCTCTCTTCTTGCTCCTCTGCCTCCCCGAAGTTCTCGGGAGAGCTCTTCCTCGCTGCGGTCAACCAGGGCTGCGGGGGACCGGGGTGAATTGTTTTTTAGGGATAAGGTTTGAGAAAGTCAGAAGCGGCAGCAGCAGCATTGCGGTACTGAGGCTGCCCCCGGTGCTGCCTTTGCGAAGGCTTCCTTAGCAATGACTCGCACCCTTTCAAGTCCATGCTAAGCAAAATGTCCCTGAGGAGACTGCTAAAGAGACTTGGAATTAGTAGTAATGGTTTGATATTTGCTCCGGGAAACCTTTGGCTTTCTGTAGGGGGCCATACTTATTCTGAGAGTGAGCAGCACCGTTGAGAGAAAGATAGTGTTGAAGACTCCAGGCAAGTACCAAGATACTCACCTTAATTTATCACGCACAGGGCACTGTGGCACTGGCTTGCATTTTATGAGGACTGTGATTGTGGAGTTAGCTGTAGGATTTCTTAACACAAGGAAGATGAGAAATGTTCTTAGTTATTGAAAGATTTCTTGCCCTAATGTTTACTGAGATAGGTAAGATTTTGTATTTAGGCCTTTGGTTGTCATTTATATCTGATGTCTTGTTCCACGAGCATCATTGAGCTGATTTCTTTGGGTAACTAGTTGGAGAAATTGGTGTTTATTTATCTAGGTTATACATATGAGTTTGGTGTTTATATGAGAAGTAACTTCTCTAGGCCTGTTAGTTGAAAGAAAAAGTAGTACGATAAAGTAAAATGGCATCAACGAAGCAAGAACATCCATTATTGGTTTAGCCGAAGTGACTGACATTCCAGCAGGAGTCCAGAAGTTAACTAATAGGGATGCTCGGAGAACTGATTTTGGGAGCCACTTGATGAGTGAGAAGCAGAGTTCAGTTTCACTGAACGGATGGTTATTGTACAGTGAGAAAAGGAGGACCTATTTGGCCAGAAAACTAAGCTCACTATCAGGTTTTAGTAGGGAATGCAATGAATGAGTAGAAGTTATATTATGTCTTTTAAAAAAAGGAACCTACTTAAGAGATTGGATGATTTGGTAGCTACAAAATTCAGTGTTGGTGGTTTATTTACTTTCAGTGTAACTCTGCATTGGTGGATTTTATGCTTGTTGACTTCTCTAGCTGGAAACTTGAAAAAATATTTTATAAGAAGCTAATGTGTTATTGAATAAGAAATCATAGAAGAACTGTAACAGTAAGGTGTGTTTATTGGTGAATGGAAGGAGAAACTAAGGTTTGAGGTGTAGATATTAGAAGTATAGTTGTAGAAAGGAACTTGAAGTGAAAAGTTCTTTTAAATAATTGGCTCACCTTTTATTGAAATATTTTTTGAATGACAGTTGAGCAAAAGTTTGAGAAAACTTGATACTGTATTGAGCATTTGCAAAATGTTTGGTGTTGGCACAGATTGTACAAAGATGCATACAGTCTGATGGAATTTCTGTTTTAGTAATACTTTTGAGGACCTTGATTCCTTTCCAGATACTTCTGGTTTCCAAATAAGGAATGATAGACTTTGGTAGAACAAAAGTTTGGTGATTTGCACAAATAGGTCTCTACTTAATTGTTCATGTTGACTTTTATGTTACGTGCAGTGGCATGATAACTGAGTTTGTAATTTGTTTCTAACTCCTCCCATTTATTTAAATATTGATGGTGTTAGGAAGTTAAAATTTCACATTTAAAGTTTGAAAGAAACTAAAATGCAGTATACAAGTTATTTAGTTCATTTACCCTTCAAATCTCATGACTCTTATTTTTATGATAGCCTTGGAATCTAGAACATGGGTACGTGAACAATTTATTAGTCTGAAGTATTGGGCATGAAGTTAGATCATTTCAAAAGTACCTTTCTTATAAATCAGATTCTGTTTCTATTAATAGTTCCTTATTATGCTACTTAATGGTTTTTATTTGTGAAATGTCATGTTAAACCCTAAACATCATTCCGATTTTATGTAACCTTCAGGAAGTAGAATGATTGAACTTAAAAATTTTATATTACAGGCAGTGCAAAATGTTAGGGGGTTAGAGCAATTAATAAGTAGAGAACACGACAGAAATGTAAATTTGAAATTTGAGGGCCCTTGGGTATTTTAAGGGAATCATTGGGCACTCTCATATTTCTGATTAAAGATCTCTATTAGCAATGAGTATTCTTCCTGTTTCTATTAAAATAGACAACCAAAACCATTTCGTGGTCTTTACTGCTGCCTTTTCAGATTGTCATGTTCAGTGCCCATCTTTGGAAAATTCTTAGACTTCTTTTGCATTCAAACATTTTCTCTCAATGAAATTTGACTCCTTTGAGTATTTTAATTAAGGTGTTTGATATATTTCAAGACATTTATTAATTTTAGAAAATAAATTATTTGGGTGTAGTCTCAAGTAATACTTTCATACATAGAATGTGGTAAATCATCAGATGAACTGGTTAGCTATCCCATTGGATTTTCAGTTTTAATTTTTAATACAATAAATATGGATAGGCACAACTATTCATATAATAAACAAAAGCTCTTTAGAGACCTCAAATTTTAAGAATATAAAGGAGTCCTCAGTGATTTTGAAGTGTGTAAAAGAGGTCCTGAGGCCAGTAGTTTGAGAAACACTTCCTTGCCATAGAATGATCAAGGGTATACATTTTATTTGTGTCTGTGTTGTAGGTGTTGAGGGGAGAGGCTCAAAGTGTAAGAAGAGGTGTATGGAATGTAACGTACTTATATTTATACTTTTTTTTTGTTTTTTAACCCTAATCCAAGTAATGAAAATTGGCCAATATTGTATTGTCTTTTATGAGTAGAACTTCTATAAGTAAAATTGAAAGCAATTTAGCAGGCAGCACAGTCAGGGAGTTGGTGGGCCTTGTAATAAAGTGGGGCTTTAATCATCTGCTCGTTCTGAGGTTTTTATAGTATTTCGTTTAGTGACATCAGTTCAGAGTTCATATGGGTTTGAAAACGTTTTTCTCATATTCTTGTATTTTCAAATCCAATTTCATAAGGCCATTTTATGGATTAAGTAGCTTACCTTTTGACACTGCTTTCTAAATAGGAAATCTGAAAAAAAAGATTTAGATTTTATTTGCACTAAAGGTTTAGTTTGTAAAGCATATTAAGAACGAATAATTATTCTGGAACTGAAATAGTTTGTCAAAGAAGGAATATTCCAGAAAAATGTATTAAAGGAGCAGAACCTAGATTAAAATTGCATTTTCAAGTCCATAGCAAATATAATTATATATTGTGTCATCGAATGATTTTAAAACCTTCAGACAGACATTATTTGAGTGGTTTGTAATTCAGAATGAATTTTCTTTTTTTTGGAGGGGGGAAGGCAAGGCAATTGGGGTTAAGTGACTTGCCCAAGGTCACATAGCTAGTAAGTGTGTCAAGTGTCTGAGGTCAAATTTGAACTCAGGTCCTCCTGACTCCAGGGCAGGTGCTGTACTCACTGTGCCACCTAGCTGCCCCAGAATGAATTTTCTTAAACAATGTTGTAGATGTTGATTAGGTTCTCAAGACTATTTTGTAAAAGTTAGTAATGTTGAAATATATACTGTAGTACTTGTAATATATAGAACATAACCAGCACACATGATGTTGATATGAGAAAATATATTCCAGGATTCAATTTGGGATAGTAGGCACCTATCTCCCAGCATTTCGTTCCTCACCTGCTGTTATTCAGTCATTTAGAGACAATGTAGTCCAGTCTGTACAAACCGAGACTTAAGGAGTTTAATTGGCTTGTCCTTGATCATATTGGCTAAATATGTCTTAGCCAGGATTGGAGCCTAGGTTTATTTCATGCTTCCTCCCAGTAGGATTGAGACTGTTTTAGCTTTTCCATTATTGATGGTTCTTGGGGCTTTGCCATGGAGGATTGGTTGTGTATTGGAGGTTAGGGACAGAAATGAGGTTCCCTTGGAGTATTTGAGCTGTGGGACAGTTAGGCCATTTGTAGGTTTATTTGCAGTAATCATTTCTGCTTTGGGACAAGTTGCTCACTTCCTTGTGCCTTGGGGGTTGCCTGATAGATTTCCATTGTAGCCTCCTATTATATCTTTCTTTAGTCTGCTTTAGAACACTACAGGGTTTAAGTCTTCCAGCAAATGGCCTTTTTGAGCTTATCTAAGGTTTTTTGTTTTTTGACTAGTAGTAGCAAAGGGGAAATGAAATATAAAGGTTCTTGTTTATTTGCTATGTGTGTGTTTGAGGGGAAAATCCTTTTCCTTTTTAATTATATCAAGTAATAATTATGTTAAGATTTATGTAGTAACTTAAAGGTTTACAAAAGCCAAATCAAAAACAAACGCTAGAGGGTCACAGGATCGTAGTTGAGCCTGAAGGTGTCTCATTGGTCATTGAATCCAACTTCTTATTTTACAGATGAAGGGACTGAGGTTGTGTTAGGTTAAATAACTGTTGTACTCAAAGGCCCAGGGGTCAGATGACCTGAATTCAACTTCTGGCTCTGCCATTTACTAACACTGTGACCTTGGGCAATTCATTTACCTTCCTGAGCTTTGTTTCTCATTTGTAAAGTTGGAACATAGGAAGGGAATTGGCAGTGAAAGGATGATGAGCCTGGAGCACATTTTGCCCTTCTCTCCTTGTTCTCTTTCCCTCTTCCCAGGCCTGTTGCTGCAGAGCCTGCCTGGAGAGATCATCAGACTGGATATGTCATTGGAAGAGTGGGAGGTGATTAGAGAGAACATCTGGTAGTGAGAGGAGGGAAGGGAAATCCCAAGGTTGGCAACTGTGATAGTAAGGGGGTTTCCTGTCATCTACCAGTTCCTAGGTGGCCATTCTTACCTAAGGAACATTTAATTTTGATTTGAATATGTTATAGACTCCATCGTTAAATTTAGATCCTCTAGCTGAATACTTGCTTAGATTCTAATTTTATGATGTTTTCTTGATTTTTTAGAATTTATCATTGAAATGGCATTGTGTGTTTATTTCAATTCAACAACAGGAAGTGCTCATTAAGGAGTAGAATGTTGAAAAATGATAGACTCTGACTCCAGGAAGCTTATAATTTATCAAGGGTGCATGTGGCACGGCAATATAGAGTGTGGGTAAGGGGCAAAGGAGAGAACTGGATAAAATGACGTACCTAGCAAAAGAGGAAGGGAACATTTTGAGGAGGAGAATGTCTTCATAAGGAGGTGGTATCAGAGCTGAGTCTTGAAGGAAAAGAATGTTGTTAGAGATGAGAATCATAGATTTAAAATGAGAAGGGAAGTTAGAGGTCATCTAATCCAACCCTATCCTTTTATAAATGAGGAGCTGAGACCTAGAGGATGGGAAATGAATTTCAGTTTATTTGCAGTGGACCAAATGTTAATAGGAATAATAGCACACATTTGTATATAAGCTTGCTTTTACATAGCATATGTTTTTTTTTCCATACCAACGTTGTGAGATAAGTAGTGTATTTTCCTCATTTTCAGATGAGAAAACTGGGGCAGTTTGGTATCAGGTAGAAAATAGGTAACTGGGTGAGTCACTTAACCCCCTCACTGTTGTAGTTCTCTTAGACTGAAAGTTGCAAAAAAGGTGTTATGTTAGGTGGTTCAGTTGATACCTACCCTGTCCCCTGTGCATAGAAGTGTACCTGGTAGGAGTTCAATGAATTCTACTTGGTGGTATACTCGAATTGCTAAATTTGCCTATTAAAGTAGTTGCATTGTTATTACTTTGTGCATTCACTGATTTTAAATTAAGGAATATTGCGTAATTGCACAAATTTTAAGAGTGTTTACAGTGTACAAATAGGTATTCTGTGTAGATTCATATACAAGAGGACCTTTTTTATGTTATGGGGGCATAGGACAATCTAGCCAAGAGAGCCCCTCCTGGCCCCTTCTTGTAACACTCCTCTTCCTGTACCTGCTCTGTGTTTTCATAAACTAAATAGCTAAATAATCTAGCATTCTAACTAATATGTTGTCTTTTGGAACCAATTCTTCTAACTTCTCAACTTTCAAAGGAACTCTCATTATTACTTTTTCATGCTTCATCTTTGCTAGCCTTTTTCTTAACCTTTTGCCTCTGGCAAACATCTGTTCTCCCTCCTTTCCCTCTGTATCATAAGTAAGAAAACCCTAGTAGGCTAAAAACTTGCACTAAAATGCCTTTTGGTCTATTCCAGAACACTTTTAGCACCTTGGAACTTTAGGATTTGTTTAGAGTAGTAGGGGAAAAAAATAATTCTTTGGGATCTTTTCCTCAGTATTGCCATGCTAGGGCTGATTGATCTGGCTCCCTTTTGTGAGTTCCTAATTGCAAAGCAGTAGGCTGTTGGAGTAAAAAAAATTTTTTTTGCTTCATTTTGAGAAGTAGACAAATACTCTTCAGTATACCAAGAAACTGCTCTGTGATTGAGTATACTTCAGAGTGAAGTTAAATGAACTTTTTTCCCCCCATAGAAAAGCAAAAAAAAAATATCTAAAATAGCCTTCCTAAGTTGGCCACTTGTTTCTCTGTTGGCTCAAACTTTGTGTGATTTTTCTGTTGCCTATAGAGTGTAATACACATTTCTTATTCTGGCTCTCTACAGTTTGCCTGCAATTCACCTCAACAGTCATTTTTCAGTACTAACCTTCACAAACTTTGTATTCCATCCAAACTATTGGTTCATGAATTTAACATCACGTCTCTCACCTCTGTATCGTTTCCCATTTCTAGAATGCTCTCTTCATTTCCCATCTTTAATTTCAAAATTCTTCCCTTTCTGTAACATTCAGCTCAGGGGCCACCACCTTCATGAATCTTCCTTAATTCCTTCTTCCTTTACCTTACCTCCTCTCATTCTTGTCCCACTCCCTGTCTCCATCTCTGCATTAATATTCTTTCTCAAGATGTGCTCTGCCCTTTGTCTCCTTCCCTCCCTACCATATGTGCTTATCTATTCATGTAATCTCTCCCAATAGAAGATAAGCTCTTTGAGGACAGCAAATGTTTTGTTTTTGTGTTTCTGTCTTAGTACAGTACCTTCCACAAAAGTAGTCCCTTAATAAATTTTTTAAAAATTGAATTCAAGCACATTTATTTCTGACCTAATTGGCAAAAGTATTGAAGTATTGACACCCAGGAAGCCCAAGTAGATTAATATCTTTCTGAACAATGTTTTGGGTGTGCCTCTTTTGTATATGTGATGGCTAAACTGCAGTTAATGTAAAAGTGAACTAGACAGTTTCAACATTGGTCAGAAAGTAATGGATAATGTTATATTTTGAAATAATTTTTATAGCATTATTATTAGATTAGTACCATTGCCTGCAGTTGTTGGCACTTGAAATGTGTCAGTGATACTTCTTTATGTCTGATTAATAAGCAAACCCTCTTTATTTCGGAGGACATTTATGATTTTTAGAACTAATATAGAAATTAGCCAGTCAACGTTGAGCTTCATCAGAGACTGAATATCAGCTGCTTGTTTAGGTCTCATTATTTTGTTGACCAGGAGATTGCTTCTAAGTTTACCAAGTTTTGAGAAGAAGGTAGAGTTTTGAATAGAGTTTTTAGCAGAATTAGAAACTCCATAGCCTCCTCTTACTATGGAAAAAGAATGAAAGTATCTTCCTTTCAGAGTATTCACAAGCCATTAATCTGTAATTCTGAATAAACAGCTGCTTCTGAATTTATAGACTGTAGTTTTGTCAGACCTTCAGAACATTTTATAAAATTTTTTTGTACTAGAAAAAATATCTTAAAATTTGAGCTGTTTGAGGTTTGTAAAGAAGTGTAAATAAACATTTATTCTTCACATTAAACATCGACATTAATTGTACTTGGGAAAAAGCCTTTTTTTTCCTCCCCATCAAAACCTTGGGAAAAGGCAAGGCAAAGCAGGTTACCAGTTCTTTAGATTTAGTCAGTTAGAATATTGAAATATTATGCATTAGAAGCAAATGGCTTTTAAAAATTGTAAAGTTAATACCTGCGAACAGAGAAGACTGATATTGTTATATCGCAGTTTGTAAAGCTGTTAATAAAAAGCAGCTACTGTCCTGTCCTTTAAAAGATTTGACAACAATACAATTCCCCAACCCCCCCCATTTTTGCTAGCCAAAGAATTATACTGCAATAAAATGTAAATATAAGCCTTTTAGTTTTCCATCCATTTGTCAGATGCCTTATTCAATTACATATTATGTATAGAGTAGATGTTGTAATCTAATTTTGCAGAGTCTCTTGCTTATAGTGTATTAGGGGAGATAAAGGATGTGTATAACTGTAATATAAGTTAGAATAAAGACAAAGGCACATCTAAAGAAAAAGCTCTGAGAAATAGGAGGGGGAAGACATCACTTCTAGCTGAGTATGTCAAAGAAGGCTTCATGGAGGAACTATCAACTAGCACTGAGTTGGGCCTTGAAGCAAGAGAGAGGATATATTTTTATTTTGTAAATTGTAAGTTATTGTGAAGTGGAGTAGTTTTGGGTGTTCTCTGGATGTTCCTTAAGTTCCCTAATAACAAATTAGTTGCTTCAAAACAAGTGTTATGGCAGATCTAACTATATGGGAATAAATAGACTAAAGAAGACTTTTGAATCCTTGTGTCTCAGAATGTTAAACAAGGATTAAAAAAAAATTCAATCACATTGTATTCACTAAAACTATTATTAAGTAATTATTTTAGCAATTTAAATATTAATAATGAAAGTAAAAGGGTTTTGTATCATAAAATATTTCATTTTAATTATCCTTTTAAAGACTCATTTTTTGTATTTAATAATGTATAGTATATTAATATAGTAGTACTTGTATATGATTTACAAATATACAGATGTTAGGTGTTTGTGCTCAAACTTTTTTTTTTTACTGATAATGATGTGTGATCAAAAAAGGTTGGATTTCACTGCCCTATAGCCAGGGTAAAGAGGGAGGAAGGTTAGGCTCTAGGCATAGGTTATTCAAGAAAATTGTCTGGGTTATTGTTATGGAAGTGGGGGCCTATCTAGAGTACAGAGAGCCTGTTGAAAGGGAGCCTTATGGGATCACCAAGAGGTTAAGAAAACCTACTGAGAGACAGAAATGGTCTTTAGAGTAGGCAGTGAACCGCACCTGATGGCACTTGGGGTCTGTGATGGATGTCATTCATTTCCTCCTTTGGAGCCATTCTTCTGTAGTCTCACTGTATATTTGAGCCTTTGAGAACTCACAGGTCGCCTTCAAGATGTATAGAGGCATTGGATTTAAGATTTGAGTGGAGGATTGAATGCTAAGTAATGTATGATATCATTGAAGTAATTTATATTTTGAAGGTGACTTTTAGATTTGAGACACAATTTGTTGTTTCACTAGTGGCCATACCGTTTTTTTCCCTAAGGCAAATTTAATGGCTTGATCTTTATTGACACTTTGTAGACTTGGCTTTAAGAATCCCATATTTATATGTATGTACACACACATGTATTTATAGAGATGATTGTTAAATCCATGGAAGCTGATGAGGTTACCAAGTGAGAAGAGTGTAGTGGAGAATGAAAAGGGTCTGGGACAGAACCATGGGAGTAACCATTGTTAGGAGTTGTGATATGCATGATGAGTCAGCAAAAGACTGAAAAGCAGCCATCAAATAGATTGGAGGACAAATGGGACTAAGTAGTGCCATGAAAACCACAGAGGAGAAAGTATCCAGGAGAGGATTGTCAGCAGTATTAGGTACTTTAGATAGGTAGAGAAAGATGAGAACTGAGAAAAGGTGATATCATTGGGCAATCAAAAGATCACTAGTAACTTTGGAGGGAGCAGTTTCATTTGAATGACAAAGTCAGAGGCTAAACCGCAAAAGCTTGATGGAATGAGAAGAAATGGAAGTACTGGTGTAGATAGTTTTTTTTTTTTTTAATAGAGCGTAACAGGGTGAAGAGATACGGAACAATAGTATGAGGAGATCATAGGAATTAGTGAGTTTTTTTTTTTTTAAGGATGGGCAATTTTGGGCATTTTTGAAGGTAGTAAGGAAGAAGCCAGTACATAGAGGTTGGGAGATTCAGGAAACAGATGGGATTATTTAGGATGTAATCTGCAGGAGAAAATAGGAGAGAAGGTTTGTAATCTTCGAGTCAGTTCTTCATACCACTAGGCAAGTTGTTGGATTGGTTCTGTCTTTTCTACTCCCCAAACCCTTTTGCATCTGGCATCTCTTTTCCACTTCTGCACTTCATGTTGTCAGGTCCCCTTGCTGAGTCTCTTGTAATAGCTTCTTAACTGGTTATTTTCCTTCTTGTCTATTCTGATTCCAGGCTATCTTTTGCATTGCTTATTACACGAGTAATTTTCCTAATGTACTACTATGATATCACTTTATGTAAACTCCTGTTCTGATAGTCAAGGCTCTCCACAAACTGGTTCCACCTCTACCTCTCCATTATTATCTGATATTACCCTCTTCATTTGTTCTGTGTTCTAGCCAAACTGGACTGTTCTCTGTCTCTGGACTACTTTCATCCTGTCTTCAATGCATTATGACTTTAACCTTTCTTCTACAAATATCCATTATAATATTACAACAGATGCCCCCATCAAGTACGCATAGTCAAGTAGAACAAATAGCAATGTTGTACATGCCCCAAAACATGTCTCATTTTCTACCTGAGTCCATCACCCTTCTATCAGAAACATGCTTAATTTTTTTCTTCTGGAGTCATAGTTGGTCGTTTCATTGATCAAAGTGCTTAAGTCTTTCAATGTTGTTTGCCTTTACGATATTGTTATTATATAAATTGTTTGACCTCTGCTCATTTCACTCAGATTCAGCTCATAGATTTCTCTGAAACTGTTCCCTGGCTATTTCTTATGGCACAACAGCCTTACCTTACATTCATATACGAAAATTTATTCAGCCACTCTTCAATTGGTAGGCACCCCTCTAGTTTCCAGTTCTTTGCCTCTAAAATGAGAACTGCTATAAATATTTTTATACTTAGCTCAAGTATGAACTTTCACATGCAGGTTTTCCTGATTCCCCTTCCTGCCAGGTTTCTAGTGCCCTCCTTCCCTAAACAACTGTGTATTTATTTTGTTTTTATTCTCCTTGTACTTATAGATGCCATAATTGTAAAGCACTTAGCAAAGTGTCTGACACGTAGTAGGCACTATATAAATGTTAGCTATTAATTCTGTTAGCTGTTATCTCTCCTTAAAAAATTATAGGTGCTTGAGAGCAGGGACTATTTCATTTTTGTCTTTGTGTCTCCAGAGCTTAGCATGATTCGTGTCTCATAGATGCTTTATTGATTGATTTTGAGAAATTATTTAAATTTTGAATGATGTCACCAAACAAGCACTTAGCTTTAAATCTGAAATTCTGAAGCTTCTTTGCTACTGAGAACTGGTCTTCATTCATCAAGCAGATTTCAAATTCTTTAGGCTTGCTCTTTTAGGTGTTCACAAATGACTTATAATCCAGTAATTTATTTGCGTTTTCTTTCCATTAAAACATTCCTGAGTGATGACTTGTCAAGTTATCATCCAAATAATAATTTCCTAAGTTATTGCTAAGAGCAAATCATGGTATATCTTAAATTTTTACATAGAACTTAAGCATATTACATGTAGTTATTTAAATTGATATATTTGACTTAATAGAAAATAAACATACACATGTATATTCTTCATAATTTATAGTTGCTACAGGAATATGTGCTGTGGTTTGAGTATTATTGTAACCAATGTTCTAAGTTTTATTTTAACAGAAGATATAAAATACATTTTGAAGAGTTCCAGTGTCTTTAAGAGGGGTGTGTGTGTGTGTGTGTGTGTGTGTGTGTGTGTGTGTCTGTGTGTCTGTGTCTGTGTCTGTCTGTCTGTCTAATTGTGGTTCGGGAAGCTCCTAGTAAGGAAACTCTGCAACTGTGTATCTTTTTAGTCTTAAGAGAATGACTTTCCTAGGGTGGTACAACAGCTTGTAGTTCGGTCTTCTTAACTTTGAGGCCAGTTCTCTACACACTATATCAGGTTTCTATAAAGCTCCAAAGTTCCCATTTCAAAAGTGCTAGAAGGTAAGTATTTAGCAGAGGAAACTTATTGGGCTTTAGAAATGAGTTAATATGTATATGGTGAAAAAATTATTATATAATTTGTTTTGTAAGTGTAATTCATTGTGTCTTTATTGAGCTAAAGTATTTAAATACTTAAAATTTGAAATGTATGGTGTTTTTACAGGTGGATTTTTTTTGGTCCCTTTGTTTACTACAAGAAATCATTTCTATTTTTCCTGGATTGGGGTGTCTTGTGTACTTCTACAGCACAACTATTTCTTTGCCCATCCCCTAAGAAATATTTGACCAAATATATCAAATAAGATTAGTATGATGTTAACTAGGTGTTGTAAAATGTCACGCTATTCTTTGAATTTCTGGTGAGGAGAGATCATATGTAATTACTGAATGCTTAAAGAAGATAATTGATTCAGACTCCTGGCTTTATATTCCCACCAACTAGTACTTGTGGTAGACACTTAATAAATATTTGTTGTGAATTTACAGGTGATGGAAGTGAACTAATAGAACCTGAAGTGTGGACTCTTAAAGCCAAGTGTACAAAATTTACAATTCAAAATGCAGGTAAATACAAATGGTACAGAGGCAAAAATAAGTAACTGAAGTTAACAAACAAGTGGAATCCCAGAATCCAAACTTCGAAGTTGATAGGGATTTCATAGGCTTTCTGGTCCAGTCGTTACCTGGGAATAACCATTACTGTATCTTTAACATGTGACCATTAAATTTTTCTGACACTGTGGCATTCTGTATTTGTATAGTTCTAATTGCTAGGAAGTTTTCCTTTACATCAAGCTTAAATCTCCTTTTCTTCAGCTTCCACCCATAACTCTTAGTTCTGTTTTCTGGATCAGAGGAGAGCAAGTCTAAAATTTTTTTGACCTGAAAGGACTTCAATTTCAATGTCTTGGAGACATGTGTCTTCTTAACCTTTATTGTATTGGGACCACTTTGACTGTCTGTTAAAACCTATGGACACCTCAGAATAATTTTTTAATGCAAAAAATTAAATACGTGAAATTGCAAAGGAAACTAATTATATTAAAGTATAGTTATAAAAAATTTTAAAAATAATTCACAGACCCTAGCTCTAAATCTGTTCCTGCTTCCTATACAGACATGCTAACACTGACTGTAAAAATGCAAATTGTGATTGAGAGTGAACTGTAGCTTACTGTTCAGGCTCTTAATAAGTTTAAGATTAATACGATAGTCTCTGAGTTTCTGGGGTGAAAATGTGTATAGAGAAAATAAGAACTTTTCTACTCACCACAGCTGCTGGAGCTGGCACTACCTTGCCATAGGAACTTTGGTTGTTCCCTGTTGTCTTTATGATAAAATACAAACCTTTCTGTTTGTCAGTTAAAGCTTGTCACTTACAGCCTTTCACATTTTGACTAAAACCTAATTTTCTGGACTAATAGCACATTATTTCCTACCATTCACACAATAATCTACCTCCCATTTCCATGCCTTTGCACAGGTTCCATGTCTGAAATACCATCCCTCTCCTCACCTCTGCCTTTGGGGCTCAGCACAAGTGCTACTTCCTTCAAGGTTGGAACATTGGACTTGGAGTCAGGAAGATTGGGGTTCAGATTCTGTTACCAACATTTATTAGGTTTGTGACCCTTGGGCAAGTCAGTTTACCTGCTTCTACATCAGTTTCCTTATGTGTAAGATGAGGGAGTTGTACTTAAGGGTTTTCTGAGGTCCCTTCTGATTAAATATATGAGATCCTGTGATCCTAAAGAATCTTTCCTGGTATTTCCACTTGTTAGTATTCTATTCCTCGTATGATTTATTTGTTCGTATGTGTTCTGTATGTATTTATTTATTTATTGTTTTTTCAGTGTAGTAATCTCAGTAGTAGGAGAACCACGTCATGAGCTCCTTGATCACCTGTTGTTGAATGAAAGTAGAGCACAGAGCCAGTTGGAGCTTAAAACTTGCAGAAAAGTGCTTAAAGCTCTCCTTTCCTCGAGCGGTCCTTGCCAGAAGTCCAGACCATGTTAGGGATTTTGGACCAGGAATTCTCCAGTACTAGTTGAACAAAATGGCCTGTCAAGTCCCTTCTAATTTTGACTTTGTATAATTCTGTGACTCAAATCATTTGTACTATAGTAATGTTACTTTAACTACTTAGTCTTTGTAACTTTGTAACCTCATTAAGAAGGGGGACATTTTAAGGTATGGGGGTAAACTCCTATAGTGAATGAACTTATCTACATCTGAAGAAATTTCGGGCCCTTAGAAATGCTTGATTTAAGTTTCTGTGATTCATTTGTGATTCATTCTTAATAAAATTCCATCCTTTCAGCAGTGACTTTGAAACACCATAATTTTTACTTTTCCAGTGTCTCATACAAATATCAAAGACAGTTAATAAATGCTTAACTTGGATTGACGTATTTAAGGTTCTGTACCCTAAAAGGACATGAGATTTTTGTTTTTTCTTTTGAAACTACAGGTGAAGATGAATGACAGAATGTTAGAGTTGGAAGGGGCCTTTGGGGCTGTCTAATTCAGCCTTTACCTGAACAAGAATCTCCTCTATAACATGACTGACAAATGGACATGTAGTACAGTCTGACTTTAAAGACCTTTAGTGGAGGTAGTCCATCCCATTTTGAGATGGCTCGTACTGTGAAATTTTTCTTTCAGTCAGGCCTAAATTTGCCTTTTTATAACTACTTACTCATTATTATTAGTTCTGCCTTCTGGGGCCAACAAGCACAAGTTTGATCCCTTTTTCCTTCTAAGTAGTTCTTCTAATACTTGATGAAAGTTAGCATGTCCTCCTTGATCTTCTCTTTCCTATGTTAAACATCTTTAATTTCTTTACCTGATTTTCACATCATGAACTTGAAGGCTTTTATTCTTTTGGCTGCCTTCCTCTCAAATCTCTTTAACTAGTTAATGTCCTTAGTAAATACTCTACTCAGTGCTGAAGATAATACTTGAGATCTGACTTGGGTCTGATTCAGTATAGTGAAAATATAATTTTTCCTTATTCCTGGATTCTGTGTCTGTCTGCCTAGGATTGTATTAGCTTTCTTGGTTGCCGTGACACACAGTTGACTTACTGAACTGGCTTAAAACTTCTAATCTTTTTTAGCTCAACCATTATATATTTGTCTACCATTTTATTCTTATGAAGTTTGAATTTTTTATGCTAACATGTATATTTCTATCAGTTTCATATTTTAAACTTTTCTGAATTTTTGGAATACCAAGGAACATTCTCATGTACAAAGTGGGGCAGAGAAAATTATATATTAAACTGTGAGCCTCTCTTATTAAATTTTATTTTTTAAATATAAGTAAATTTAGCTTATTACTTTGAAAATTGAACAGTTGAACTCTGTTTCTGTTTCATTTTGAACTCCCTCTGTTCTTAATGATAACAATAACTAGCATTTAGATAGCTCTTTAGGGTTTGCAAAGTACTTTACAGTTATCTTTATAACAACCCTAGTGCAACTATTATCCTGTTTTACATATGAAGAAACTGAGTCAGATGGAAGTTGTGACTTGCCCTGGGTCATATAACACTACTACGTGGCTGAGGCTGAATTTGAACTCAAATTTTCCTAACTCTAGGCATTTAGCTCTATCTGCTGAGCCACCTAGCTTCCTTCTGTACATTTTAAGATGTTTCAATCTCTTTTCTTTCTTTTCTATTTCTTTTGGTCTTTGGTCTTTGGTCTTTGGGAATATCATATTCCAAATGCTCCAGTCCTTTAATGTGGAAGCCACTAAATCTTGTATTATCTTGTATTATCTTGACTGTGGCTCCACCAGTATTAGAGTTGTTTCGTTCTGGTTGCTTAAAGTATTTTCTCTTTGACCTGGGAGCTCTGGAAATTGACTATAATATTTCAGGAGGTTTTCCTTTTGGAATCTCTTTCAGGATATATCAGTAAGGCAAGATTCACAACCTCGAGGATGACCATGAACATGCCTGAATGGTTCAGAATCATGAAGTATAAGAAATTCTTTAGGCAGAGGAAGTATAATGTTTATTTAGACACGAGAGAATCCAATCCCAGGACCAGTAATTCCAATTCCATATAGTAACAATTATATTCCAAAGCCAGTAAGTCCACCTCAATGTAGCAAACAAGGAAATTGTAACACAGTATTATATCAAGGAGCCAAGTCATCCTGTAACTCCCCCCTTACCCCCCCCCCCCAACCCGGGCATTCCTGTAAACAATCACTCATGAATCCTAACTCTCCACTCAGCACTCTATTCTGCAGCTCTGTAGACTTCAAGTTGCCTGCGGCTCTCAGTTCTGGCCTCTCTTTTTATGCAGTCCTAGCCGGCATCTGATTGACTAGAACTCACTGCACATGCCATAGGCTCTGGTCTTAGCAACTCCCCTTAAGGCTTCATGCCCACATTGGCTTAATTTGCAAAAAGGGTGTGAGCCTGGGACCTCATACCAAGTTAGTAAAAGGGTGTGGGCCTACCTCTAATCAGCCTCCCTTTGTTGGCCCTACCTGAGGCTTATTCAGTGAGCCAGAAAGATCTTTCACTTACTGATTGGCCTTACTACACAGGACATGATTGGTGGATTCTTTCAATTTCTGTTGTACCCTCTAGATTTAAAATATTGGAGCAGTTTTCCTTGATAATTTTTTGAAATGATGTTTAGGCTCTTTCTTTTAATCATGGCTTTTAGGTAGTCCAGTAATTCTTAAATTATTTCTCCTTGAGGTTATTTGTTTTTCCAGCGAGGTATTTCACATTCTGATTTTGTCCTATTGTTTCTTGATGTCTCATGGAGTTATTAGCTTCCAGTTGCCCAATTCTAATTTTTAAGGAATTATTTTTTTCAGTGAGCTTTTGCACTTCTTTTTCCATGTGGCTGATTCTGCTTTTTAAGGAGTTCTTTAAAGTAGATTTTTGTGTCTCTTTTACTAGTAGGCTAGTTGTTTTTTTAAGGTGTTAATTTTCTTCAGTATTTTTTTGTGTGTGCCTCTTTTACCAAGCTGTTAATTCACTTTTCATGACTTTCTTGCATCACTCTCATTTCTTTTCCCAATTTTTGCTTTTCCACTCTTGCTTCTTTCTTTAACTTTTCCAGAAATTCTTGTTTGGTTTGGGCCAATTAACATTTTTCTTTAAGCCTTTTTTGGATAACTATTTTCACGTTGTTGTTTTCTTCTGAGTTTATATATTGGTGTTCTCTGCCACTTTAGAAGCTTTTTATAGTCAAATTATTTTATTATTGTTATTTGCTTAATTATCTAGCCTGTTAATTTTGAACATTATGTTAAAGTTACACTCGTCTCACCTGGGAGTGGGGAGACACAGTCCCAACCTTTAGGCTTTTTCATGCCGCTGTTTTCAGATCTAGTTCTGGGGGTCTGCAAGTTTTTGGTGCTTCCAAGGTGGTATGATCCTGGGAGAGGTGTAATCACTGTTTTCCTGGTCTGTGCTGTGACTTCCCCCGGAAAGACCCCTGGGCCCCTTCAGCCGTAAGTGCTAGCACTCTTTTGCTTTGGAACTGTGACTAGGGCCTACTCCCTTTGACTGACTACAGTTGTACCTTTCTGCTCTGGAAGTGTGACCCAGAACTGTGTATGGGCAATAGAGTTGTCAGTCAGCACTAGCTATACCCAGTGACAGTAAAGGGTTTCCTGTAATCTCTTTCTCACCAGTTGTCTGATTCCCTTACTGACTCTGGGCTGAGAATTCCAGAAGCTGCTGCTGCTGTGGTGGTAATAGCTGCTGCTCGTGTGGGCTCTGGGCAGGCCTTCATCCAGGGGTCAGAGACTTCTGCTGACCTCTTAAGTTTTTGTAGGCTAGAAAAAGTTCTCACCCCAACCTTTTGTTAGCTCTGCCATTCCAAAGTTTAACTTGAGGTGTTATTTTAAAGTTGTTTTGTGGAGAATGTTGGGAGAGTTCAGCTGGATGGCTGCCCCTAATCTGCCATCTTGGCTCCACTCACCTTCATTTTTGTTGTGCCTCCATGAGGTTTATACAAACTTAAATGAAGTTTGCATGGAAATGGACTAGCTGCAGGGTTTTGATGAGAATTAAGAGGGCACAGAAAAGTGAATTCAGGACTCAGCAAGAGGTGGATTCTAGTACATTGCCTCTTATTACTCTTAGTACTTAGAGTACTTGGTCAGAAGGGGGTGGGTGGATAGGGTAATGGCAGGGAATGAAAAGAATTTACTCTTCCTGGTATAGGTAGAAGTGATGACTAGCTATTCTTTGGGGATAGAATTGTCAAATAGTCAAGTTTCTCATAGCCTTTGAGTAGCCCTTTCTTGCAATGAGGTTTGGTGATACCTGGCTAATTAAACAACTAATATATTGAGCAATATCTGGTATTTTTGCTAGGATAGTCTCACAAAAGATCATTCACACTTGGCCTTGATTATGTTATTTTAGTAGCTGGGTAGAAAAGAAGCTATAGAAGCATTTTACAACTGAGGAGGGAGAGCTCTGTGACTGTATCTAGGGGATATTTAGAATCTCACACTGGGGAGCTTGGAGAAGTGAAACAGTGATTAACTGGAAGAAATAGTAGCAATGAGAGGTATTCCACCTATCACATCCTTAAGTCAGAGTGTGAGTTATCCAGAAAAAGTGGTTTTGTTATTCCTTTCTGGGAGATTATACCATTTTGAGTATGAGGCCTAAGAATGAAAATCGTACTTCTTCTCTGTGTGTTACTTTGCTATTGGTCTTTATTAGGTATGTTTATATTTATTGTGTTCTTCCTATCTGATCAGATTGGCATAGAATTTATACCATATTTTTATAATTGGTTATACAGTACTCTACCCTTAACATGGGATGGCAAGCAATTTCAGAGGTGGAGGAGGTGGATTCGCGGTACACATTAATTTACATTGGTGCTAAATATATTTTCTTGTAGAGGCAGCATAGCTTAACGAATAGACCCTTGGAGTCATGAAGACACGGTTTAAATTCTGTTCTGACACATCCCTAGCTATGTGACCATGGACTACTTACTGAACCCTTCAGTGCCTCAGGCAACTAAGATGATAAAATTCTGTAAGATTTGTTTACCGGTCCCTGTGAAGCAAGTTCCATATGAAATCACAGTTCTGGACTAATAAAAATGTTTTCTTTAAGTTGGCATACAGATTCCTTTACCAGAAAGTATAACTTCCCTTATGATCCATAATTTCCTATGTGAAGAAAATGGAGATGATACAAATTAGTATTTGTGGTATAGTGAAAAGTTCACTACAGTAGAGCCCTGGGGTCAGTCTAATCCAGGGCAATTCACTTAACCCGTTTAAGCTTCACTTTTCTCATTTATAAAATGAAAGGTTTGGACTTTGGATCCTTCCAGGCCTGTGTGGTATGGATTGTCCATTGCTAATTTTGTGGAAGAAGGAATGTAATAATGATCCCATGGGCTGCTCATTTCATCATCTGTAGTGTACTGGATGGCTTGATAAGAACTGTTGAAGAGATTCCAATAGCACTTACAGCTTAAAGTAAAAGGACTGATATTAATAGAGCAAATCTTCCAACTGTTCTTATCAAACCTGCAGAGCCTATGAGTTAGGCTTTCTCTTATTATCATTATCCTGGTTGAATTTCATCAACAGTAGTTTACTTTTGTCATCCGTGTCCTCTTCCTTTTGTTGGTCAAATGGCATATCGTTAAATATTAAAGCTGAAAGAGAACTTAAAAATCATCTTAGCCTTCCCCTCATATAGATAAGAGGCACTGAGAAATTAAGTGATTTGTTTCATCACAAAACTAAATTGGAACACAGAACCCAGGTCTCTTGATTCCCAGTCCAGTGTTCTTTTTTTTTCCACTGTAGTGACTGTTGTATGTCATTGAAAATCTCATAAAAATATGAAAGTATATTGGAAAGGGACCTTAAGGTTGTCTAGTCTAAGGCACTTGATTTTAGACAAAACGCTGATGACAGACTTTGATTATGTTTTTAAAGATTTCCACATATGAAAACCGTAAAGCTTCTTCTAGTGGCTTGTTCCAGTGTTTAATCAGCTTTACAGTCAAGTCCTTTCTTGTATCTAATCAAAGTTTTCTGTTACCATTTTAGGTTATTTTCTTTACTTAAGTCTCTGTAAAGATGGCCAACAACTTTCCATTATCTTTATAGATCTATGGCTCTTGGGTACCAGTTGTACAGTGATAATACATGTTATCTTCAATATTTAATTATCTTTGAAGAAAATTCTTTCTTTGTAAGATTTATACTTTAAGACCTTGAGTCTGGATTATGAATATCCAAAATGTTTCTAATGATTATGAGATTATTTATATTTGTTTAGTGAATACTTCCTTGCAGTAGAATTTGAAGTTTTAAAATCTAGGTTATCATTTAAATTTAAAGTGACTTCAGTCTAGCTAGTACTTGTTGATCATATTGTGATATTCCATTTTGAAAAGGTAATTTGGTCTTTTGCTAATTGCTGTCAGAGCTGCATTTTGGAGTTTTGTAGGAAATCAGATTGGGACAAAAAGAAATTTTAACATCCCTTCCTAATTAGTTGTCTTAGTAGGAGCAATAGCGTCATATAATTCATTTTGCCCCTACCCCCATAACCAAATCAGTTTAAAGTATTTTCCTTGCCCTTATTCTCCAGACCTTTAGTATCTGTAATATTTTACTTGTTTAACCTGACTTTTGCTCCTTTGTCTCTTCAGGTCTCTCTCTCTGTTCCTATTGTTGCCTAAGAGCTTGTGCTGGTAGTAATACCTTTACTCTTACCTTTAAAGTAATACCTTTACTAATACTCTTTAACAACTCATATAGACTTAAAGGGAATAAGGAAATTACTATTATGGGGATTGTTATATAATATATACAATTAGTATTATTATCTCTTCCTGGGATGGCAGCCTGGTGCATTGGAAAGGAGTTAGAGGTTTGCGATTCAAATTCCTATTTATTACCTCTCTGAGCCTGGGCAGGTCAGTTAACTTTTCTGAATCACATTTTCCTGATCTGTAAAATGAGGAGTTCTATGTGTAGTTATTTGTATGCTGTCTTCTCCATTAAAATGTGAACTTCTTGGGGGCAGGGGTCGTATGCCTTTCTTTGTATCCCCAGTAGCAAGTGCTTAATAAAATGAAATCAAAAGAGCATCACAACAAGAAGATATCTGGGTAGGAGGAACACAGAAGGTTTTTAGGAAAGTAGGTAGTTTAAATCCTTTCCATTTTTTTCCAACTGAACTGTTATGCAAATCTGTGCTAAATTGAATTGCCTCTTTTCCTTTACACTAAACATTTCCCATTAAAGTCAGATATAAGAAAACATACATGCAGTTCATGCATGCCTGTTGACTGGTAAGTCATAATTGATAATATGTTGCAATCTATATACTTCTAACACCTTCATTGTCCTTTGGGGGTACATGTAATTTTTGATTTGAGAATTATTTCAGTCTAATGGAGAAGGCATTAGACTCGGAGTCAAGAAGACTTGAGTTCGCATCCCACCTCAGCCACTCACTAGCTATGTGAAATGGACAAAAACTGGGGAGACCTTTATGAACTGATACATGTGAGCAGAATTAGTAGAACAATATAAATTTATATAGTGATACCAACATAGAGAAAAACAACCTTGAAAGACTTTGACTCTTTGATAAACAGTGAATACAAAAGAATGAAGATGAAGCCCACTACCTATGTCCTGACAAAGAGGCGATGAGCTTAAAATCCTGAAAGAGAAATTTCTGGACATGGTTAATGTGGGAATTTATTTAATGGGATTGTGTAGTATGTATATGCTGAAGAGTTTTTTTTTCAGAGTTGCTCAGTGCAGGATAGGGAAAGGGACAGGTTCAGAAATTTTTTGCTTGGAAAAAAACCTAAAGAACAAATGATCCCATCAAATAAAGTTCAGACAGTGGGTTGGTGCCCTTTAGGGACGTTTCTACCCTTTGAATAGTTTCTTATTGGAGAAAGTACGTATGTGAAATAGAATTCAATTCAGTGAATATTAAGTCTTTACTGTGTACCGAATGATATTTTTGGTTCTGATGGATACAGAGATGATTAAGGTACAGTCCTTGTCCTCAAGGTGCTTATACTTAATTAGGGAATAGTCTTCCTTGCTAATAAGCAAAGACATTCTTTATTGGTGATGGATCTTAGAATCTCAGAATTAGAAAGGAACTTAAAAATTGCCTGGTTTAATCTTCTACTCATTGTAGAAATCTCTTTACATCATCCCTGACAGATAGAATTAAATATTTTCAGTGGTTAGGAACTCAGTTCTTGAAGATATAGCTTGTTTCATTATTAGATAGTTTAAGCTACATAGGAGGCCATATAGGTCAGCTTCCCACGCAGTATTCAATGTTTCCTATACCTGTTTAATGTACGTTATTCTATAGAAAAAGGGGTATGCAATTTGACATCCCTGCCTATAAATAAATATTTTGTGAGCTGGGATGGGGTTTGGGGTGGGAGGTGTGGGTTCTTGCTTTTGAATTTAAATAGGAAATTTTAATTTGTTAACCAAGTGCTAAATAACAATGACAACAATGGCTAACGTTTCTATAGCACTTGCTATGTGCCAGGCACTGTGAATTATTATATTATTTGATCCTCACTACAACCCTGGGAGATAGGTGCCATTTTACATTTGAGGAAACTGAGGCAAACAGAGGAATTAAGTGTCTGTGGCCAGATTCAAACTTAAGTCTTCCTCATTCTATCCACTTTGCCATTTAGATGCCCCATTATTTCTTATATTCACATTAATAAATATTTATTCAGCTGAATAACATTTGAATAGGTGAGAAGGGCAAAATTCCAAATTCAGTTCCATTGTAGAAAACTAACCAGATGAGAAATACAAGATATTAAAATCCAGAAGTCCAATTCTCTTTTTAAATATAAGTGTACACACACACACACACACACACACGTGTTAAAAAGGGCTTAGAATTCTGGTATGGTCTTCTTGTACACAATGATTAAAAGTAAGGATTGAGGGTCAAAGTTAGACTACGAAATAAGGTATTGAATGAACACTTGATTCTGTTAAGGCCTTAATTGAATTCAGATTTGTACTTGAGGTTCAGAGAAGGGAGGTACATTCTGTGCATATATGAGATAACTGTAGTGTGCAGTTGTCAAATAGAAGCAATCCTCAGAAGAAGAGAGGGCCACTCTTTGTTCTCTATATTTGGGATTTTCTTGGAGAAGTGCACAAGAATAGAGAAAGAAGGCTGTTGTCTCAGCTCTTATGAAACTCTGGGTTGGGGAAAGGGACTAATCCAAGGGGGTTAGACATGGTAATGTAATGGAATTCATATAACTTGTTGACCTAATGTTATGTTATGAAAAGGAGTCCATTTCTGGCCAATGAATGGCAAATTTTAGATTTTCTTAAAATACTTGGACTTCATAAAATTTTTAATAAAAGTTTTACATCTCAGAGAAATAGAAGAGAGAAAAGAGGAAAGTATTTTAAAAAATATGCAAAGTGTATAGAAGGCCAGAAAGAATCACAGACAAGCAGGACAGCTTTGGTAGTTGCATATTGAATTAGTTACAGTTGCCATATATCCTATCATATGTCATTATAGTGTATATCACATAATATGTAATAACATGTCATGAATCATATACTTATCATACATATATATTAAAGCAAGTTGTCCAGATCTTTGCAGTTTCATATATAATCCTCTTTTTCTGTTCTACTGTGTATATGGACATATGTTTTTTGTTTGGTGTTTATGTTCAAAATTTAAACATTTAAGAAAACTAAAATCTCAGTAGTATCTTTAGAATAGTAGGTTTTTTGTTTTGCTGTTCCCCTACTTATTTATTTTTGGTCAACACTTTTAAAAAAAACTGAGAAGAAGTAGAAGAGTCCCCTCAGCCCTTCCTCTTTGTATTCAGCCACTTGTGGTTGTCTTTTCTTCCTGTTCTAGTATCGATGGAACCCAGTTGCTCTTCTGCAGGTACTGAGTAAGGGGGGAGAGAGGGGAAGGAGTGTAATGGCTGCTTTGCTATTATTATACTGACCCGCCTATCTGTGATAACTACAGGGTGTTCCTAAAGTCTGGACACATAGGCAAAAATGCATATTTTCAGGAAATGAATGAAATTTTCAACAACATTTTATTTAATTGGAATATTAACAAATAACATTTTCATTATGATTTCGATGATTTGTGATGCAAAAGTTGATGTGCTTTGCAAGATTCATGTGAACTCGATGCAGTAATTCCACATTGCTGTCAATTTTAGCACATTCACTCTTTATGCATTTATTCAAGTGTGTTGCGTCTGTGATTTTCATTGAGTACACCTTCTCTTTTAGCATACCGCAGAAAAAGAAGTCAAAGGGGCTAAGATCTGTTAATATTTCCAACATTTCAAAATACGCATTTTTTCCTGTGTGTCCAGAATTTAGGGACAACCTGTATAGCTCACATGACAAATTCTTCTTAGTAAAAGTAGTAAGATTTTCAGTTCTGCCTATGTGACTAGTGTTAATAAATCTCATAATTTTGAACGAATTTCCCATTTCTCCTTGTGATAGCTCTTTAAATCCTGTATGTACCTTTATTTGTTTTACAAGTTAGTGCTTCTTTCCCATGCAGAATGAGAAAATATTTTACATGTCAAATACATATTTTTACTTATTAAAATGTTTAATGGGAAGGGAAGATAGAAGAACAGCATAGGTTAGAAGATATTTGTAAAGTGCTTTGGAGACATTGAAGAGGCCTTAAAACTGCCTACCTGCTATTTTACTGACAATTTCTTTTCATGCCCAGATGTCTCTTTTGGAGGTGAGGTGCTCTTTTGATCCCATTGCATTAAGCCCTCTCTTACCTGTGTTGTTTAGTTACTTCTAGTTTTCTTACTGCTATTGTTTTTGGGATCATAGATTTAGAGGTGTAAGTGACTTTACGGCTTACGTAGTCCAAAATCCCTTACTTTACGGATAAATAAAGTGAGACTTAGATTTATAAAATGGGTTTTCGAAGGCCATACAGGTGGTATGTGTAAGATAGAGTAAGGATTTAAAATCGGAGATCCCTCAGACTCCAAATCTAACGTTCTTTCCATCAGAAGAGTCCCCCTAGTGGAAAGCAAACAGTAATAATCCTCCTCCCCCTCAATCTTCTCTTCTAAACTTTAGTATTTCTGTTCAGGGCACTGGAATTCTTCAAACTTCCCAGGTTCTTAACCTTGGTATTCTTCCTCACGTCAAATTATCATAATCACTTTTAATCAGTCTTCTTGCTTCTGCCTTCACAACATCACTTGTAGCAGACCCTTTTCTCCAGTCACTCAAACAGCCACTACCTTAGTTCAGGCTTTTATCACCACTTGCTTGGATTGACTTTCTAATTGGTTTCCTTACTCCTATCCCCCATATATCCTTCTCAGAACTTGCCACAGTGCTTTTTTCTCAAGCACAGATCTGACCATGCCATGCCTCTTTATTCAAAACAAAATAAAACTCCAGGAATTTCCTATTTAGACTTTAGGATCAGATACTGTATACACACTTCTCTCTTTAGCTTTAAAAACCCTTCTCAGTTTGTTCCCAATCTATTTTTCCAACATCATTATATATTATATCCCTTCCTGCACTCTGGTTTGGCAGACTGGCCTTCTTTCTATTTCTCACAGAAGTCACTCCCATCCCTTTTGTACTGACTGGTCACCTTGCCTGAAATGCACTCCCTCCATGACGTAGAGTCCATCCCTTTGTTCAATATGCAGCCGAAGCATGTAATGTGATCTCTCCAATTTCAAGTGCAGTCTTGCTCTAACTAGTTTTTATTTATTTTGTATTTTTTCCTCTATGTTTGTATTGTCTTTATACTTTATGTATGTATGTTGTCTACCTTGATAGAATGTAATCTTACTGAGAGTAGAGATTATCTTTTTTTTGGTCTCTTTTCCCAGTGCCTAGTTATGTAGACACTTAATAAATTATTGTTGATTGATAGAAGTAGAGTGACAGCATTTATTGTAAGTACTTTATGGTTTATAGAGCTCTCTATGCACACCGGAAGATCAGAGGCTTTCTATTCTTAGTCCTTTTCGAGATCACAGATAAAGTGTTTTTTAAAGTATCTGTTACAAAATTGCCCAAGAGGCAATAAGTGTATTATACTCGTTATATTTTGATGGGCATAAGAAGATGACAGTCTTTTCTAGGTTAGTAGCAGGCATAAATAAAAACAAAGCTTGACGGGACTTTTACATCTTTAATAGTAAATTTTAGTATCTCTGTTACATTTATTATTCTTTCCCAAGACATCTACCACATTAAGTAAATATTTTGATATATATGAGGGCATTTTATCTTTGATGTTCTTGAAATACACATCCCACACTGGGTTAATAGGATATGAACAGCATATAATGATCCCTCTCACATAATTTCAAATTATTTTCCATAATGTTCAGACCTATTTACATTTCCACTAATAGTGTATTAGTGTGTAGTCCCACCAAGATAGGCTATTTCCTTTTTCCATTTTTTTTTTCTAATTTGGTGTGAGGAGAAACATCAGAGTTGTTATATTCTATTTTTCTTTTTTTAGTGGTTTGGAATAATCTTTTTGTGTGATTGTTGATAGTTGGAAATTATCCTTTTGAGTATGTCGATTAAGTTCTTTGATTACTTCTTCATTGGGGAGTGACTTTTAGTTTTACATTTTCTTGTCCAGTCGTTTTCAGTTGTGTCTGACTCTTTGTGACACCATTTGAGGTTTTCTTGCCAAAGATACTGGAGTGGTTTGCTATTTCCTTTTTACAGATGAGGAAACTGAGGCAAATTGGGTTAAGTGACTTGCTCAGGGTCACACTGCTAGTGTGTTTGAAGTCGAATTTGAACTCAGGAAGGTGAGTCTTCCTGACTTCAGACACAGCATTGTATCCACTGTACCACCTAGCTGCCAGGTCTTATATACTTGTGCTTATTTCCGCATATCTTGGCTGTTAGACTATTTTTTTTCCCCAGAGATATCACACCCCCCCCACACACACCCACACACCCACCCACCCACACACACTTACACATACTTTTTCAGTTGACAGTTTCCCTCCCAATACTAGCTTTATTTTTTGTTCATGCAAACCATTTTTCATTTATGTAGGTAAAATTACCTAAAATCTATTCCCTCTACCATTATTTGGTTAATAATTATTTTTATAGTAATCGTAAAATCGTTCCATTCTCTTCTTAAAAAAAAAAAGGATGCAACCTTTTATATTTGGGTTGCTTATCCATTGGAGACTTATTGTGATATATGGTCTAGGCTTCTGATCTATACCTATTTTTAACTGCATGACTTTGCAGTTTTCCTAAGTGTTTCCAGGTGTACCCCCCACCTCCCCCTTACTGAATGTGGTTGTATTGAATTTGTTTCTGATTTTTGCATATCTAGGCTATTGCAGTGATCTTATCTTTTTTAAAATCAGTACTAAAGTAGTTTTTCACTCCTTAGTTGTCTTGATCTTGCGGATTTATGAATTTGATCCTGTGGATCATTTGTACCTTTTGGATATAATTCACTAGCATTGAACTTATTCTTTCTCATATCAGCTTCTTTTTCTTTGTAAATGAAGGGGGTGGGGGAGCAGGAAAAGTATCAGAGGATATGAAAGGGGAAAACCATGAATTTCAATGGAATGAACTCATCCTTAAACCAAAAGAGGATAACCAAATGGATTAGGAAGCAGAATAATCCATAACACGTTTATAAGAATATACTTGATAGGTAAAGATTCATGGAGAGTTAAAATGAGAGGCTAGAGCAGGAATTTATTTTGTTTCAGATACAAGAGATCAAGGATAGCAATCCTGAGCTCAGACCACTCAAGAATAAAAAGACACGATTAAAAGATAAAGAGGGAAAATACCTTATGCTTGAAGGAATCATAGGTAATTTAATAATATAAAAACTAAATATGTATTCACTAAAAGCCATAGCATCTAAGTAACTTAAAGAAAAAGTTAATTGAATTCTAGGGAGAAATAGCAAAACTATAATTGTTGTGGATTTCAGTGTACCTTCTTCAGACCTAGATAAATGTAACAGAAAGACAAGAAAGAAGTTGAACCTAAGAAAAAAGAATGCAGAAAATCTTTGTACTTTAAAAAATAAAATCAAATGAAATAAAAAATATAACTGGTAAATGTTTGATGAAATAAATGAAAATACAGTACAGCATTTGAAAAAAAGAAAAAAGTTTAAGAACCTGAATAGAACTTTTTATTAACGTTAGCTATGCTATATCTCTAGACATTAGTCATTAGGGATAGAAAGGAATATACTTTTTTTTTCTCCTGTGCATGCCACTTTTGCTAAAAATTGACCTTGTGATAGAATCTAAAAATTTCATAAATGTAGAAAAATAGGAAGATTAAACATCTCTTACTGATGGTAACAAAATAATATTTATAATCAATATAGAGCCTTTGAAAAAAGGATCTGAACTTGAATGGAGTCTAAATAATTTGATTTTAAAGAAATAGCTGGTCAAAGAACAAGTTATAAAAATAATAGAGAACTTCATCAAAGAAAACAACAACCATCAAGTACCATACAAAACATTCGGAATGCAACCAAAGCAATCTGAGAGAAGAATTTATATTGCTGGAGACTTTGATCAATAGAAGAGCAGAAGAACAGATCAGTAAATTGAGTGTGTGATTAATTAAAAATACAGTCTAGAAAAGCAATAAAATCCTGACAGTGGAAAAAAAGATTAACAAAATTGAAAGCCTGCTGAATTGATAAATAAAACTAAGTTGTTCTTTTTTTCTTTTTGAAAAATAAATAGATAAAAATATTATTCTGGTTTTTAAAAAGAGAGGAAAACTAAATGACCAATACGAAAATATGAAACAGAAATTCATCAAAAATGAAGAAGAATTAAAGGGAATTATTAAAAGACATTTTGCTTTATAGTATATCTACAGAATTGATTATAAATGAAATGGTTGACTATTTACAAAAATATAAAATACTCAGATTAAAACAACAAAACAGCCCAGTTTCAGTAAAGTAAAATAAAAAAGCCATAGATAATTCACATATCCACAGATGTAGACTCATACCTACACCCATACCCGTATGCCATTGGTATGTTAACCTGGGAGAAATAGACAAAGCAGAGAAAGAAAACTACAAACCAATATTCCTAATGAATATTAATGGAAAAATATTGAATAAAATATTAGCAAAATGGCTACAGCAAACTATCAAAGAGATTAGACATTATGATCAGTTTGGATTTATACTGAGACTGTAGGGTTGGCATTATCTTTGGAGATGTATTAATAGACTTAATAATGATAATAATAAGAAAATTGCATGATTATAGATACAGAAGAATGGAGAAAAACTTTTGACCAAATGATATATGTTTTAAAAACCTGAAAAAGAATAGGAATAAATGGGCATTTCTTTAATATGATAGTACCTTTCTAAGACATTTAATGTAGAGACTTGAGGCCTTTGCAGTGAGATCAAGGGGAAAGCAAGGATGAGCCTTTCACTGCTATCATATTATTCTAGAAATGCTATGGTAACAAGATAAGAAAAAGAAAATGAGATAATATGGTAGGCAAAAAAGAAACAAAATGATTGATTTTTTGAAGATATGAAGTCCTACTTGAAGAACGCTAGAGATGTAACTAAAAATGGAGGCAATAAAATTATAATAAAGTCATAGCACAGTAAATTAATTAAGTAGCAGTTACCCCCCTCCCCTGCCCACACACACATCCTCATCCTCTGTGTGTGTATTGTAGTCACTCATTTGTCTTGTCCTCACAACCCCTTTCATCATGATTGTATGGTCTTCTTGCATACCCTGATTATGTAAGAAAGTCAGTCCTGTCCTTTCCTTCATTCTTCCCTAGTATGTCCCTTTTCACTTCTCTTTTCTTTCTTAAAATCATCAAAACATCCATCTTATTTATGATAATTGAACATTAGGATTCTGAGGAAACACTAATTTCTTATTCTCCTATTTGAATGAAAACACTTCATCAAAAAATTTTGCTGTGCTCTTTTGATTCTCTAGCTTATATTTTATGATATATACTCAACTCTAGGATTGTAATCAGTGATTGTTGGAAGTCTTCTATTTCATTAAAGATCCATTTTTTTCCTATTGCAGGATTATTTTTAGGTTTGCTGGGTAATCTCTTTTTCATTTTAGGCCTTCATCTTTTCCCTCCTGGAAGAAAGGTCTCCTCTCTTTAATAGAGCTGCCAAATCTTGGTATTTGGGTCTTTCTTTCTGACTGCTTGCAGCATTTTTTCTTTGACATGAAAGTTCTGGATATTGGCTTTGATGCTCTTGGGAGTTTTTGTTTTGGGGATTCTTTCAGGTACTTGGCTGATTCTATTTTCACCTTCAGCTTTTGGTTCTAAAAGTTCTGAGCAGTTTTTATGCATATTTTCTTAAATATATCAGAGCTTGTCTTCAGGGAGGCTAGTAGTTGGTATTTTACCTTTTTTCTAGTTAGACTTTTTTTCGATAGGCAGAACATTATACTTTTATTAAAAAAAAAGAAAAACCACCTTCTGATTGTGTTATGGTTTTCTTGTTTCATGGAGTCCAGTCTTAACTTTTAGCATGTCCGCTACTTGGTTAAGGTTTTGTATTTCTTATACTAATCAATTTATTTTCCTAATTATTTCTTCTAGAATGTGATTTTTGTTTTCCCATTCTTTCCTCTTAGAGCAACCTAATTTTTTTTTATTACAATTTGGACCCCTTTGGCAATCTGGTGAAGCTTATACATGCCTTCTCAGAATAATGTTTTGCATAGTATATCAAAATACAGCTTTCAGATTATTTGTTTTTAGGCTTTTTTTTCTAGATATTTTGCAGTTTTCTCCTGCTTTTTGCCTGTAGAAAGGCACAAGAGTTAGGAGATAGATAATTAAGGTGGGATTTTTTACTGTTTTCTCTTTTATAATGCTAAAGCGATCAAGTGCCTTTGATTAAGTCTTACTAGGTGCTAAGCCCTAGGCTCACACCCTTTTCCTGATTAGGTGTGAATCCTTTGGACCCTGAACAGGGTACATAAACTCAGAAGTTAGTGTTTTGTCTGGGGCTCTCACTCACTGGAAGAGTGTCCTGTGACTTGAGCAGACTCTGGGCAGCGGCTGTCAAGTGCCAGCGGAGCTCCCCTCCCGCACCCCGCAAATGCAGATGTTGATGCTTTCCTGGTAACTGTGAATTGTGATTTGAATCAGATGAAGTCTGTCTGTTGATATTTGTGATTTATTTGTATTTGCTCTGCAGTTCAGGTTGCTGGCTTTTCCTCCTGAACTAAGTGAATGATATTTGTAAGTTGGATTAAAGTGAGATTGTTAACCCCTGAAAGTTACTTTCCTTAGTAAAGCAGATCAAAGAACCTGTGTTAGCAGCTTCTGTTGCTGGTCTTGTTGGGTCTTACACCCCTACAGCAGCTGCTAGCTGAATTGTTGATAGAGTGGGGAAGAGTAAGCATAGTTTGGCTGGATTAAAGAGTACATGAAGGAAAAATAATGTATAATAAGTCTGTAAAGGTAGGTTGGAGTCAAATTGTGAAGGTCTTAATATGCTAAATAAGAGTTTTTATTTTATTCTAGAGTTAATAGGGAAAAATTGGGGTTTATTGATCAGGGGACTATTATAGACCTCTGCTTTGAGAATATTCCTTTGGCAGCTTTGTGGTAGACAGTTTGGGAAGGGACAAGAAGTAGGGCAGGGATATGGATAATGAGACTATTATAGTAGTCCAGGTGGGAGGTAATGATGGTCTATAATAGGGTTTTGAATGTCTGAGGGGTGAGAAGGTGATGGATGGGAAATCCTCATCCTTTTCATCGAAGGATGAAAACATGGTAACATTTAAGATACCAACTTAGAGGAAGTGACTGGCTGACTGATGTGATATGAAAATGTAGGTGTTGGGATTTGAGGTAATAAACTGGGAGACTAGAGTCTTCATGGGGATGTCAATGGATATGTTGAAGCCCCTAATTATAAAGGCAGAATTTGGGGTTTGTGAGTCTCTAGGGATTTTGGTCTATATGCTTAACTCTTTTAAAAATAGAATGACAGATTACAACAACTGGTTTGGCTGATATAGGTAGATGGAGTGAACCTCAAAGGAATCTTAAAAGTGGCTTCAGAGAAAGGATAGAAAAGGGATGGAAGAGCCAGTGGATAAGCCAGAAATAAGCCAACCTTTCCTCCTCTCCAAATGTTAGCGGAAGTTCTCTGTCATTGATAAGGTAGTAAAAATTACAGTGTAGAGGTATTAGTTTACCTTAGTGCATTGAGTCTTTACCTTTTTTTGTGTCATAGACCCTTTTGTTAGTTTGAAACCTGTAGACTACTCAGAATAACATTTATAAATGCATAAAATAAAATTCATTGAGTTACAAAGGAAAACAATTATATTGAAATACAATTATTAGCATTTAAAATAGTTTATGGATTGTGATGGTCTAAATTTTTTTATGCTAAAACTGTTTCATTTTGATATTTTTGCTTCATAACTGCCTTTTTCTTATATCCTATTCTTATGCCTGTATATCCCTAGCAGTTAATTTCTGTCATTTAAACATATTCTCTTAATTAGCAAAGTAAATATATTATTCCATATGCATATACATCTCCAGGTAATAATATCTGATTATGTTTCATGGGTGAAGTCTAATAAGGATGCATAGTATAAAGGGGACTGTTATGGGACCAGATGAATTGTTATGTACACTTATAATTCAAAGCAATCATTTGACACATTTTCTTAGTTAATACAGTTCTTTAGAGTTTGAATTTTTTTTTTCAGTAATTGCTGCAACATTCCTGTTAAGTTAGTTGTTTTAATTAATTGCCTAGCAGAACATTCTGCATACATAAGGAATGTGATGTTTACTGCATTGAAGGATTTTTATTGAAAAAGAAGTGGAACCAAATCATTTGCTCTATTGCAGTTAATTTTCTTCATGAGTTTTTTGTCAATCATAAATACTGAGAAATGACTTAAGTAGGTTCTTGAGCCTTTGTGTGTATATACATAGATAGGCTTTTAAGTGAGAACCAGGTACTTCCTTTGTAGTTTCTTTTATCTGTATACAGAGCTAGGCTGATTTAGACATTTGTTCAAATTTATCTAACCTGTCAAGATTTCTAAGTAATAGTATTTTGAAAATAACATGAGCTATTTTGGCATAGCAAACTATTTAGTGACTAGCTAATGAAACCTCTTAAGATTATTATATTTTAAGTTCTCCAAGTATATAATACAGTGTATCCTTATGCATGGGCTTAAGTATAAAAATGCATGTGACACTAGAAGAAAAAAAGAAGAGAATTTGAAGACTTTAGTTTCTAAGTTTCCAGTTATTAAAACTGCCATCAAAGTAGTTATTGGATTTTTTTTCTTGAACTCTGACAAAGAAATCGTTGTGCTGTACAGAGATTAAAACCCAGCTAAATACTGTAATGTGTGCTGCTACTTATTAAGTTTTTATTTAATGCTTGGTAGCGGTCTATATTACTTTCATTAAATGTAG